>NC_052078.1:9165037-9467537 GCF_015852505.1 Tachyglossus aculeatus | reverse complement strand
CAAACATACTAACAAAATAAAATAGAGAGTCAGTGGTATTTGCACAAAGAAATTGGTCCTTTCAGAAGGTAGCCTTGAAAACGTGAGTTTAAAAGAAAGGATGTAAGGAGTGCTACCCTGTTCCAGCTCCAGTGGCCCATTAAGACCAGAATTCTATCTTCAGCAGGGACACCACAGGAAACATAGCTAAACAATGCGAGAGTTGCTCTTTTCTTTCTACTGCCTCCTTGCCCTTGCGCGATTTTTCTTGGTCTCAGTTTTCTCATCTGCAAACTGGGAATAAAATACTTACTCTACCTCTTAAATTGTGAGCGCTTTAGGGGATCGAGACTGTCTTGCCCTAGGATATAGCACAATGCTTGACATACAGTACACACTTAGTAAATACTGAAAATAATTATATATTCTAATGTTCATTTTTCCCCTAACACATACTGCTCACAAATAATCAAATATATGGAAACTTGTTACCTTGTCTGAACAAAAGTAATTTTTTCTTATTTCTACAAAGTATGATATTGACTCATCAGCATTGACCTTCTATCCTTATATTATTATCTTTCCAGGCAGATTAAATACTCAGCATGCCCATTCCATGGCTTGTAAAACCCTGGAAAAATACATTGTAGGTTGAAAATGCTTTGATATTTAAGAATCTGAAGGTTTGAACTTGAGGCGATTCAGTTGTCATGAGATCAAATAAAATTGAAGTACTGCAATCGTTAGTTCAAGTTCTTAATATTTAATACCACTTTCCATTCATGAGGTTTTTTTTTATAATGGCATTTATTAAGCACTTACTGTGTGCAAAGCACTGTTCTAAGCGCTGGGGAGGTTGCAAGGTGATCAGGTTGTCCCACGGGGGGCTCACAGTCTTAATCCCCATTTTACAGATGAGGTAACTGAGGCCCAGAGAAGTTAAGTGACTTGCCCAAGTCACACAGCTGACAATTGGCAGAGCCGGGATTTGAACCTGTGACCTCTGACTCCAAAACCCATGATCTTTTCCACTGAGCTATGCTGCTTCTCTTAGTCCTAGTATAAAATCCTTGAATGTTCAGATGGAACTCTTTTGTTTTTAATAGCCACTATCAGAAGACTATTGGAAATAGTTATATTTGATTAGCACCATTGCTGTACTAATAGAAGAAGCCTCTAAGAAGCCTTCTCTAATTAAGCCCTCCTCTTCTCCCACTCCCTTCTACGTGGCTCTTATTTGCTCCTTCATTCACCCTCCCTCCATTCCCACAGCACATATGTATAGATCTGTAATTTATTTATTTATGTATTTACATTAATGTCTGTCTCCCCTCTAGGCTGTGAGCTCATGGGCTGGAACGTCTCTTGTTATATTGAACTCTCCCAAGTGCTTAGTACAGTGCTTTGCACATAGTAAGTGCTCAATAAATATGATTGAATGAATGGATAGAAGTGATGTTTATTGTATGCCCGCTGTCATTGAAATGGGCAATAATCCCATCCATAAAAAGTATTCTAGAATCTTAATTTGCTTCTTCAAAGAATCATCGAGATTTGGTTGGATTTTAACAACCCAGAAGACTGATTTTTTGAGGACAGATGAATGAATGTAAGCTGAACTGGGAAGAAAAGTGTTTTTGTAATATACCAAAGTTGCCATTCCATTTGGCATTCTTTTCTCTAGAGCAGAATAATTACCTGAATTAGTATTGCCTAGTTTTGAGAGATCAGATCCATGTTAAGACTAGACTCAATTTGACCATGGCCCCGCTTTGTATTGCTTTCAGCTATCGATAGTCTTTCATCTGATGGTAGTAGTAGTAATAGTATTTATTAAGTACCTATTGTTTTCAGAGCACTTTACAAAGCACTGGAAAAGAGTGTACAAGTATACCTCCAAAGATTGTAGACTGTAGAAACGTATCTACTGACACTGTTGTAGTGTAGTCTCCCAAGTGCTTAGTACAGTGCTGTGCATGCAGTAAGTGCTCCATAAATACCATTGATTGAATGTCAAACATTTTGAGTGTTGAATGAGAGTGTACACTGGCATTTGAGAGTCTTATTTCACCTCCTGATCAATTCAGGATTCTAAACAAATTAAAAGCATCTCAAGAACTGGGGAAGGAAATTATACTGGCATAACATTTGAAGACGTTTTAAGAATAGCGTCTTTGGCGTTCTAGATCTTCATCTTGGCTCTGGGTGAGCAAAAATAGATTCTTTTAAAATCAGGACTTGGTTCTTTATAATCTGTGTGCAGGTTGGCACATACAGCTATTAGTGCTAGACAGTATTTCAGGGTCAACCCCAGTGAATGAGTGAGTAGGCATGGATGCCTACTTCGAGTGCTTTTCTCAGTATATTTTTTATTTATCTAAAGAATGAAAAAAATAGAGCTTGCCTAGAGGTACAAGACGTATTTGCCTGGTGCTCACCACAGTAGAGAACAGTAGAGACCTATAATGCAAAGTGCTCCTGTACATTCCCTTGATGACCTAGCCTTAATTCCACTTGGTGTCTTCCCCGTTGTAAACATAAGCTGCCTCACAAATGGCTACTTCGTCTTTGTAGGATTTGATGTTCAGTCCTGGTGCCTGAGCCAAGTTGCATCCCTTATGCCTGTATACGGAAGTGTTTAAGTGAGATTTATTCCTAGGGATTTTTTTTTAAACCTTTTTAGACATTTGCAATGCCATGCTTGGACCTTTTATACGTAACTCCTCAGTGACTGATTCGATGTGGGGTAAAACTCTTTGCATTCTCAACCAGTACAGTCTCTTATTGGATTTACTGAGATGAGGGAGGCAGTTTAGTGTCTGGACACAGCTCGTTAACAACCGATCCTTTTATGGTATTGTGTTAATAGAGTCGGTGTCTTTGTCCCAAAAGTTAGTTTCAAATACGAATCTGTGTAGGAGAGAAAACACTGTTAGCAGCTGGATCCTGTAGCACATCTAGGACAAGTCTTGCCTTACCTGATCCTCCTGGCACTCTAAAAGGGCAGGAGGATATTGCCACTACCTGCTGGCGTGTTGGGAAGTTGTTCTCTGACTCCCTCCATCCCCAAACAGCTATTTCCTTTTATAGGCAAGAACAGTAGATTGTATGCAGCCTTGTGAAAACCACAGGACATAGTAACCTCAGAAAAGTGCTCTCCCCCACTGCTCAAGGGCACTGAGTAATGGGTGAGGAGGAGAGGCATTAGAAAAAGCAATTCCTCCCCTTTTCGCGTATTTGGTGGAGTAGGGGCAGGCTTGGAGAATGAAATGGAGAGAGATGTAAGAAGCTGAAGGGAATGGGGGAAAATAAAATCTAATGATACCAAAATGTCCCAATAATTGCATTTCAGCATATAAAATACATCAGAATTTAAAATAGTGGAAATTTATCACCAACCAACTCGTGTTGTGCTTTCCCAAGTGCTTAGTATAGTGCTTTCTACACAAACTAAGTGCTCAGTAAATACTACTGATTGATTAGCACCGTTTCTGTGTGGTGTTCGAGTGTCCTCTGTGTTCAGTACACCGAACTAAGTGCTTGGAAAAATGCAACAAAATCAAGAGACATGTTTTAGTCTACTGGTACTGGGTTAGGCATACACCGGCGAGGTCTAATACCTGGCTGGGCCCTGCATTTCCAGTTTAGTGGAAGACTTTCTGAAGATTAGAGAGAGGGGGAATAGGATGTCAGGGGTCACCAGACTCTCCTATTTTCTCCGGGTCTATTTCAGGGCCTCTTGGGGAACTAATGGTATAATTCTGAAATCTGCGGTTGTAATTTGTGTCCTTAAGAAAGTATGTAGCAATCAGAGCTGAGCACTTTGATCTGTTTGGCAACTTGCCCCCTGAGGATGGGTTTATCAGCAGAGGAAGTCGGTCTAGAATTGGTGTATTTAACAAAAACATAAGTGCTGCTTTTGGGAGACCACCAGAGGCCAGCCTGGAATTGGTGTATTTAACAAAAACATGATCAAGTGCTGCTTTGGGGAGACCACCAGAGGCCCCTGGTTGTGCACAGCGTAACTCAAGGGGGATGACTTGGACCAAAATTTGATCTCTTCACAATTTACCCAAACTCCTGAATCTTGTTGTGGCTCAAAGAAGCAGACATAGTTTCTTCAGGTTCCACTCCAGGTGGTAGAATAGTAGGGTCCCTGGAAGTCCATTCAGAAGCAGGAAATAAATCCTAATTTAGTTGCACCTCACTGTCGGTTATTGTGCATGTTAACCATGAACAGAGCGTTAGCAAAACAGTACAGTACTTCCTTTAGGGTGTCCCTACTTTTGGCACTGATCAATAAATGGATACTGGTTACCTTCCAAAATAAATCAGTGCACCGCTGTTTGTTTCCACTGTTAACGTCATGTCAGATCATGTCCTTACGTATCTCTAAACTGGCATCCGTTTTGGAAAGTAGAAATTACTGCCTGCTTCTCTGTAAAGGCCGTTTCTAAACAGTTCTAGAGAAATTTATTGGGGCACAGGCAGGGTGATGTGCTGTTGTATAATGTCTGGAAGCCATCCAGACTATATTATCCATTACCATATCAGGAAGGAGGCACAAAAAAGCCGAATCCTCCATTCTATCAAGTTGATAAGGGGCACAACACTCAGTCCCTTTCTTCAGTCCTCTGTGAGGCTTGCTAATGAAATGGGGAAACGAAAGACGCTGGAGAGGGAAGAAGTTTGAGTTGTGAAAAATACATAAAGTAAACCAGGAATTCACTGATTCGGCTGTCTTCCTATTGCCAATCACTCATTCACTGCCTTGGCTTCACTCTAATAGTAAGGCGAGGATTGAAATGCAGAATGTCCTAAATGGAAATAGCAAAAGCCTACGGTTATCAACTTTAACCTCTGGCTGCCTGACAGCCCTCATTCGTCAGCAGCTTTTTGCTGCAAATAAATAGGATTTGTTAGGAAAGGCACTTAATGAAAAAGCCTTTTACAAACCATCCGGAGAAAAATTTGCATTCTGGCTGACTGGTTTTTAGTGACAGAAGACAAAGCAGAACCTTTAGAATCTGAGACAGGATAGAGCCATCGCCTGCTTGAGGTGTGGGGGCTAATGGAAGAAAGGCATGGGGATCCATCCAGAGCACTGGGAGAACCACTAAATTGTGATGAAAGTGCTTTCTATGTGCAAAGCACAGTTCTAGGCACTGGGGTAGATACATGTTAATCAGGTTGGACACAGTCCCTATTCCATATGGGGCTCATAGTCTTAATCCCCATGTTACAGATGAGATAACTGAGACACAGAGAAGTTAAGTGACTTGTCTGGGTCACACAGCAGACATGTGGCCCAGTCAGGATTAGATCCCACATCCTCTGACTCCCAGGGCCTTTCTCTTTCCACTCAACCATGCCGCTTTTATCCAGACTACTAGTCAAGGGACCCCTCCCAAGCCATTGGTGTAATAACTGCCTCTTACATCGCATTAATCTGAAATAAAGAGGTCCGTGATATCAGCCACACAAGAAGCAGACACTGCTAGACTGTAAGCTTGTCGTGGTAAGGGAGTGTGTGTGTTATATTGTTATATAGATTCATTCATTCAGTTGTATTTAGTGAGCGCTTACTGTGTGCAGAGCACTGTATTGTACTCTCCCAAGCACTTAGTACAGTGCTCTGCACACAGTAAGTGCTCAATAAATATGATTGACTGAGACTAGAATATAGGTGGCTACAGTTATTCTCAAGCTGCTTTCAGACCCGGGACTTTTGTGAATGTAATTTGCAAATATACGTGGGCTGTCTGAGGTCTATGAGGATTATGATTTGATTACTCCCTCTTTCATCTGTTTTGTGATAGCACTCCTGTGTTTGAAATAGATCTGTAATTTTTTAAATTCTGAGTAATTAATTGCTTTTAGCAAGTGACAGATCTCTCTATAAGGTGAACGGCAAAGAGCTTCTTTGAGAGTCAAATTAAAACAACTTTCCATGAATAAACTGTGTGCTCCCAAGTTTTCGCCCGAATGTCTCTACCTTTTTAATATGCCACAGTGCTTTAAAGGAGAGAAGTCTTCCTGATAAAGCTGGTGGTAATCTGGCTAATTGCTTCATGCTGTTGTGTTCCAACTGATGTCATGGTTTCAAGATGCACTAAACTGCCCAAGGGTAATTTCTTAGAAGCAATGGCAGATTCTTAGCTCCCTGATTTAAAATAACTGCCTCTGAGTGCCCCACTTAGCATCATCATGATCAGCAGCATCAGGATATATTGAGCTCCTACTCTTTGCAGAACAATATATTATGTGCTTGTTGATTATAGAGGAGAAGGAAGAGACATAGTTTTTACCTTTGAGCTTTCAGTGTAATGGGGTAGAGTACAGTGAAAATCCATCATCATCATCAGTATTAGAAAGATCTGAAATTCAGTGTTCCCATAAGGCCACTTTGAAGTGGTCAACTCTTTTATAGCAAAAACAGTGCTGTTTGGGCATCTTTATTTTTAGATTTTTATTTTGTAAGAGTTCAAATTTATGTATAAAGGTTAATTGGGAAATTCCTTGAACTGCTTGACTTTTGCTGCTCAATTGCGTCTATGAGAGTCTGATGAAATAGAGGTCATTTCAGTAGTGTCTGCCAATCCGTAGATAAACAGTATACCAAGTTCTTCTGTAGCGTGAGGTTATGTTCTTGCAGAACTCCACTTTAGTCTACCAGTTAAGCACTTACTGTGTGTAGAGCACTGTACTGAGTACTTGGGAGAGTGCAATACAACAAGGAGCTTACAGTGTTGAGGGGAAATAGACTTTGAAATAAATTAGGAATAGAGGAAAGGCAGAGAAATAGGATGTATGCATGGGCACTTAGTACAAAGTACAAAGCTGCTTCTTAGTAGAGAAGCAGCGTGGCTCAGTGGAAAGCGAACAGGCTTGGGAATCAGAGGTCATGGGTTCAAATCCCGGCTCCGCCAATTGTCAGCTGTGTGACTTTGGGCAAGTCACTTAACTTCTCTGTGCCTTATTTACCTCATCTGTAAAATGGGGACTGACTGTGAGCCCCACGTGGGACAGCCTGATCACCTTATATCTCCCCAGCGCTTAGAACAGTGCTTTGCACATAGTAAGCGCTTAACAAATACCATCGTTGTTATTATTATTATTATTACAATGCTCTGAACACAATAAGTACTCAACAAATATCATTGATTAAGTGGGTGGGGTGATTATCAAATGTTTAAGAGGTACAGACTCAAGTGGATAGGCAATACAGAAGGGAGGGAGAATAGGGGAAATGAGAATTTAGGGGAAGCCCTCATGGAGGAGATGTGACTTTTGATGGCTTTGAAGGTGGGGAAGGTGATTTGTCGGGTATGAAGGGGGAGGGAGTTTCAGGCCAGAGGGTGAACATGGGCAGTGTGTTAAATGAGTTCCTTTCGTATTTTCAACTTCCTCTTAGTATCTTGTATTTTCTTATGCTGCAACAGAAATGATCTTCTAAAGAATGTAAAGGAATGCTTATTTTCTTCTGCCTTTTTTTTTTTCTTATACAGCTCCTGGAAATTAACTGGACAGGACTGACTAATCTTTTGGATGTCCCTGGACTGAAGTAAGCATTAGATAAGTAATCTATTAGCAGTGTAGTTCTAAAGTGCATCTTCTATGGTGGGATGTTTAAGACCCATTCAGAACTATCAGTCTGCTTAATACAGTTCACATTGTAGAATTGGACACAGTCCTTATCTGTGTGCTCACAGTATAAATGAGGGGAAGGAATTTGCAGTTGGGTGTAATGGTGGATGTGATGATCCTGAATCACTGGTACCCAAATGACTCAGTTCAGCCATGTTAGAAAACGCCCCTTCCTGAAGAGAAAAATGCAGCCAGCCTAGTTCTGTCATTAGTTCTGTCATTATTCAACAGTGCCAGTCTTTGGATGGTGATTATTTGTGGTGAACCTGTAAATCACCACCCAAAGTGGGGACTGCTATAATCACAGCCCTATGCTGAGGACTCCCTTGTGGTGCTTCTCTTGTGTTTTATTTGAGGGCTGAAATGGTCACTTTAAGTCTGAAACTGCTGGTATTTCTAGTCTTTGGTTTAGGGTGGCACCTCTCAGTACAGAAGCAAGCTTAGAAGGCCAGTTTATTATCCAAGGGACTAGTAAAATGTTTGTTGCTGCTTACTTTGTTTTTGGTCCTTGTCCATGAATTTGGCTTTTGTAGTCACTACTATATTTTCAGAGCTCAGACATATAATCAGAAAATGAAATTCAAGAATTTTGACACTCTGAGGTGCCGTGATAAAAATAATAGTAATAGTAACAGTAGTCTTCTTAAGAACCTACTATGTGCCAAGCACTGTACTAGGCCCTGGAGTTGATACAAGCCTATGTCACAAGTGGTTCCCAGTCTAAGGGAAGGAAGAAGGTCCTTTCTCCCCATTTTATAGATGAGGAAACTGAGGCCCAATGAAATAAAATATTTATTTTATTTTGTTGGTATGTTTCGTTCTGTTCTCTGTCTCCCCCTTTTAGACTGTGAGCCCACTGTTGGGTAGGGGCTGTCTCTATGTGTTGCCAATTTGTACTTCCCAAGCGCTTAGTACAGTGCTCTGCACATAGTAAGTGCTCAATAAATACGATTGATTGATTGATTGATTGAAGTGGCTTGCCTAAGGTCACACAGCAGACGAGTAGCAGGTCTATGCTTGTTCTGACTAGACTGTGCTGCTTCTCTAGTACTATTAAAGTAATCAATTTTCTAATTTGTTTTACCAGCACCTGAGGTTCTAAATTTCTTAAAAACTCCCTCACTTTCTCTTTTAAATCTTTATTTTAGGGAAAATATATTTAGTTTTAATATCCTGGGAGACCTAGAAAAATTATCCACTTAAACCCTTCTTTCTCATATTATAAATTTCCAGTGGAGAAAGCCTAACTCCAGTCTTCCAATTTCTATACTCTTCCTTCCTCTGCAAATGACCGTCATTTATTTCTGTCTCTGCACTAGCATATTGTTCTCTGGTCACAGAGTAAGAGGTGGAAGAAACCTTGAAAAGATAACCTGGGTCCAGCCCTTTGCCTCCAGTCATGAATAAATCACGTCAGGATACATGGTTACCTCTCCTGAAAGATCTTGAGATGGAGACACTGCAGTCGTTCCTTGATAACTTTTACTCAGAAGACTTCTTTTCTAATGTTTATACCATTTCAGTTATGTCTCTGGACCCCTTCAAATTTCTCCAGTCCTGTCTTAACGATGTGGGGCCCAAACCTGGAGGGATTGTTCTACAGGTTGATGAGAAATTTAATGGGAAGATAATTTCCTGATTCTTTCATGTTATAATTCTGTTGAATCATTCCCAAAACGTTACCTTTTCTAAATAGCAGCATAATGGGTTGGTAATTTAGGCAACTTGCCATCCATCCACTTTAGCTCCCAGTATAAATGTTTTTTGTTGTTGTTGTTGTTGGAGGTGGTATTTTTAAGTCTAATCAGGTTCTTCCAAACCTGTGTCTGATTGCCCTGGAAGGTGAAGGCATAGTAAATTCTGGTCCAAAATTTGTAATACACCTAGAAATATTTATCACGACTACTAAAGTAGGAAAGCAAAGTTCAATCGTTGCTCTTTAAGGAATGAAACAACTTGCACCAAATTGCCACCGTATACAAAGACCGTATCACCGATCAGATGAATTAGAAAATTCAAGTACTTCCAAGCATTGAGTTAAAACAATAGAGTCAATTCTTAGAAAGTTATTTAAGAAACCAGCCTGTTACTGTGGTATTTTTTTTCTTCTTAATTGATGGGGGACAGTTTTAAATTCCCCCTATTTGAGTGATGAGGCAAACTACAAGATTTTGACAACTGTAAACATTAATAAGTAACTTAAAATGAAAGCCTTGAGTTGCCCATCAAAGTGTAACAAATATTTTTCTTTTGTTTAACAGAGGCTTATCAGACACTATCATTCTGGACATAATATCAAACTACCTGGTACTTCCCAATCGAATTACAGTTCCTCTTGTCAGTGAAGTTCAGATTGCTCAATTGCGGTTCCCTATACCAAAGGTGAGCATCTTCCTGTCCTGAATTTGTCCAATCACAGAGTGTTTAGAAACTTTCAGAGTTATTTGGTTGAACCCCCTCCTTCTCTTCTATCAGTAAAAATATAACTTGAGAGAGTAAATGTATTGCTTGAAGGGGCAAAGCAGCATTAGTTGCTTGTGATTTGGTTAGGAAGGTGGTTAGTTTTCAACAGTTGTTCAACCTCGGATTAAGATGTTTCCAACTTGTACTTCCCAAGCGCTTAGTACAGTGCTCCGCACACAGTAAGCGCTCAATAAATACAATTGAATGAATGAATGAATATCAGGCAGCGCATTAAAGCCCGGTTGAGATCCAGTCGTCCATTTGAGGGTAGCAGTCTTTTTAAAGGGTGACTTGAGGAATTGGTAAAGCCCAGGTACAGAACACCTTATTTTCAGAATCCATTTAGGTTGGCCTGAGATGGGGGTCAATAATGATTTGGGCTCTCATATCCAAATCAGTTTATTTATTCTTTTATGAAAATGGAAGGAAAGAAAGGAGCTTCCTTTTTTTTTAATCAGAAGTAGCAGCAGTAGATGTTAGTCTTCTTCCAGTTACCGACAGGGTGGAAACCGAGAGGGTAAATGCGGAATGGGTCCGTATAAAGATGTATTAAATCAAATCTATTAATATCTACACATAGTATGTATTTTTTTCTGATAAATTTATTATCAAGAAGAGAGACAGTGTGGCCTAATAGAAATAGGCATAGGTGTGTCTGGATTCTGGATTCCAGAACTGGATTCTAATTTCACTTTTTCCACTGTCCTGCGACATGACCGCGGTCACGTCACTTAATCTTCGTACCTATTTCATCATCTTTAATTGCCTCTTGCTACTTCTCAGGATTCTTGTGAGGATAAAATGAGATCGTACATGTAAAAGAGCTTTGAAAAAAATAAAGGCACCATACAAATTCAAAGCAGTCATTAATAGTAATGCCACTATTATGTTCTTGTCATCAAATTAAGTGTGACATTCACCTCCTTTGAAATGAAGATTGTTTTAATATTCTTTGAGTCACTACCAAGAAACCGAGAATTTTGTTAGGTTTAGAAATCTAGTTCTGTAAAGCTTAAAAGGCATTTTCTAAAGTATTTTGTTACCGTTGGAGAGTAAGGAAGAAAGAGCCTAATCTTTTATTTGGGAAGAAGAATAGCTAATTCCTATTCCAAATGTACTTTATTAATTCTAGAAATTTGTGGAATATTCAAAAACACTGTGATTTAAAGGCTGTAGAGTCTTTTTTGCTCTATAGCTGCCCTTATATCTCTCTCTCCCCGCCCCCCCCCCACTCCCCAAAAGATCCTTGCATGCTAAGACATTAACTTTCCTACAGTTTTTTGTAATAATCAAAAGGCATTCTCTCCAAAAGAGTACCAAAAACAATTAGGTATTTACCTTTTTGACTCTTGACTATTGTTATTAATATTGTAGTTAAATGTCAAAGCACCGTTTAAAGCACCGGGGTAGATACGAGCTAATCAGGCTGGACACAGTGCTTGTCCCACATTCATTCATTCATTCATTCAATCATATTTATTGAGAGCTTACTACATGCAAAGCACTGTACTAAACATTGGGAGAGTACAGTACAGCAACAGACACATTCCCTGCCCACATAGGGCTCAAAGTCTATGTTTGTTTCCTTTCCTTTGATTCTATTAAAGCAAAGTTTTGGGAAAATCCTGTACTGTAAGAATTTGAGTGAAGGGGAAGAGAAAGTATTTTATAAGGCTGTGATATATAAAATGAATTTTAATCTTCTTTCTCACCTCTCTTCAGGGTGTTCTAAGGATTCATTTCATTGAAGCTCAGGATCTTCAGGGCAAAGATACTTATCTAAAAGGCCTTGTCAAAGGGAAGTCAGATCCTTATGGAGTCATTCGAGTTGGCAACCAAATCTTCCAAAGCAAAGTCATCAAGGAAAATCTCAGTCCAAAGTGGAATGAAGTTTATGAGGTAAAATAACTTCCGGGGGCTCCTGAAAAATGATGTCTAGATTGTGAGCAGGAATTGTCACTTTTTATCGTGATATTGTACTTTCCCAAGTGCTTAGTACAGGGCTCTGCACCCAGTAAGCGCTTAATAAATGCGATTAAGTGAATGAATGAACGTCTCTTTGTCCTGTAAAGTATTTTTACATTAATTATACATTTAGAAGCTCACAAAATGTCCCAAAATCAGTACTCCAGTTGGAGAAATTTAATAGCTAAAATGAGTAGGAGTTTGTGAGGTAGTTATTCTAAAAGATTTACTTTATTTTTGCTGATTAATGGTCTGTAGACCCATATAATTTAAAGTAATAAAGTACACATTTGCTCCTATTGGATGCATTTTGACATGCTTGCAATATTGAAATAGCATGGAAATTTTGTTCGGATGTGGACTGCAGATGCATATGTGTTTGTTTTTAGATTTTGCCATTTAGCTCTATTTATCCGTATATTTAAAGGGGAAAAGTGTACTTGAGTTAGGGCATTGATTTGACATATTTACAATGTGATAATTTATTTTCAGTGAGCCAAGAAGAATGTTAATAGCCATGTTTTAAGAGCCCAGAATTGCACTAACCATTTATTGTGGTTTTTGTTGCACTGCTTAATTGGTTAACTCATTTACTTAAATGGGTAAATTCGTTACCGTGATGCAGAATAACTAACAAAGCTGTATTTTTTAGGCTTTAGTTTATGAACATCCAGGGCAGGAGTTAGAGATTGAACTCTTTGATGAAGATCCAGACAAGGATGACTTTCTTGGAAGGTAAATTTTAGTCTCTCAACTTTTGTGAAAGAATTAAATTGACATACTTTTTTCTTTATTTTCCCCATCCCCGCTCCCCTCCAACCCCAACATCACCACCAGACATTGGCCTGTTAATTATTTTCTTGATAATAGATTGTGTTCTTGTAGTGATTATGTACACACCACTACTAAGGGCCTTTATTGTTGTAAAAAGTGAAATGCTATTAAACTATTGAATTGTAAAGTAAAGGAATTGTTTTTTTTTTCAGTCTCATGATTGATCTGATTGAAGTTGAGAAGGAGCGTCTCTTAGATGAAGTAAGTCTATTTTTGTTGATGATTGGAATCTTCTGCGGTATTTCTGCCAACTTCCCCTTTTATTTTTTTATTCGATCAACCCAAAATTCAAAAGTCCAGCCTCTTTAAAGAAGAATATCTGATCAGCAGGAGGTGAGATGATGAAATGAAATGTTTTCTTTCAGATTTAGGCAATCTTAATTGTCACAGACACTTAGATCTGCTACTCAAAACATCCACACATGTATAGAAAAAAGCTTGGGTCCATCTTCTTGTGCAGGTGGATTGAAATGTTCTAATTATCCAGTTAGATGACAGGCTTTTTCCAGCTAGTATATTCTAAGTGGTAATAAAATAGATCAGTGAAGCAGCGTGGCTCAGTGGAAAGAGCGCAGGCTTGGGAATCAGAGGTCATGGGTTCGAATTCCCGCTCCGCCACTTGTCAGCTGTGTGACCTTGGGCAAACCACTTAACTTCTTTGTGCCTCAGTTCCCTCATCTGTAAAATGGGGATTAAGACTTGGAGCCCCAAGTGGGACAACGTGATCACCTTGTATCCCCCCAGTGCTTTGCACATAGTAAGCACTTAACAAATACCACTATTATTATTATTATTATTATCTTATTTAAAATACACTTAACCTCAAATAAGGAATCAAGTCCATAGCCTTTTTCTGCCCTCATTATTGTCACTACCGTAGTTAAGCACTGAAAGGTAGGTTTGTGTATTTAATTCAATTTCGAATTCTAGAAATCTCAAGGTTCAAAAGAGGTTAGAACTGAATAATAATAGTGGAATTTAATACTTACTCTGTGCTAACACTAACACTGTGCTAATACGAACACCGTACTAACCACGGAGGTATATTCAAAATAATCAGGCTGGACACAGTCCCTGTCCCACATGGGGCTCAGTGGCTCAGTAGGGGAGAGAAGAGATATTTAATCCCTATTGTAC
Source organism: Tachyglossus aculeatus (assembly GCF_015852505.1). Lineage (NCBI taxonomy): Eukaryota > Metazoa > Chordata > Mammalia > Monotremata > Tachyglossidae > Tachyglossus > Tachyglossus aculeatus. The sequence continues at coordinate 9,453,512 of NC_052078.1, read as the reverse complement.
AGATAAAGAAACTGGGACACAGAGAAGTTAACTGACTTGCCCAAGTCACCCAACAGGAAAGTGGCAAAGCCGGCATTAGAATCCAAGTCTCCTGACTCCCAAGGCCTGTGCTAAATCCACTAGACCACGCTGAAGCTGCCTCTCAGGAACTGAAGAACTACAAACTATTGATCCTCGGAGCAATGGGCAGCTAGCTACCTTCCTTTTAAAAAGAGTGGTTTAGTTTGAACTTTAGATTTATAGGAACTTTTATCTACATTAATCCGATTTTTAAAAATATTTTATTTTCAGTGGTTCACTTTGGACGAGGTTCCTAAAGGAAAGCTGCATTTAAGACTGGAGTGGCTCACATTGATGCCAAATGCTGAGAATCTTGATAAGGTACGATGTGTCTGTCTTGATATCCTCCCTTTCCTGTTCCTTCTAAGAGTAACCTATATTAAAATAATTGATTATTAATTCCATGCTTACTGACATTAATATAAAGTAAAAATAATGCAATTATTTTAGTGGCAGTTTAAAAGGCATTCACCCTTAGTTTGTAAGCTGTCTGGAAGTCTGATTGGATCTGTTTAAGAAAGTGATGAGAACTTTGTAAGTGAACTGAAAAGACTGTCAATGAAGCAATCACTTGAAATTATTCACTTAAGAGGTGTACGGAGCTCAGTAGCTTTATCTTAAAGCAAACGTCTTCACCGTTCCAATCTTTATCACTTCTGTGTATCCAGAGACTGTAAACTCACTGTGGTCAGGGAATGTGTCTGTTGTTATACTGTACTTTCCCAAGCGCTTAGTACAGTACTCTTCACCGAGTAAGCGCTCAATAAATACGATTGACTGACAGACTGACTGACAGCCTTGGACTTCATCTCCTTACCTCCCTCCTTTCTTAGCTTGGAAGAGAATCCCTTTTCCATAAACAGAACTCTACACAGTCTTAAGAAGAACAGCATAGTACGGGGTTGGATCGGAATGACTGAAATCTATGTTGAAAATATTTTCATTTTAGGTGCTAACAAGCATTAAAGCTGACAAAGACCAAGCCAATGATGGCCTTTCTTCAGCATTACTTATCCTCTATTTGGATTCAGCCAGAAATCTTCCAGTAAGTAAAGCAGTGGTAAATCTCACTTTGATGCCTTTTATTTCCTTCTTGCACATCTTGCTTGGTAGTATGTCACACTGCTTTGTTGAGCCACGTTATGCCACGTTTTTAATGTTCATGTTTTCACCTGCACACTGTTAGGTCTTGAATGTGTCTAACAGTCGTGTGAAGATGTCAGCTTTCACAGACCAAATGTTCTTATGGCTAGACCAAGGATTTTCAACATTTCCTTTTGTGTATAACTTTATTTTTCTGCTGGAGGAAGCTTTTATAACAATCTATAAGCTAGGTTTTCATTCTCAGTAGTCTCATGAAGTCGGTCTAGTAGTTGGAGCCACAATGTGTTCTACTTGATCAGTAATTATAGAGGAAGTGAGAAATTCTGGAACTAGAGTGAGCTGAAGCAAAGTCCAAACTATGTGTCCTAGTCTGGCCTAAGATGTACTTTTCAGTTTGTGAAAGTGAAAGCAGTGTTTAGATTTATATGATGTTCACTTAGAAATTATTCACTTGATCTCTCAAAAGATATTTTTGAAGTTTCAGGGAAATTCTAGCACATTAAAAAAATTAGTCTCTAAATCATGAAATATCCAAGCATAACTATGTGCAGTTTGAAAATGCCAGTGTGCTTTTATTTTCTTGTCCCTTAAAGGATTTTGAATAGTTTCTATCAATATTGCTGAGCTTTCAAATGTAAAATAAATAATTCCTCTGAGAGACTTGTTTCTCTCTTGTTTGAACAGTGTACAAAGTGGTATGTCTGCCGCATTCCATGTTTCCATTCAGTACGTTTTACCATTTTGACTAAAAATGAAAGTTTAGATTTTCCCATCTGTCCTCTAATCATGCTCACATACAGGTGCTCCTTCAACAGACGTTCATGCTTTGTTCCCAGTGTAACCTGGCTGTACTCAGGCAAATTCTGCAAGCACCACCAGCATAATATTGTAGGCAATCTGCCCCCAGAATAGCTTGCAATGTTTCTGTTTTGTCCAGCAATATTGTCCTTTGGTATTCAACTTTATGATTTTAAGCAGATGTTGCCTCTCTTCACACTTAGGTGAATGGAGACTGCTCAGTTTCAGTTCAGCCTCAACAAAGCTCTTCCTTAACCTTTGTATATTTCTTTGCACATGAACCCATTTTCTTTTTTCTGGGTTGGAGTTATGCACTGCGTACCCTGTCTTCAAAGAGAATATGATGGGGGAAAAAAGGACTAGACAGATTTTCACTTGCAGTATATCCAGTTCTGATATTGACTGCCCTGCTGTTGCTGCTGCTGGCTCTTATTCCACTGGTTTCTGGAAGTAGAGTATGACTGTATTTGAGAAGCAGCCTAGTGAATAGAGCATGGGCCTGGAATTCAGAAGGTCCTGGGGTATAATCCCGCCTCCGCCACTTGTCTGCTGTGTGACCTTAGAACAGTCACTTCACTTCTCTGGGCCTCAGTTACCTCATCTTTAAAATGGGGATTAAGACTTGAGCCCCACGTGGGACAGGAACTGTATCTAACCCACTTTGCTTGTATCCACCGCCGCGCTTAGAACAGTGCCTGGCACATAGTAAGTGCTTAACAATTACTATTATTATTAGTTTTGTCATCCCTGGAAGCTGGCAACCAAAGGGGTCACGGAAGGGCTGAAATTACTCCGAATTGGGAGGCGGGGGGTTGGGTTGTCCTGTGGGAAGTGCCCTGCTGCAGTCAGGGCCAATTTCTCGCATTTTCTGGGCCCTCTCAAACTGAGCAGTTATCATGTCCCCCGGGATGCTAGTGGGTCTTTGGAGAGCCTCGCGGGAGTGGTATTGCTATTATAATGTTTTGGGGTCAGTTGAAAATGAACTGATAGCTCTGGAGTTTCAGAAGAACTGTGTGGGTGAATGGAAAATGGCTGGGAGGCCCTTAGGCCCTGATCTCACCACAGTAATGGGGCAAGTTTGGAAATGTCAAGACAGCCCTTTATAAAGTGTCGGAGAAGCCAAAATGTTGAAAACTGCTAAGGAATCTCTTAATCAAGACATTTACTGTGATGTGTAATCTGACTGACCATGGCAAAGCATTTTCCGGTTCAACTTAATTAGGCCTTAATAGACGTGGTTACTGTTTAGATTTTTATTCACTGATTGTCTCATCAGCAATTGTAGAATCTTTTGACCCTTTCCCTTTCCACCTCTAAATTGCAATGCTTCTTGTGCATTCATTTTACCACAGTCCATCACTCTTTGCTTTTTCCTTCCATTTCCATCTTCTTAAGATTATCTACGAGGGAAACTTTGGGTGTGGCTACTTAAAAGAGAGGAGAGCATCGGGACTAGTCTTTTGTGAAAATACTACCTCACTCTATAGAGCACTATTTGTGAGTTCCCTGGTGTTATTTCTTTTTCTATGGAGACTGCTAGAGTGTGGACTGGTGCTACGACCGCAACGTACTCTATAGTGGAATGATTAAGCATGCTTATTGGATTTTTCTTGCATGATTTTGATGAATGTGCATTTGGTTGTGCTACTTTTCAAGTGTTTCCATTTTTTTACAAGTTAATTGAGCAGTCTAACATTGGTAAGTATAGTGCATCTTATGATGAAAGGCACCTAAGAGTAAATCATTACTAAGAATCATTAAGCATAAACTCTTGGAAAAATAAATTAGGTTGCTAAAATGTTGAGAGCACAACAGAAAAATTATTGACTGCATTTGGAGAAAAAAGGAATGCCTAATTGTTCCAATTCATCTCACTTTGGCTGTTTTTAACGTGAGATGTAAAGGTAATTGGATAACATTCCAATACCATTCCCTCCAGTGGTGTCCCTTATCTGCCTCCAAAAATGCCAATTCACATTTGAAAATAAATCATGATTCTGCATTCTCTCTTTGTCCTAATTCCCCTTTGAATGCTATATACAGCCAACTCTTTGATTATTTGTTTTAACTGGGACACGGTTCATATCCTGCTATCCTGCTAGTTGTAATTGCCTCCTTTACCAAACCTTATAACAGAGCTACTAACTCTCATTTGTGTTTTCATCTTCTTTGGTTTCTCTTGCCAAGTGGTGGAAGTGAATTAAGTCTAAGGGAGAGAAGAAGAAAAAGGAGCCTTGATAATCTGTCCCTGATAATCCTGAGTTGACTGTATATTATTTCTGGTGCAGATTGTTTCCCTTGCCTCTTATTTCCCATAGTCTTCCCCTGCAACAATCCCAAATGAAGAGTACCTTTTGCTTGCTTCAGAGTAACAGAAATCCAATAATGACTTTCAAAGTGTCTTCTCTATGATAGGCTATTTGAATCAAGGCCTTGTTTTGAATGTAGTCTCTGAAACAGCAGATAACTAGACATTGCCTAACAGAGTTTATGCATTATATAATTACTAAGTAAAGGTAAAAACCTCCTGTGAACCATATTAGTGCTCATTGCAGATGTTATCTATCATCTTTAAAGGAAAAAAGAAAAAGAAATCCTAAGCCAGATTCTCCTTAATCACTTAAGGGACTTCCTGGTAAGAAGTCAGCAGCACTTCAGAACAGATTTCTTCAGATCCAAGATCTCAGTTATGGCCCTGTTGTGTTCTGAAAGAGGTCAGGCAACTGCCTTTCTTCCTGGAGCGTTGATGGAATTACGTGGAGTGGATTGGAACCTCTTTACAGCTACCAGGTCATTCTTCAAAAACAGCATAGCTAAATATAGCTATAGCTAAATAGTCAGAAATGGAAGGATAAAACTGTATAGCATGTGCTCTAGAAAAATTCCCAAACTACTCTTCTGTTGGTTTTCAAGGGAATTATTTCTGTACATTTTGGTCGGGAGTGTCTTCTCTTAACTATTTTATAATTTGGGGATATTCCTCTTAGGAAATCACCCCTTTTTGCTGCTTTATACAAGTAGATGATGGTAATATACAATATTCTAGATTCCTAGGAAACTTACATTAACAGACCGCCCAGATTTCACTCCCCTCTGTTACCTCTATTTTGTGCTTACCACCTCTGAATTTAATCAGGCTCTCTTAGTACAGTGCTTTCTTCCCTGATTGATTGATTGATCTTTGATTGATCCAGATCAAAGCCATTTATTACTCCCTTTCTACTTTGATCGGGAGCACCATGTGGGACGGGGACTGTGTCCAACCTGATTAACTCTTATATTCCCCATCACTTAAAACGGTGCTTGTAGGTGTTCAACAAATACCATTAAACAATTGCATTCTTTATAGAACGTCCTCACATGGCTCTTCAGAGGAAGGGCCCCTTCCCCTAGACATTTATGGCACTTGAGAAATATGATGGGACTATAATCATTAGTTATCTCTCAGCCTATCTTACTGATTAGAATTTCTCTGAAGCATCTATCTTCCCACCTAACCAAGTTACTGGAAGATTGCCATGGTCATTAAATCAGTATATTAGTTACTCATCTGTTTATTATCACATGGAGTAAACAGAGACTTCACTGGCTTAAAAGATTTGAGATACGTTCTCTTGGAATTAGTGATGGCAAAAAAATAAAAATACGTATATGTCCCAAAACTAAATGCTAGTCCAAATTCAGACCAGGGAATCTATAGAATTTGTTTCTTTGTGGGTAGGAACATTGGGATAAAATAGAGAATTCACTCTTAATTTTGTAAAGGGTTTTCCTATACCTTTTTGGTTCTTTTGACCACCAAAACCCAAACAGGAATAAGAATCCTTATGTCCTAAGTATTAGATTGAAAGTGCCTTCAGAAAGATTGTCTCTGGAGATTGACTATATAATAGGCATTTTAAATAAGGTAATTTTCCATTCTATGCTGTGATTTTATTTGAAAACCGTTGGTCCTTTTTTCTCTTCAGATCAGTTGCTGCTTTTGAACTTGTAGATTAATAATAGGTAGCATAAACCAGGACATGAGACAGTAAATTAAAGCCTTCCTTCAATTACTACAGTTGTGTCTTACAGACCAAAAATACAGCATCAGAGAAGTTGCAGGGAATTTGTCTCAATGTTAATAAATTTAGGATTCATTCTGTAATGATTCTTGTGATTAAGGAAGGAAAAGATGAATAGATGGTTTTTACTGGATGCTTTCTTATTTAATTTTTGTTTTTGGTCATGGTTCCCTTTTTGTTCTTTTGGAAGGAAATGGTTTCCATGTTTTCATGTCATTAACCTTACATAAATTCCTCATTGCATGTTTGATTAACCCTCGGAATATTCATTTTCTTCTGACTTGAAAGAGTAATCCATTAGACTTTAACCATGATGGCTTGAAGAAGGCTGCTGTTCAGAAAGCTTTAAAGGTAAACTAATACAGTTTTCCATAAAAGTCAACTGAGACACGGTGTTGGAGAGAATCCTTAGGTTCCTTCTGAATTTATTCATTTAAAAATTCCAACAATGATGAAAGGCTGGCACTGAAGAATGGGTCCTATCTTTTTTTCATGTTTGATCTCTCTCCCTCCATCCCTCCGCCCTAATGAAAATGAATTTAAACTGTCAAAATATATTAAATCTGCCATGCAGGTGACTATAACATTTTTCACATAACCCACCTTTTTCTGTTCCATCTCCCTCACAAATGTTAAAATAAGGCAAAACCTTTCACTGCTACCATCAACTATTCAGCTGCCTGCAAGGCTCTCAATCCTTTTGAATTCTCGAAGAGAGTTGCCAAATGAGCAGTTCTGTTTAAAATGAGTAAATTTCACATCAGATTTTAAGTCCTGCTTAGGACCCAGGTTCACATGATTATTAAACTATCAGTTCTCCCATCACGTTGAGTTAAATGGTTTTGGGCCATCTTTGAAAGAGGTACTGTTGGATTTGGGGGCCACATATGTTCTCAGAAAGTTTTAAACTCCATCAGATGAGGTATATTGAAAACTGAGCTCCACTCCTTGAAACAAAGAAGATGAGCAAATTATACTCAGGGAACAGTTTAATCACACTAGGTAGGCCCAGTGTTTTATCTTAAAGTCTGATTCTCAGTCTTGTCATTAGTCTTTGCACACAGCTAACTGTTCAGGAGTCTGGTGCATTGAAATGTAGGGCAGTTTTCTCTCTAAAATTTTGTTAGAGACTTTACAATTAATTTTCACTAACACAACATTCATGTTTAATTTATGCGTAACAGTGTTTCTGTCTTATGGGCCAAAGTCCTAAGTAAACCTCATTCCGTGTATTTAAATGTAGAGTCCAAGATTGATGTTCAGGGAGAGAGCAATCTTCTCTCCTTTCTGTCAGTCCCTCTGGACATGGCCAGTCAGTTAATACTGTTGTCTATTATTGCTTTAAATAGCTGTTTGCACTAAATGTCTTTTATTTCTTACTAATTTTTCATTTTTATAAAACTGCTTTGGAATATTTTATAACTTCAATGAAATGCTTATTTTTAGTCAGAATTTTATGAAGGTGGCTATTAAAAGTCAGATCTATGAGGGCTGAGTGAATGTGGAATACACTCTAGACTGTGAGCTCTTGGGGGCAAGGGAAGTTGTCTACCAAATCTATTGTATTATACTCACCCAAGCACTTAATACAGTGCTCTGCACAGAGTAAGTGCTCAATAAATATCATGGCATCACTGATTGCATTTTACCAAATACTTTTTACAGTATTGGTTTCTTTTCAGTGTATTTCCCTTTTCCATTCAAAAGAAAAGGTTTGGTTACCATAGTGTTTGATCAACTTCCAAGAAGAACTGTCTTTTCCTGAAGGAAAAAAATGGTTCCTACATTTGGGTTTTTTCCATATATTTTTCCATCTGCATCCATGCCGCTGTATTCATTTTATCACCCTAATGATGTCTCAACTTTGGAAATGGTAATGTACATTGAGATGTTTTTTTTTTCAATTTTTCCAAAATAACATTTTTTGAAAGTTTCCAACTAAATTGTAGGGTAAAAAACAATTTTCTTGCATTATTCCCAATGTAGAGAATAATGCTGTCACTGTATCTTTAACAATTAAGAATACCCTGACTGCTTGCATTTTTGTCTTCTTTTCTAGCATCAAATGAGAGTAAAAGTGTGTGTGTGTGTGTGTGTGCGCGTGTGTGTGTGTAGTGTTTGCGATTTATGTCCAGGAAATTTGCACTTTAAAAAGATCCAAAATGAACTCTATATTTTCTATGCTCAATTACTCTTGTTCTTTCAGTCAGGGAAGAAAATCAACAGCAACCCTAATCCTGTTGTTCAAATGTCAGTTGGACACACAGCTCAGGAGAGCAAGGCAAGTAATTGATGATATTTTGGCTTTGTTTTAATGAGCAATGTCTCCTTTAAACTTTAAAGTTGAATGTGCTGGTTTCAGTTCATGCTGTCAGTAGCAAAATTATTACCTACTGCTTGCTCATTGAATAACTGAAAGTAAGTTAATAGCATATTTCCACATTTGCTTCTCCTGGATATAATTGAAATTCAACTCAGTTTCCCTAAGAGACATTAAGTGTAGTGTCCAAGATTTCGTTCAGGGAGAAAGCAATCTTCTCTCCCTCTGTCAGTCCCACTGGGCATAGCCAGTCAGTAATACTGATTAGTAATCATTTAATACCAACCAAAGTGTTTGAAATTCCTGACCATGTCACCAACAAGTCAGATTTAGGATGTCCAGGAAAACTCCTGGGATTCAGGTCGAGATAGGATGGAGCCAGCTGACATCTGTCTTAGACACTCAGCCGAAGACATCTGGAGAAACCACCTGGCATCTAAGTCAGGAGTCATTTCTCTGCAGCCATTCTGGAAGCTTCTCAAGGAGTTTGATCTACACCAGATTTTTTCAGGATTTTTCCAGAATGCTTGGGACCTTTGGGTAAGGCCCCAAATCTTCCTGAGCCCCTGAGGAAAACTGGGATCAGCAACCCCCATCCACAGAGAGGTGTAGGTCCTTCTTATCAATCTCAGAAGAAACTCCCAACCCCTCAGAAAGGTATCACTGAACCCCAGATTCTAGGAGGAAATTCCTCAGAGCCTCAGAGAATGGCATCATGCCATTCCTCTACCAGTACCAGAGGTAGAAATGTGAATTAAAGGTAACTATGCTGGGACAGAGTTCAAAGGGGTACTCACTGCCACCTGAACAAGGATTTTCAAATCTGTTTTTTGGCCCCTTCCGTGAGTACTCACTAAATTCATGGGTAACAATGTTGGCAAATGATGTTTTTAACATTGTGTCCAAACCTATAGCCAGTGGATGGCATAAAAGAGAATTGATATCAACCAAAATGGTTGTGTTCATTTTTTTGGACAAATTAGATGGATAATTTTTTGATTGTATTTATTAAGGGATACTAGGTGTCAAGCACTGTACTAAGGACTGGAGAAGATACGACATAATAATATTGTACAGAAACCCTGATCCACATAGAGATCACAGTCTAAGCAGGAGGGAGAACAGGAATTTTTAACCCCATTTTATGGTTGAGGAAACTGTGACAAAGAAAATATAATTGACTTGTCCAAGGTCCCACGGCTGACAAGTTATGGAGCTGAAACTAGATCCCAGGTTTCATGAATCCCAGTTCCCATGCGCTTTCCACTAAGCCATTCTACCCCTCAGTACATTCCAGAAAAGAATTCTAAATAATTTGAACCTTTCTCATGTTTCATTGTATTTGCTTCATTCTAAACAAATTCCAACATTCCCTGACCTTTTTTTAACCCAAGATATTCTATATAACATGTTTGTTTCAGATTCGTTACAAAACCAATGAACCTGTGTGGGAGGAACACTTTACTTTTTTCATTCACAATCCCAAGCGGCAGGACCTTGAAGTTGAGGTACTGTTTACTTTGCTTTCTTGCAATAGCACATATAAATCAGAGGACCAGAATTGTAAGGTGGCAGTCTTTCCCTCTGCCTTTCAGCAAACTCTCCCTGTACCACTCCCGGTAAATGGGTGTCTGTCTTAATTTAAGTTATTCAAGGAACATGATCTTCTAACCCATTCTAGTTCTTTAGAGGTAGAGTCGTCCTCCCCTTTGAAGACAAGGCTATATTACCCTACTTACTGTTGAAAGTTTCTTTATCCTAAAAAAAATCTCCTTTTGGAACAATACCGATCTTTCCCCAATGGAGACTATCTGATAGTCCTTCATCCTTTATCCTCTTACATTTCTTTAGATTGGAATAATCCTAGTTCTTCTCTAATGTTTTTTTCACACATCCCACTGGGGATACATTTCCAAATTTCATCGCTCATATCTGAACTTCCTTAGCCATCTTTCTTAAATGGGGTGGATTCAAAGCTCATCATCATCATCATCAATCGTATTTATTGAGCGCTTACTATGTGTAGAGCACTGTACTAAGTGCTTGGGAAGTACAAATTGGCAACATATAGAGACAGTCCCTACCCAACAGTGGGCTCACAGTCTAAAAGGGGGAGACAGAGAACAAAACCAAACATACTAACAATATAAAATAGAATAGCTATGTAGAAATAAATTAAATAAATAAATAGAGTAAAAAAATATGTACAAACATATATACATATATACAGGTGCTGTGGGGAAGGGAGGGAGGTAAGATGGGGGGATGGAGAGGGGGAGAGGAAGGAAGGGGCTCAGTCTGGGAAGGCCTCCTGGAGGAGGTGAGCTCTCAGCAGGGCCTTGAAGGGAGGAAGAGAGCTAGCTTGGCGGATGGGCAGAGGGAGGGCATTCCAGGCCCGGGGATGACGTGGGCCGGGGGTCGATGGCGGGACAGGCGAGAGCGAGGTACGGTGAGGAGATCAGCGGTGGAGGAGCAGAGGGTGCGGGCTGGGCTGGAGAAGGAGAGAAGGGAGGTGAGGTAGGAGGGGGCGAGGTGATGGACAGCCTTGAAGCCCAGGGTGAGGAGTTTCTGCCTGATGCGCAGATTGATTGGTAGCCACTGGAGATTTTTGAGGAGGGGAGTGATATGCCCAGAGCGTTTCTGGACAAAGATAATCCGGGCAGAAGTATGAAGTATATGAAGTATATGAAGCTCATAGAGCCCCTAATCAGAGTAGAGTCACTTGGAGATTTCTACTTGATCCATTCCCCCACATATTTGCCTTAACTGTGTTGAGTTGCTAATTCTCCTGCTGCAGCTTTATTGGGACTCATGGGTCCTTCCCTGCACTGTCCTTGCCTGACTAATTATATCCACATCTTTGAGTGATGCATATTTTCCTCTCCAAATGTGTGATGTCACCAAGTGTTGTGACGCTTGCAGGCTGCTTCCCTAGTCTCCCCTCCCTACCCCCATCCAGTGTGCCACGGACACTCTGAGATTTCCCCTCAGCCCGCTCCTCTAAAGATGCTGGAGGGAATCTAGGGCAGGACAAATGTGCTGCCTGGCTAGGACCCAGCAGCCCCTTAGCAGACTGACCTTTCCTTTCTTTTATTTCATTTGAAGAAAAACAGCCCTGCTGGCCACCCTCGTTGCCTCGGTTCTATCATCTGGTTTGTATTTGTTTAGAGAAAATTCTTTGGTGGCCATTTCCTCCCTAAAGCTATTAGACTGATCTCCGGAGATCCTGTTCTCCTATTTATTTTTATGAATTACTGAAAATAACTCTGATCAAGTGGGATGTAAAAATGTTCCCGAGATGATTTGCATACTGTAAGGAGGCAGTGTATTCATTCATTCTATAATTCTATTTATCTATTTTGATGGTATCGACACCCATCTACTTGTTTTGTTGTCTGTCTTCCCCTTCTAGACTGTGAGCCCGTTGTTGGGTAGGGATTGTCTCTATCTGTTGCCGAATTGTACCTTCCAAGCGCTCAGTACAGTGCCCTGCACACAGTAAGCTCTCAATAAATACGATTGAATGAGTAATGAATCAAGATGGTAATTTTGGTTCGTTTTCTAGGGTTTTCTTTTTCCCCTCTCAAAACTGAGTGTGCTTCTTGTTTTCCTTAGGTCAAGGATGAACAGCATCAGTGTTCCTTGGGGAACCTGACGATTCCTCTCAGTCAGCTTTTGGCAAGTGACGATCTAACTATGAATCAACGGTTCCAACTCAGTAATTCAGGTCCCAACAGCACTATAAAAATGAAGATTGCACTCAGGGTACTTTTTGTCACTTTTGAAATTAACATAATAATAGGGTGGGGTCTGAACGGGATTCCTGTGTAGGTGATCTTTTGGTTCTGCATGCAAATTTGAGGAGTAATCTTTGTGTAATTATTTCTAGAAAGCTCTCTGGGCAGTGCTCAGGAAATTTTAATAAATGAAATTTATGCATGTCAGGCAAATGGGTAAAAAATGTGTAAGTGGTGAAGAGAAGGCCATTAAGGGAGAAATAGAAATGGAGTTTAAAGAGTTTTGAGGTGGAGAAACAGCTGGTGAATTCTGGAGGAAAAAAGTTGATGGGCCACGTATGCTGCAGTTCACTGGGAAAATCCGTTCAAAATGATTGCACTGAATTCAAATATGGGTACGAGTTAGCGTCATGGAGGTGCCCTATGGTGAGTAAATGAACACTGAAGGCTGATATTTGAAGGAAAATGCACCCTGTCTGCATTAACATGGGTCACAATGAACTGCCCAGTGAAAGCACTGCAACTTGATTCTGCTCTAACCGCGGTTTTACCACTGAATATGGTCATTAAAGATGTCTCCTGATGCTCTGCCCTTTTCACTTTCGTAAGATTAAATTTCAAGGGGCACTCATTGGAGAGAATGTAATGGAGTAATCAAAATAATACTGTAGAGGAGAGTCCTGTACGCACATATTTTCCATGGCTTTTGCAAGGTGTTTACTCTGTGTCAAACACTGTTCTGCGTGCTGGGGTAGTTACACATTAATCGTTTGGACACAATCCGTGTCCAATATGGGGCTCACAGTCTAAGTAGTAGAGAGAACAGGCAGCACTGAATAATAATAATAATAATAATGATGGCATTTGTTAAGCGCTTACTATGTGCAAAGCACTGTTCGAATACCCATTTTACAGATGAGGAAATTGAGGAAATTGTCACAGAGAAGTTAAGTGACTTGCTCAAGGTCATACAGCAAGCAAGGGGCAGAGGTGGGATTAGAATCCAGGTTCTCTGACTCCTCGGGCCCATGATCTTTCCATTAGTTCATGCTGCTTCACACTGACCAGATTAAGTTTCAGAACAGAGCTGTATTGCACTCTCCCAAGCACTTAGTACAGTACTCTGCACACAGTAAGTGCTCAGTAAACACCATTGATGACAAGAGGTTGCAGGTTAAGAAGTAGTTGTGGAAACTAGTTGAGGGAGTTTAGAAAGTTGTCTCTGGAAAGGCCGTTCCCTGAAGTTCCCATCCCCAAGCTCTGCCTAGAGTGGGTACCCAAACCATGTTAGAAAATGCCCATACCAAATTGTCAATGAAGCATTTTTTCGGTGAGTGGTTAAAAACGCTTTTCTGTGTCAGACATTTGCTGTGAACCATCTTGGTTTCTGTTGCTCCTAGGTTCTTCATCTTGAAAAGCAAGAAAGACCTGCAGATTACCAACACTCAGCCCAAGTGAAGAGACCCTCGGTTTCCAAAGAAGGGAGGAAAATATCTGTCAAATCTCAGGTCCCCACGTCCACCACAGCCGACTCTAGCAAAACCGTCCCGACCACCCCGGTGATTGATAGTAGAAAGGCTGACCCGGGAGAAAAAGGCCACCCGGCTAATGCCAGTCCACAGTGGCCAACTGAGCTCAGCAGGAGTTCCTCCAGCCTTCATGCTTCCAATTTTGCCTATTCCCCCAGCCATCTTTCTGTCAAGGAACCAACCCCAAGCATCGCCTCAGACATATCGCTGCCCATTGCCACCCAGGAGCTGCGGCAGAGACTACGACAGCTTGAAAAGTAGAGTCATAAGTACTCAGTTTGTTTCATTATTGTCGGTGCTGATTTGGAGAGGCACGGATGAGCCATTACCAAAGGGAAACAGTCTGTCTCTCTTTTCTTTGGGAGATAAAAGTCTTTTAAAATTGGCTCCTGTCCTGAAAACAACCCAGACGATGATGATACGAAATGGTTTGCATAGTTCAGTGATCCAGTCTTTCAGGGCGTCTTGGGGAAGAAAGTTATGTTTGAGGAATCGAATATTTATAGTTGTCCTGTGTCCTCGAAGGAGGTGCTATTGATGGTGAAAATCGTTTATCGTGACAGAAAAGGACAGTGCAGACCCACAGCCCTGGCTATAAATAAATAGTTAAACAAATGCACACACAAAGCCCGACTCTTGCTGTGCTCTTATGTTTAACAGTCACAACTTCTGGAGCTGCTTTCTCTCTCCCTCCCTAAAGAGAGAGAGAGAGGGAGAAAGAGAGATAGAAAGAGTTACTCTTTGAATACCTATTTTACAGATGAGGAAATTAAGGCATAGAGATGTTAAATGCCTTGCAGAAGGTCACACGACAGGCAAATGACAGAGCTGGGATTAGAACCCACGTCCTCTGTCCCTGTGTCCTGTGTGCCTGTGTCCTTTCCACTAGGACACAGCTGTTAATTGGCTGTTCAATAGAAGCCTGGAAAATATTTGATTCCAGGAATAGATAAGCAAGGAGTCAGGCCAAGAAACTAGTAAAGGAATACCGTAAGGCAGTGTTTTTGTAGTGAGGGCTTTTCCTCTTCACTGGCTGCACCATTTTTCTCCCCCCAATTTACTTTTCATTGTCCTTGAGTGTCATGTGTCTAGTTTAGGTGTAATCCCCAAGTGAGTTAATATTTATTTTTCTGGTACTCGGCTTTGAACCCAGCTCCGGCCAAGGTCCTGAAGCCATGTGGGAGCCACACCCTAGAAAATAACTTTTAAATCACCCAGAGAGCAAAAGGTGACCCGCTGTCACGTCATAGTGGAACAAGATCTCAAGTGGTCGTTCCTGGAGGCTTTCCAGTATTATGGTTCAGCAGTCCCTGCACTTGCCAGAGGTTGCTCGCTCCTAGGGCTCAAAATAGGGCCGGGTGAGTCCTCCCAAGTCGGACCCCTGCCAAGCGCTTAATACAGTGCTCTGCACACTAAGTGCTCAGTAAATACAGTTGATTGATTTGGTGGTAGGGCTCTAAAGTGGGTTGGCTGTAATGTAAATTCTACCTTCGGTCTGCCCAAAGCTCTCTGATTTCTCAGATTAGTGAAAGGGGATTAGTTTGACCTTTGGAAGAGTTTTCACTCATTTTGTTTAGAAGAAATTGCCTGATTGAAAAACATAGTGGCATTGGAAAGGGAATGATAACTGAAAAAATTTACGCTGCTTGCATTGTTGGCTGCATAGCAATTCCCTCACCTCTGAACGCAATCAACTTCTCCCCTAGGGAGTTAGAGGGAGTTTGTTGCCATGGTGATCTGTGCCGGTTTACAGAGGTCTCTGTGGTTTAGATTCCTTTCCCGCAGCGGATGGGATCTGGTGGGGATACGCCTGTCTAATCCTACCCTTTCCAGCCTCAATCAAATTGATTCCCAAAGCTCCCTTCTTCCAGCGGAGACACCCACCCCCCCTGAAGACCATTTTCTGACAAGAGTCACCCCCTCCTCAGGCAGCCCAGCCTGTTATCAGTGTGTCAAAAGGACCGCCAATCCTTTGAGCATGTCATGGTGGGGACCAGTATTTCTCAAAAACCTTGTGTTGGCATATTCCCAGGAGAGACTTGAGAACTACTGATTTAGGGAAGTGGTTCTCAAACTGCCAAGATCTGTAAAGGCTGTTCTGATCATACTTTTTTTTTGGTATTTGTTACATGCTTACTATGAGCCAGGCACTGTACTAAGTGCTGAGGTAGACAAACTAATCAGGTTAGACTGAGTCCTTGTCCAACAGGAGGCTCACAGTTTTAATCCCCATTTTACAGATGAGGTAACTGAGGCACAGAGAAGTGAAGTGACTTTCCCAAGGTCACACAGTAATCGAGTGGCAGAGCTGGGATTAGAACCCAGGTCCTTCTGACCCCCAGACCCGTGGGTTCTATCCATTAGGCCGCACAGCCTCTGCTTGATGACATGTCTTCTAAGTGGAAACAGGATGAAGAGAAAGGACGGTCTTCTCTGCCTCCATAAAGCATACCATTCATTGTACATAAAGTCTGAGAGGCTTTGCTGTATTGGCACACACTCAAATGCCCTATAAAGCTATGAATGGTTTATATCGGATACTCTGTGGGCGGTATATGAAAATGGTGTTGGGGAAGTTTGAGGAACTGAAAAGGAATTAGCTCTTAGGCTATTTGAAACCCTCAGGGTACAGGAGGAAATTCTAACCACTTACTCTTTTTTTGAAGTTTCGGTTTGTGTTTATAGTCTGGATCCTGAGACATTGACACCATACTCCATGGGCTGAATATCCTTCTAGGTAGTCCGGGGCCTCCTTTTCCTGCAAGCTGAAATATAAAGGATTAGTATTCCTAGAGTATCTAAGTGTTGTGGGGCAGCCTTGATCATGTAGGATTGATATTCTCTCTGTTTCCCGCAGTGGGACAACTTTGGGACAGTCTCCTCTTGGGCAGATTCAACTGACTATTCGTCACAGTTCCCAAAGAAACAAGCTGATTGTGGTTGTGCATTCTTGCAGGTGAGCATAACGTATGCCGATCCATTTTGGAAGATTTTCTTAAACCTAAGGAAGTGGGCAAGGTTTTGAAGAGGGAACTATTAAAAGTTAATAGTGGTAGCTAAGAATTATTCAGCAGTATTTGAAGACTGATCAAGTAAGGCAGAGGGAAAGGGGAGAAGGAGGCGTGAGGAGAAAGCCATGGAAGACAGTCATTAAATGACTCAACTGTAACGAGGAATTTGGCTGCAGAGATTTCTCTCTCAGGGGAAGATGTGACAGCAACAATTTGAATGTGGGAACAAGAAAGAGGATTTAGGCATTAGAAGGCATAGAATCTCATGAGTCTGTTGACCAGGAGGCAAATGCGATAGCAAGACTGTGTGAGCTTGGAGAGGCCGAAACCTTACTTCTGACTGATCGAGGGCTGGTTGGGAATGGTGAATTCTAGTGAGCATTGCAGTACCACACAGTCTTGCGTGTGTGAGAGCATGAGGTCACTGGGACTTGTAGTACATAGTAATACATATCTATTCTATTTATTTTATTTTATTTTGTTAGTATGTTTGGTTTTGTTCTCTGTCTCCCCCTTTTAGACTGTGAGCCCACTGTTGGGTAGGGACTGTCTCTATATGTTGCCAACTTGTACTTCCCAAGCGCTTATTTTATTTTGTTAGTATGTTTGGTTTTGTTCTCTGTCTCCCCCTTTTAGACTGTGAGCCCACTGTTGGGTAGGGACTGTCTGTATGTGTTGCCAACTTGTACTTCCCAAGCGCTTAGTACAGTGCTCTGCACACAGTAAGCGCTCAATAAATACGATTGATTGATTGATTAGTCCTAGCAGCCCAAGGGAAAACTTGGTCTATTCTCCTAACAGCCCCCACTTGGAAGTGAGCCTGGACTGATGAAAGCTTCAGGTCAGCCAGGCCCACAGTCCCGGAGCTCGGCTTTGTTTTGGCTGATGTGGGTGGGGCTCTTCCTTGAATGGTGACAACGCACTCGGAGGAAGGGGATGGCCAAAATGTGCACAGAGGGATGCAGAACTCTTTGGGTTGAATTTAATATTTAGTAAACATTACTGGAATTTTAATAGGCAGTGTTGGAAATTTAAGCGTTTAACTGAAGCGGGACACTAGGCAACACGCATTTCTTAAAGTATAAAATCTTGTGTCCTCTTTGTTTTATGTTCCAGAAATCTGATTGCTTTTTCTGAAGATGGCTCTGATCCTTATGTCCGGATGTATTTACTGCCAGATAAGAGAAGATCCGGGAGAAGAAAAACCCATGTATCAAAGAAAACGTTAAATCCAGTGTTCGACCAGAGGTTCTTTAGTATACCTTTACTGACATTTCACAATGTAACTTGTCAGAGAGCATCTTCTATGCCATTTAAATTGGGCAGGATATTTCCCCACAATTACATAACACTAAGATTTGGATGTACAGGAATATAAATACCAAAAACAGAATAGTTATTCAGAGCCTTCGCATTCTTAAAGGGGAATATGAACTCTTTTTCTCCATCTGTCCATTCCCAATGGATACCCTAAGTTCAGTAGCAAACTGTTGCACTTTGAATGTATTTAATTACACATATTTATACAAAGAAGAATAATCAGGAAAAACAGTCTTTGAATTCTGGTAAAAGAATAGACTATAAATCCAAGGGAATCAAATCAGTCATATTTATCGAGCACTTACTATGTACAGAGCACTGTACTAAGCACTTGGAAGAGTACAGTTTAACAGAGTTAGTAGATACATTCCCTGCTCACAATAAGCTTTCAGTCTAGAGGGGAGGATTTGAAGGTTCATTATCATACCAGTTATTGTATTGATGTTTAGGCTGCCTGTGATTTATCTCCATATTCCCATGGTTTTGATGGTAGTAGTAAGCTAAATGTTTTTTTCCCAAATGTAAATGTGCCATTTATTCTTTAATCCCCGCTCTGTAGTACTGGGGAAAAAAAATCTCTTCCTGGTCAGCTGGACTAACAAAATTTTGAGAGAGGAGAATTATTTAAGATCAATTTAAGACCAATGGCATTTCTAAAAGAGCGTAGCTAAGAGGCTGGGCATTTGATTCATATGAATTTTATTGTCTCGTCCAGTTTTCTTCATTTTTGATTCTTAATTTTGCTCTGGGAATGTGTCAGGAGGCACTTCTACAACAATGAGAGCAGGAACAATTCAGTGGAAAACAAATGCATGATATTTCTAGGGGAATTTCAAATTTATTTTGGGGTATGAAAGGGCAGTACAATTAAAAATATTCCATTCCCTGTTTCAATCTGCTACAGAAAAGGGAACTCCTGCGTTCCTTTCTAACCAAGGTTGGTTTCAGGACTCTCTCTGAATTCTACCCTGGATCCGAAAGGGGGAACCTCACATCCCCTGCCTGTTACTTGCAATATTTGGGAATTGAAAATGGATTGTGTTCTGAACATTTAGAGAACAACTGACTGGCTGGGTGCCTCTCACATCATATAATTAATTTTCTTCACGCATTGCTCATGAATAGGTAATACAAAATTAATGTGAAAACTCAGAAAAACCAGTGGTGTTTTTTATAAATCCTGGAACTGTCTATAGAAATCAGTTGAAGTGCCCTCTGTCTCAAAGTTTAAATGTAAATGCTACACATTTGCCCTTTCCGTTGGCCTTCATTTTTCTTGAGCCCCGCTCCAAAGTCTAAGTACTACGTTTTCTGGAAAAGTAGCTTTTTATCCCTTAAACTGTACACCCAAAATCAGTCCCTTTGGAGGTGACAGATAAGTCTAAGAGATTGTTAGCATATGAAGAATCTGGAGAATATGAAGTCTGAAGCAGAGTTGACTCCACAACAGTTTGAGCTCTACTATTTTTATATTCCACAAGTTCAAGACATGTAACTAGCCCTCTGATAACATCTTCCATTTTCTGTGACAGCTTTGATTTCAGCGTTTCACTACCAGAAGTACAAAGGAGAACATTGGATGTAGCTGTGAAAAACAGTGGTGGTTTCTTATCCAAAGACAAAGGGCTTCTTGGCAAGGTAAGCACTTTTTAAAATCAGTCAATCAATGGTATTTATTGAGTGCTTATTATGTGCAGAGAACCATACTAAGCGCTTGGGACAGTATAATACAACAAAATTAGCAGACATGTTCCCTGCCCATAATGAGCTTACAGTCTGGACCTGGAGAAAGACAGTAATGTAATTTGTTAAAGAAGGCTCTGACTTTCTTGAACTACCTTGGCAGACCAGCTGCACTTTTATTTTTTGTAAGGACCCTTCAGATTATCAATTTAGGAGGGTGAATATTGTAAGGTAAATGGGATGGAGAAAACCAAGCAATTTGGTATCCAGGAATGAATTTTACAGCATCAATGAATGAGCATTTATAGAACTCCAGAGTGTGCAGGATATTGTACTAGTTATTGGAGAGATGCAACAAGGAAACTACGACCATAATTAACTATTATTATTATTATTATTATTATTATTATTGTTAAGAGGTAAAGCTCAACTTCAAGTACCTTAGCAGTTCTTGTAAAGGCTGAATGAGTTGAAGCCAGTGGCTAGCTTTGGATCTAGTGCCTTAGATGACTGATTGGTCAGGGAGTGAAGTATCTTGAGTGGTGTCTACTAAAAACATATTTTAAGTGTTCCAGTGCAGTTGACTGACTGGCCAGAGAGAAGTGTCTTGAGTGGTGTCTACTAAAAACGTACTCTTTAAGTGTTCCAGTGCAATTGACTGGCCAGGGAGTGAAGTATCTTGAGTGGTGTCTACTAAAAACGTACCCTGTTCCAGTGCAGTAAAGGGCTGTTGGGTTTGTGGCCCTAATCTCAAGGTCCTAAAGCAGAAGAAGTTGTTGTTACTTGACAAAGGGGGAAAAAAAATGGAAGAACCTAATGAAAAAAGAGGCAAGGAGGAAGGAAACTTCAGCAGGATGGGATGAGATGGACAAAAATGGAAGAAACATTAAGTGGAGAGGGGAATGAAATGCTAGCTGGAAACGGGGCCCACCTGTGTTTAAAAAGAAAAACTGATGTATTGAGGCTCTCGATTCATTTTTGTTTCATAGCTGTTGATAGCTCTGGCATCGGAAGAACTCGCTAAAGGCTGGACCCAGTGGTAAGTATGGATCACCTTAGTTACGTGGTTATTTTCCAGAGAGTCGCAGAGCTATATCAGTAAACTGTCGTACGTTCTCTCTCAGGTATGACTTAACTGAAGATGGTTCACGGCCACATGTCGTACACTAGACCACTTCGGACACCGACAATTTCTCCCCGGATTATGTATTTAGCCAATCTTTATACATTTTGAATGCGTCGTTCTCACAGATGTATCGATATTATTTTTATAGCTTCATGTATTTAGTTATACACCCCAGTGGTTTTATAAATCTTAACACTTTGACATTTTATGCAGACTTAACCAATTTTATTGTTAAATTTCAAATTTATAATTTGCTCTCAAATATTATATGTATCGTATTATGTGCAATAGGGTTAGAGAACTGTTGTGTTTAAATGGAACTGTATGACAGTTGTGTATTTTAGACAGTCAATCTATGCTCTGCTTTATTCCTGCCTTGTTTTGTATATCACTGAGGTACCTGGTACCCTGTAAATAGATTCTATTTTTTTATAATCTTTCCATGCTAGTGTGAGATCAGAAGAAAATGGATCAAATGTATATTTTCTTCTGAGTGCATGTCAGATTCTTATGACAAATATTCTTTTTTTTGTTTTTGCAGCAGAGTGGTCTAAGTGACCCTTTGGTGTTTCTTTTCAAAAAAGAAACAAAACTGAAAGTCAGAAAAGTTAATATTTTTCTTTCGCTTAGGCTAGTGAAAGAAAATGTACAAAATAGCATTTCTACATAAATATTAAGATGTTTCACTAAAAAGTCATTCTATATAGAGTATTATAAGCAAAAATGTTTTAGAACTAAGATATATACAAATATTATATGAAGAGAATTTAAGATCCAGAAATCAGAGTATAAATCTAGTGTTTCTTACACAGAAATGAGAATGTATTTACGGTAAAATATTTTATTCACTTTTTGAAATTGCTTGTTGTAACTTATTCATGTAATCTAGAGCACGGACTTATGCATTTCCTGAAAGGGTCGCGGGGATAGGCTTCTTCCACATTAGAAATTTGGTCTCTTAAATAACCACTTGTAAAATGTTAATATCCTGGGGGGCCAGCCTTCATCGTTAACGTTCAGGCTTCAACTTGCACCGAAGCTTGAAAGATCCCAATATTAAAGACCAAAAAGTGGTTACTGAGAAGGTCATGAGGTAAGCTGGAAGAGTCATTGAATATCAGATTAAAAGTTGATGCCTTTTACAGGATTTGTCCCCAATGTTGCAAAAAGTTCTATTTAGGCTTGTCGCCCTTGGAGTGAAATACTGCTGCATTCTGCACCACACAAAGGTTGTCACCAGAAGCAAGTCCAAAAGGATTAGTCTATTCCTCAGTAAGAGCAACTGTTAGCTTTAATATACCTCCTTCTACGTGTGAACAGTTTGGGGACATGGGGCAGGGGGTGGGGAAGGATAATTGTATAAAATTGTTCTGTGTCTTGGAAATTTTTTCTCAACTCCTAAGGACTGAGTTACCCCAGAGCCTTCAGTACTTCTGCCAAGTTCACTCCAGTCTCATTGTGGGGGAAATTGCAAACTTACACAAAATATGCAAACATATGAACAATTAAAAAATACGTTTTTTAAGCCCAAGTGATTAAAAGTTTCCCTGGGCTGGAGGGATTTTTTTTAGGTTATGTAAAATAATTCCTTTGGGAGCAAAAAATATCCAGACAAGTAGCGTTAGGACTGTAGTTTAAGCTTCAATAAACCCATCTACTTAAGGATATTCTTTCAATGTAGAAAATAGTGGGCTAAGAAATTAGATGATGAATGTGACATGACCAAACATACCAAAGTGCCTGCTATGGTTGTGGCTGTTCTCTGAACCTGATTTCCGAGCCATCTGATTTTAACCTCAACCCTCTGAATCCCCGTCGCCACTCCCTCTTCTGCCTCTCACCCCCACACACCCTGCTTGTGGTGGCCTCAGTCTTTTCACCCTGCATTTTCACTGTAACCAAAATGAAGATGGCTTGATGTGGTAAAGTAATTCCAGATGTTTCCGCTATTTCCAGTTGTGCGAAAGTTTGCTTTAAGGCTTCAGTGGATTCTGTTAAGTGGGAGTACGGTATGGGTAGCTATTCCGGGGAGAAAGAAAACCTCTATTTATAAAACTCTCACTCCAGGATTGTGGGACACGGATATTTCAGATATGGGAAAGATCTGACCAGTCGGGCTAGCTGTATTAAAAACTTCTTTTTAGAGCAAGACCTGTGGTCTCTGCCACAACCAGAAGGGAGGATGTACAAACTGCTGTCCACCCCGAATTGTGAGTGACTTGTGCTTCTCTCTTTTCCTGCATGATTGTCTTTTGGGTTTTTTTATTTTTAAACTTGAAATAGGTATTTTACTTCTATGTGAGGGCGGTACAACCAGAGGAGAGGAACATATTAAAGTAGATAATGAGAGGCCTATTTTAGTGGCTTAGGAGTCCAACTTGGCGATGTATAGATCCAGTTACTGGTAGTTGCAATCCTTGGTTACTTTCCCCCAGGAGTTTGGGGCTCAGTTCAGACACTCTTGTCTTTCTCAAGAAACCCAATTTCTCGGGGGGAAAGGTTTAGTTGGTGATTCTAAGGCAGGCCCCTGGAATCACGGGGTAAACTGGGCAATTGTTTAGGCTAGCCCACTCCCATTAGATTATAAGGACCTGGAGAGCAGTAATTGTATGTCTTCTGTTGTCCTTTCCCAAGTGCTTATTTCTGTGCTTGCTACTCAGTGGGTGCTAAGTAATTGTCATGAAGGATGAGGCCTGTCCCAGAGGCCTCTCAAGCAACTAAAAAGAAATTTCACAAACTTTATTCTCCCCAACATCACAGTTGAAAATACCCCCACGTTCCTGGGAAAAGAAGACTGTGCCTATCCGTGTCAGAGTCACTGCACACCATCTCCCAAACGGCTACCTCGTGGCCTTCAGAGTGATGCTTGGAAAGAAGGGTATGGTTACAGTTAAAGGGAAAAGGTATTACAAAACGGGAAGAAGGGGTCTTCATTGCCTTCATTCTTCACTTCTGGTGGATGGTATAAGTGAAAAGAGGGAATGTATCATTTTTCCTTTTGGGTAAAACCCGGGGGCGGGGGGGTGGGCGTTTGAAAGCCAGGTCTTGTTAACTTTTCATGTACTTCGTTTATCCTGTGCCTTAAAAGTATGAAAGTTTAAATGTTTTAATTTCTCAAATGATTAAAAGAAAAATGCTTTAGCTGAACAGACCACCGTTTTTATATTTTGTGCTGTGAAAACGTGTGTAAAACTGCTCTGCTTTTGGGAGCAAAGAATTGCATTTTTACTATTAGTTAATGTAAATCCAAACATGACTGTATTTGGCAATTGGATGTGGGTTGAATTAGTTGCTCTTTTGTTTCAACTTGATTGTTTGTAAAGATAAAGTTACAGCAACCAAGGAAAGTGGAAATCGGAGTGAAAAGGGGCCTTTTTGAGCAAGTCGTCCTTCTTGCTCAGTTCTACATGGCAATGCATGTATTTATTCAATAAACAGATCATATTGTGGATGGTGTGGCACTTCCTTCGGTAATCCCTGCGCCAAATTAAAACCTTTTTGGGAAGAACTCAGTCATGAGAGTGGGAGCCAAGATGAAGAGAAAAGGGTTTTTCAGTTGCCCTCCTGTTCAACAAATGCAAGAGGACTCTTTCTGAGGCAAAAAAACAATGGACCGAATGCTCCTTTTGGTTTGTCTTCACTTTTCCCTGGTATTCCTGTAGGAATTTTTAAAAAGGCTTCATCTTGGCCTGCTGCAGTTACTGGGGGGACCCTGATAACAGTGGGCCCTAGGCAACTGCCCAAATCATCATCATCATCAATCGTATTTATTGAGCGCTTACTGTGTGCAGAGCACTGTACTAAGCGCTTGGGAAGTACAAATTGGCAACATATAGAGACAGTCCCTACCCAACAGTGGGCTCACAGTCTAAAAGGGGGAGACAAAACCAAACATACTACAAAATAAAATAGAATAGATATGTACAAGTAAAATAAATAAATAAATAAATAGAGTAATAAATATGTACAAACATATATACATATATACAGGATGATATATAAATACCAAATAAACACAATGAGACAATAGTGCAATGAGCAGCTCTTGAACCGTAATTTGCTGTGCCAGGAGTAGAGGAATGACTTAGTTTCAAATTGAGCCAGTCAATATTAATAATAATAATAATAATAATGTCATTTATTAAGTGCTTACTACGTGCAAAGCACTGTTCTAAGCTTTGGGGAGGATACAAGGTGATCAGGTTGTCCCACAAGGGGCTCAAAGTCTTAATCCCCATTTTACAGATGAGGTAACTGAGGCCCAGAGAAGTTAAGTGACTTGCCTGAAGTCACACAGCTGACAATTGGCAGAGATGGGATTTGAACCCACAACCTCTGACTCCAAAGCCCGTGCTCTTTCCACTGAGCCATGCTGCATCTCCAGTCAATGAGGGGGTTGCTTGTGATGCCCTTTTCCCTTTGTTTCAAGGACTTAGATAACTAATTTAGATTACTAAGTCTTTTAGACTGTGAGCCCACTGCTGGGTAGGGACTGTCTCTATATGTTACCAACTTGTACTTCCCAAGCACTTAGTACAGTGCTCTGCACACAGTAAGCGCTCAATAAATACGATTGATGATGATAATTTAGACTTCTGGGACAGGGACTGTGTCTGACTGGATTATCTTGCCTCAACTCTAGCGCAACTTAGTACACTGCTGGTCAAATAGTAAATGCGTAGCTTATTATTATTTATTATCTCTTCCATGCTCACAAAGTGAGTTGTTGATTATCTCCCACCTCCAGATAAGAAAGCCAGGTGAGTATTAAATAGAACGTGTAAAACTCCATTTAAATAATGTCTCTGTGCTGTTCAGATAGGAATTTTCCCAGGACTTTAATGACACTAAATTAAGTCAGGATCTTCTACCTTGAACTCCACCTAAGGCCAAATTTTCCGGCTGTATCTCCTCAAACCCACTCGAAACCAAGAGGGAGGGAAGAGGATGCTTAAAGAAAATTATACTGAAATCTGGCAATTTAGCAATTTATAAGTGGGATACAAGCAATAGATTCCACTAGATGGTGCTCTGATTCCTACTTGGTATAAGATTGTTAATTTTTATTTTCATTTTATTCAATATTAACCACCTACAGTGTGCTAGGTGTTAAAGAATACAATTGCATCTCTGGTGGAGTTCCGTGTTACCTGTGTCGCATACAGATCAATCAATCAATCAATCAATCGTATTTATTGAGCGCTTACTGTGTGCAGAGCACGTACTAAGTGCTTGGGAAGTACAAGTTGGCAACATATAGAGACGGTCCCTACTCAACAGTGGGCTCACATTCCAGAAGGGGAAGACAGACAACAAAACCAAACATATTAACAAAATAAAATAGAATAGATATATGCAGGTAAAATAAATAAATAAATAAATATGTACAAACATGTATAAATATATACAGGTGCTGTGAGGAAGGGAAGGAGGTAAGATGGGTTGGAGAGGGGGATGAGGGGGAGAGGAAGGAGGGGGCTCAGTCTGGGAAGGCCTCCTGGAGGAGGTACAGATTTAACTAAATAATCAATTCCCTCAAACACATTGAATGAAGCACCTTTACAATTCTCATTCCGGTTCTATAACCTAATAGAAGTGTGATAACATTTTTTTTCTTCAGTTAATTTTGAAACCCCTGACATTTCCATGTCATATTTTGATTAATAAAGAAAAACTTGGGAATTTCCATGCCCCCAAGTCCCTCAGTGATTAAAATGTCACAATCTGTAGCAATAGTTCCTTGTGGGCAGAGGACCCATCTACCAACTCTTGTATTGTACTCCAAGTGCTTAGTACAGTACTCTGTACACAGTAAGCACTCACTAAATATCCCTGATTAGTTAAAGGACTACCAGGTTGAGTAATTTGGCAACCAAGATAAGGTTGGAAAGTCTCTATCCTTGGAGAACTTTGTAACTTCCTTCTGGGAACTTTGTGGCATCCTGATGAGATTTGGGGCAGGCCTGAAGTACAGGTACTCGCTACCCCCATCTTACTTCCCAAGCGCTTAGTACAGTGCTCTGCACACAGTAAGCGCTCAATAAATATGATTGATTGATCTTAGGGTAGCTATGACTCACTTTACAGATCACTGGCCAATTGAACATGATTTACATGACTGGATTAGGGGTGGAAAACAGGATCTCTGAAGGAAATCAAAGGAATGAGGAGTGTTTGGAAAAGACACGAATGGAGGGGTGGAAACTAGTTTCAAATCTGAAAAGCCAGTAACACAGGGATGATCAGCTTTCCGTCTGAGGAACACGTTAATAAATCTGAAGTACTGTATCAAGAATTTATGTTAGCTATTGAAATAGGCTACCTTGTACAATTGGAAAGTTTCCCTGCAGGGTCGAGAAGCAAGGACCTTGAAATAAGGTTCTTGATCGAACCATTTCTTACTAAATCTCTCCCTAGGCAGTGTAAATTTGCCCGTTTCTGAAAATGCTACCTAATACCATCTGAAATATGAGGGAGTTACAGAACCTAGCTACAGCCTGGTTAACATCTATTTGGTTTGACACCTTCCCCTAAAAAAAAAAAAAACTTCTTTGAAGGTCTGTTCCTGATGCACTTACTTCGTATGCACCACTGAACCAAAAAAGCAACCGCATTATGGAATGATGACACAAAAGCAAATCGGTAATTGCTGTTGCTCAGCAACCACCTGCAGATGTTCCATTTTTACCGCTATTGCCGTAACTAGACTCGGCAGGGAAATAACTGGGAGATTAATATCAAAGGATACAAATACTTTGAGCGGACATTCAAGAACGTCAAAGATAAATATATGTGCTAGTTCTGGAAAAGCAGCGTGGCTCGGTGGAAAGAGCATGGACTTTGGAGCCAATGGTCATGGGTTCAAATCCCGGCTCCGCCAACTGTCAGCTGTGTGACTTCGGGCGAGTCACTTAACTTCTCTGTGCCTGTTACCTCATCTGTAAAATGGGGATTAAAACTGTGAGCCCCCCCGTGGGACAACCTGTTTACCTTGTAACCTCCCCAGCGCTTAGAACGGTGCTTTGCACATAGTAAGCACTTAACAAATACCATCATCATTATTATTATTAATCATCATCATCATCAATCGTATTTATTGAGCGCTTACTATGTGCAGAGCACTGTATTAATAATAATAAAAGGCCGGTTAGAAATGTGGAAAATGGAGCCACAGACTTGAACTCCCAAAAAGTCTGTCAGATCATAGTTTGCCTCATATCTGAAAGTTATTTGGTGGTTGTCTTGCCTTCAAGACTGTGAACTTCTAGAGGGCAGGGATGGTATCTTCTAATTTTATTGTATTTTCCCAAGTGCTTAGTACAGTGCTCTGCACACAAAATAGGCAGTGTTCAGCAAGTACTAATGATTGATTTTTTTTTTTTTGGATGCATAGGAAAGACCAGTGGCTTGGGAGTCAGAGGACCTGGGTTCTAATCCAGTCCCTGCCACTTGTCTGTTCTGTGGCCTTGGGCAAGTTGCTTAACTTCTTTGAGCCTTAGTTACCTCTCCTGTTAAATGGGATAAAATATCTATTCTTCCTTCTTAGACCAGGCCACAGGTGGGTCAAGGACTGCGTCCAGTCTGATTGCATCTTATCTACCCTAGTGTGTAGTAAGTGGTTGGCACATAAAGCCTTCACAAATACACACTTATTATTATTACAGCATTGATCAAGGAGTACCTTGAGAGTACCGTCTTACCTCCTTCCCTTCCCCACAGCACCTGTATATATGTATATGTGGTTGTACATATTTATTACTCTATTTATTTATTCATTTATTTATTTTACTTGTACATTTCTATCCTACTTATTTTATTTTGTTGGTATGTTTGGTTCTGTTCTCTGTCTCCCCCTTTTAGACTGTGAGCCCACTGTTGGGTAGGGACTGTCTCTATGTGATGCCAATTTGTACTTCCCAAGGGCTTAGTACAGTGCTCTGCACATAGTAAGCGCTCAATAAATACGATTGATTGATTGATTGATTGAGTACCAGTCCAAGGGCACTAGAGTAGAGGGGTTGAGTGAGTGTATATCTTGATCATCCTGTCCGGGCAAATGCAATTAAATATACAGAAGGGCGGACGAAACTAAAGCTGTAGAACTGGAGAAGGGGAAGCGGGGTCCCAGAGCAAAAGCCACCAGTGCCCTCTGCGCCCCCCCATCTTACCTCCTTCCCCCCATCTTACCTCCTTCCCTTCCCCACAGCACCTGTATATATGTATATATGTTTGTACATATTTATTACTCTATTTTACTTGTGCATATCTATTCTATTTATTTTATTTTGTTAATATGTTTGGTTTTGTTCTCCGTCTCCCCCTTTTAGACTGTGAGCCCACAGTTGGGTAGGGACCGTCTCTATATGTCGCCAACTTGTACTTCCCAAGCGCTTAGTACAGTGCTCTGCACACAGTAAGCGCTCAATAAATATGATTGATGATGATTTTGTTAATATGTTTGGTTTTGTTCTCCGTCTCCCCCTTTTAGACTGTGAGCCCACTGTTGGGTAGGGACCGTCTCTATATGTCGCCAACTTGTACTTCCCAAGCGCTTAGTACAGTGCTCTGCACACAGTAAGCGCTCAATAAATTCGATTGATGATGATTTTGTTAATATGTTTGGTTTTGTTCTCCGTCTCCCCCTTTTAGACTGTGAGCCCACTGTTGGGTAGGGACCGTCTCTATATGTCGCCAACTTGTACTTCCCAAGCGCTTAGTGCAGTGCTCTGCACACAGTAAGTGCTCAATAAATACGATTGATTGATGGATTGATTGATTTGGGAAATCTTTCATATATCATGTGGACAACTAAAGCGATCATCTGGGTTTTTTTTTAAATCTGACTCTCTGCTTCCTCCTTTTACCAGTCTCCACCCGATGACCAGCAACCGCTCTTCTGTAGCAGTGGCCTGAGGATACACTGAATTGTTGGAAATTGCCTTTCCTTTTGCTTTTAAAACATTTGTTCCTCCCATTCCGGCTTGTGTATGCCCCATTCCAATTCACCAGGTAGCAGCTATTATTTTGCAGCTGGCCATCCTCCTCATCTGCCCCACCCAGAGAAGTAGTTGGCGAGTGGAAATTTGGCTTTTGTGCCTGCCTCCTCTGAGAGTTTGTTGAGGCAAAAAGAAGGAGTGTGGCTCAGTGGAAAGAGCCCGGGCTTTGGAGTCACAGGTTATGGGTTCAAATCCTGGCTCCGCCAATTGTCAGCTGTGTGACTTTGGGCAAGTCAATTCACTTCTCTGTGCCTCAGTTACCTCGCCTGTCAAATGGGGATGAAGACTGGGAGCCCCCCCCGTGGGACAACCTGATCACCTTGTAACCTCCCCAGCGCTTAGAACAGTGCTTTGCACATAGAGAAGCAGCGTGGCTCAGAGGAAAGAGCCCGGGCTTTGGAGTCAGAGGTCATGGGTTCAAATCACGGCTCTGCCGATTGCCTGCTGTGTGACTTTGGGCAAGTCACTTCACTTCTCTAGAGAAGCAGCGTGGCTCAGTGGAAAGAGTGCGGGCTTGGGAGTCAGAGGTCGTGGGTTCGAATCCCGCCTCCTCCACATATCTGCTGTGTGACCTTGGGCAAGTCACTTCATCATCATCATCATCATCATCATCATCATCAATCGTATTTATTGAGCGCTTACTATGTGCAGAGCACTGTACTAAGCGCTTGGGAGGTACAAATTGGCAACATATAGAGACAGTCCCTACCCAACAGTGGGCTCACAGTCTAAAAGGTGGGCTCACAGTCTGTGCCTCAGTTCCCTCATCTGTAAAATGGGGATTAAGATGGTGAGCCCCACATGGGACAACCTCATATCCTTTTGTTCCCCCTAGCGCTTAGAACAGTGCTTTGCACATAGTAAGTGCTTAACAAATGCCAACATTATTATTATTATTATTATTATTATCATCATCCTCTGGGCCTCAGTTCCCTCATCTGTAAAATGGGGATGAAGACTGTGAGCCCCCCGTGGGACAACCTGATCACCTGTAACCTCCCCAGCGCCTAGAATAGTGCTTTGCACACAGTAAGCGCTTAATAAATGCTATCATTATTATTAGTAGTAGTAGTAGTAAGCGCTTAATAAATGTCTTTATTATCAAAAGGCTCAAAAAAAGTGTTCTGGCACCCCCTAGAGGCCGTAGTCTGTACTGCAGGCCTAGAATGCAGTACTGTATTCAAGACCGAATTTCATTCATTCATTCAATCGTATTTATTGAGCGCTTACTGTGTGCGGAGCACTGGACTAAGCGCTTGGAAAGTTCAATTCGGCAACAGAGACAATCCCTAGCCAACAACGGGCTCACAGTGTAGGAGGAGACAGACAACAAAACAAGTAGACAAGCTGCGGCCCCTCTTTCCAAATTTCTTTCATTCATTCAATTCAATCGTATTTATTGAGCGCTTAGTCCAGTGCTCCGCACACAGTCAGCGCTCAATAAATATGATTGATTGATTGAGAGCGCTTAAATACCATCATAGTTATTATTATTAATAAATACGATTGAATGCTAACGTGTACTTCCCAAGCGCTTGGTCCAGTGCTCTGCACACAGTAAGCGCTCGATAAATACGATTGCGTGAATGAATGAATGAATGAAATCATGAATGAATGAATGAAATCATGAATGAATGAATGAATGAATGAATGAAATCATGAATGAATTAATGAATGAATGAAATAATGAATGAATGAATGAAATCATGAATGAATGAATGAAATCATGAATGAATGAATGGAATCATGAATGAATGAGTGAAATCATGAATGAATGAATGAATGAAATCATGAATCCCCTTCTAGATTGTGAGCCCACTGTTGGGTAGGGACTGTCTATATGTTGCCAACTTGTACCTCCCAAGCGCTTAGTACAGTGCTCTGCACACAGTAAGTGCTCAATAAATACGATTGAATTGAATATGAACGAATGAATGAATTAAATCATGAATGAATGAATGAACGAATGAATGAATGAGCGAATGAATGAATGAATGAAATGGACTACTGCATCAGCCTTCTCTCTGATCTCCCATCCTCGTGTCTCTCTCCACTTCAATCCATACTTCATGCTGTTGCCCGGATTATCTTTGTCCAGAAACGCTCTGGGCATATTACTCCTCTCCTCAAAAATCTCCAGTGGCTACCAATCAATCTGCGCATCAGGCAGAAACTCCTCACCCTGGGCTTCAAGGCTGTCCATCCATCCCCTCGCCCCCTCCTACCTCACCTCCCTTCTCTCCTTCTCCAGCCCAGCCCGCAACCTCCGCTCCTCTGCTGCTAATCTCCTCACCGTTAGGCCTCGTTCTCGCCTGTCCCGCCATCGACCCCCGGCCCACGTCATCCCCGGGCCTGGAATGCCCTCCCTCTGCCCATCCGCCAAGCTCGCTCTCTTCCTCCCTTCAAGGCCCTGCTGAGAGCTCACCTCCTCCAGGAGGCCTTCCCAGACTGAGCCCCCTCCTTCCTCTCCCCCTCGTCCCCCTCTCCATCCCCCCATCTTACCTCCTTCCCTTCCCCACAGCACCTGTATATATGTATATATGTTTGTACATATTTTTTTACTCTATTTATTTATTTATTTTATTTGTACATATCTATTCTATTTATTTTATTTTGTTAGTACGTTTGGTTTTGTTCTCTGTCTCCCCCTTTTAGACTGTGAGCCCACCGTTGGGTAGGGGCTGTCTCTATATGTTGCCACCTTGTACTTCCCAAGCGCTTAGTACAGTGCTCTGCACACAGTAAGCGCTCAATAAATATGATTGCATGAATGAATGAATGAATGAAATCATGAAATCATAAATGAATGAATGAAATCATGAAATGAATGAAATCATGAATGAATGAATGAATGAAATCATGAAATGAATGACATCATGAATGAATGAATGAATGAAATCATGAATGAAATCATGAATGAATGAAATCATGAATGAATGAATGAATGAAATCATGAATGAAATCATGAATGAATGAATGAAATCATGAATGAAATCATGAATGAATGAATGGATGAATGAATGAATGATCGTATGAAATCATGAATGAATGAAATCATGAAATCATGAAATCATAAATGAATGAATGAAATCATGAAATGAATGAAATCATGAATGAATGAATGAATGAAATCATGAATGAATGAACGAATGAATGAATGAATGAATGAATGAATGAATGAATGATCTCAAAGAAAGCGCAGCGAGCCCCGCCTCAGCCACCTCCCCCTCCCAGCCGCGCGCCCCGCCCCGCCGCCGCCTCCAGATCTCGCGAGAAGTCCTCCCCGGAAGCCGGGAGGCGGCGCGCGATTTTGAATTGGCGGGCGGGTGGGCGCGCGGAGCGTCGGGGCGGCCTGGGCCGGGGGCAGCAGGTGAGCGAGCCGACAAGGGGCGCGCGCGCGCGCGCGTGCGCGTGGAGAAAGCTGAGGGGAGCTCATTCATTCATTCATTCAATCCTATTTACTGAGCGCTTACTGTGTGCAGAGCACTGGACTAACGCACCGCAAGGCCCCTTTCTTTCATTCATTCATTCATTCATTCAATCATATTTCTTGAGCACAATAATGACGGCATTTGTTAGGCGCCTACTATGTGCCACGCACTATTCTAAGCGCTGGGGGAGGTTACAAGGTGATCAGGTTGCCCCACGGGGGGGGGCTCCTCATAGTCTTCACCCCCATTTTACAGATGAGGTCACTGAGGCCCAGAGAACAATAATGATGGCATTTGTTACGCGCCTACTATGTGCCACGCACTGTTCTAAGCGTTAGGGGAGGTTACAAGGTGATCAGGTTGCCCCACAGGGGCCTCCTCACAGTCTTCTCCCCCCATTTTACAGATGAGGGAACTGAGGCCCAGAGAATAATAATGATGACATTTGTTAGGCACCTACTATGTGCCACGCACTGTTCTAAGCGTTAGGGGAGGTTACAAGGTGATCAGGTTGCCCCACGTGGGGCTCCTCACAGTCTTCATCCCCATTTTACAGATGTGGGAACTGAGGCCCAGAGAATAATAATGATGGCATTTGTTAAGCGCTTACTATGTGCCAAGCACTGTTCTAAGCGCTGCAGGAGGTTACAGGGTGATCAGGTTGCCCCACAGGGGCCTCCTCACAGTCTTCTCCCCCATTTTCCAGATGAGGGAACTGAGGCCCAGAGAATAATAATGACGGCATTTGTAAAACGCTTACTATGTGCCAAGCACTGTTCTAAGCGCTGCAGGAGGTTACGGGGTGATCAGGTTGCCCCACAGGGGCCTCCTCACAGTCTTCTCCCCCCATTTTACAGATGAGGGAACTGAGGCCCAGAGAACAATAATGATGGCATTTGTTACGCGCCTACTATGTGCCACGCACTGTTCTAAGCGTTAGGGGAGGTTACACGGTGATCAGGTTGCCCCACGTGGGGCTCCTCACAGTCTTCACCCCCATTTTCCAGATGAGGGAACTGAGGCCCAGAGAATAATAATGACAGCATTTGTTAAGCGCTTACTATGTGCCACGCACTGTTCTAAGCGCTGGGGGAGGTTACAAGGTGATCAGGTTGCCCCACAGGGGCCTCCTCACAGTCTTCTCCCCCCATTTTCCAGATGAGGGAACTGAGGCCCAGAGAATAATAATGACGGCATTTGTAAAACGCTTACTATGTGCCAAGCACTGTTCTAAGCGCTGCAGGAGGTTACGGGGTGATCAGGTTGCCCCACAGGGGCCTCCTCACAGTCTTCTCCCCCCATTTTACAGATGAGGGAACTGAGGCCCAGAGAACAATAATGATGGCATTTGTTACGCGCCTACTATGTGCCACGCACTGTTCTAAGCGTTAGGGGAGGTTACAAGGTGATCAGGTTGCCCCACGTGGGGCTCCTCACAGTCTTCATCCCCATTTTCCAGATGAGGGAACTGAGGCCCAGAGAATAATAATGACAGCAATTGTTAAGCGCTTACTATGTGCCACGCACTGTTCTAAGCGCTGGGGGAGGTTACAAGGTGATCAGGTTGCCCCACGGGGGGCTCCTCACAGTCTTCACCCCCATTTTCCAGATGAGGGAACTGAGGCCCAGAGAATAATAATGACAGCATTTGTTAAGCGCTTACTATGTGCCAAGCACTGTTGTAAGCGCTGCAGGAGGTTACAAGGTGATCACGCTGTCTCACGGGGGGCTCCTCATAGTCTTCATCCCCATTTTCCAGATGAGGGAACTGAGGCCCAGAGAATAATAATGACAGCATTTGTTACGCGCCTACTATGTGCCAAGCACTGTTCTAAGCGCTGCAGGAGGTTACAAGGTGATCAGGTTGGGGGGCTCCTCACAGTCCTTCATCCCCATTTTACAGACGAGGGAACTGAGGCCTAGAGAATAATAATGATGCATTTGTTACGCGCTTACTATGTGCCAAGCACTGTTCTAAGCGCTGCAGGAGGTTACAAGGTGATCAGGTTGTCCCACGGGGGGCTCCTCACAGTCTTCATCCCCATTTTCCAGATGAGGGAACTGAGGCACAGAGAATAATAATGATTTCATTTGATAAGCGCTTACTATGTGCCAAGCACTGTTCTAAGCGCTGGGGGAGTAGGCCTTCCCAGACTGAGTCCCCTTTTTCCTCTCCTCCTCCCCATCCCCCCGCCCTATCTCCTTCCCCTCCCCACAGCACTTGTATATATTTGTACAGATTTATTACCCTATTTTACTTGTACATATTTACTATTCTATTTATTTTGTTAATGATGTGCATATTGCTATAATTCCATTTGTTCTGACGGTTTTGACACCTGTCTACATGTTTTGT
Organism: Tachyglossus aculeatus; assembly: GCF_015852505.1. Classification (NCBI taxonomy): domain Eukaryota; kingdom Metazoa; phylum Chordata; class Mammalia; order Monotremata; family Tachyglossidae; genus Tachyglossus; species Tachyglossus aculeatus. Next base: position 9,417,977 of record NC_052078.1, on the reverse strand, counting down.
TTTGTCGTCTGTCTCCCCCCTTCTAGACTGTGAGCCCGTTGTTGGGTAGGGACCGTCTCTCCATGTTGCCAACTTGTACTTCCCAAGCGCTTAGTACACAGTAGGCTCTGCACACAGTAAGCGCTCAATAAATACGATTGAATTAATGACTGAATGAATTCAGTCGTATTTATTGAGAATAATAATGATGGCATTTATTAAGCGCTTACTATGTGCCAAGCACTGTTCTAAGTGCTGGGAGAGGTTACAAGGAGATCGGTTGTCCCACGGGGGGCTCACAGTCTTCATCCCCATTTTACAGATGAGGTCACTGAGGCACAGAGAACTGCAGTGACTCACCCAGAGTCACACAGCTGACGATTGGCGGAGTCGGGATTTGAACCCATGACCTCTGACTCCAAAGCCTGGGCTCTTTCCACTGAGCCACGCTGCTTCTCTAAAGGAGCAGTTAAAGTTAAAGTTAACAAATACCAAAATTATTATTATTATTACTGGGTGCAGCGCACTGTATTAAGCGCTTGGAAAGTACAATTCGGCAACAGAGACAGTCCCTGCCCACAACGGACTGACAGTCTAGAAGCGGCGAGACAGACAACAAAACCCTCTGCCTCACAGACTTGTGTGTATATGGACAGATTTATAATTCTGTGTTTGTATGTTAAGGCCTGTTTACTTGTTCTGATGTGTGTGTATATATATATTTATATATGTACATGTGTGTGTATGTATATATATATATATATATATATAATATCCTATTTATGTCGAAGCTATTGATGCCTGTTTGCTTGTTTTGATGTCTGACTCCCCCCTTTCTTACCGTGTGCAGGGCACTGTATTAAATAATAATAATAATAATAATTGGCATTTGTTAAGCGCTTACTATGTGCAAAGCACTGTTCTAAGCACTGGGGAGGATACAGGGTGATCAGGTTGGCCCACGTGGGGCTCACTGTCTTAATCCCCATTTTACAGATGAGGTAACCGAGGCCCAGAGAAGTGAAGTGACTTGCCCAAGATCACACAGCAGACATGTGGCGGAGGCGGGATTCGAACCCGTGACCTCTGACTCCAAAGCCCGGGCTCTTTCAACTGAGCCACGCTGCTTCTCTTAAGTTGGTAGATGTGTTTGTTCTCTGCCCACTTGGAGCTAAACAGTCTAGAGGAGGAGACAGACATTAAAATAGGTTATGGATATGTACAGAATAATAATAATAATAATGGTATTTGTTAAGCGCTTAACTATGTGCCAAGCCCTGTTGTAAGCACTGGGGTAGAGACAAGGTGATCAGGTTGTCCCACGTGGGGCTCACAGTCTTCATCCCCATTTGATAGATGAGGTAACTGAGGCACAGAGAAGTGGAGTGACTTGCCCAAGATCACACAGCAGATGTGGTGGAGGCGGGATTCGAACCCATGACCTCTGACTCCAAAGCCCGGGCTCTTTCAACTGAGCCACGCTGCTTCTCTTCAGTTGGTAGATGTGTTTGTTCTCTGCCCACTTGGACTAAACAGTCTAGAGGAGGAGACAGACATTAAAATAGGTTATGGATATGTACAGAATAATAATAATAATGATATTTGTTAAGCGCTTAACTATGTGCCAAGCACTGTTCTAAGCGCTGGGGTAGAGACAAGGTGATCAGGTTGTCCCACGTGGGGCTCACAGTCTTCATCCCCATTTGACAGATGAGGTAACTGAGGCACAGAGAAGTGGAGTGACTTGCCCAAGATCACACAGCAGACGTGGTGGAGGCGGGATTCGAACCCATGACCTCTGACTCCAAAGCCTGGGCTCTTTCCACTGAGCCACGCTGCTTCTCTAAAGGAGCAGTTAAAGTTAAAGTTAACAAATACCAAAATTATTATTATTATTACTGGGTGCAGCGCACTGTATTAAGCGCTTGGAAAGTACAATTCGGCAACAGAGACAGTCCCTGCCCACAACGGACTGACAGTCTAGAAGCGGCGAGACAGACAACAAAACCCTCTGCCTCACAGACTTGTGTGTATATGGACAGATTTATAATTCTGTGTTTGTATGTTAAGGCCTGTTTACTTGTTCTGATGTGTGTGTATATATATATTTATATATGTACATGTGTATATATTATATATATATATATATAATATCCTATTTATGTCGATGCTATTGATGCCTGTTTGCTTGTTTTGATGTCTGACTCCCCCCTTTCTTACCGTGTGCAGGGCACTGTATTAAATAATAATAATAATAATAATTGGCATTTGTTAAGCGCTTACTATGTGCAAAGCACTGTTCTAAGCACTGGGGAGGATACAGGGTGATCAGGTTGGCCCACGTGGGGCTCACTGTCTTAATCCCCATTTTACAGATGAGGTAACTGAGGCCCAGAGAAGTGAAGTGACTTGCCCAAGATCACACAGCAGACGTGGCGGAGGCGGGATTCGAACCCATGACCTCTGACTCCAAAGCCCGGGCTCTTTCAACTGAGCCACGCTGCTTCTCTTCAGTTGGTAGATGTGTTTGTTCTCTGCCCACTTGGACTAAACAGTCTAGAGGAGGAGACAGACATTAAAATAGGTTATGGATATGTACAGAATAATAATAATAATGGTATTAAGCGCTTAACTATGTGCCAAGCACTGTTCTAAGCACTGGGGTAGAGACAAGGTGATCAGGTTGTCCCATGTGGGGCTCACAGTCTTCATCCCCATTTGACAGATGAGGTAACTGAGGCACAGAGAAGTGGAGTGACTTGCCCAAGATCACACAGCAGACGTGGTGGAGGCGGGATTCGAACCCATGACCTCTGACTCCCAGGCTGTTGCCACTAAGCCACGCCGCTTCTCAACTGCTGAGGGGGCTGAGGGTGGGGTGAATAGCAAGCGCAGAGGCGATGCAGAAGGGAGGGCGAGAAGGAGAAATGTGGGCCTAGTTTGGGAAGGTCTCTTGGAGGAGATGTGATTTTAGGATTGTTTTGAAGGTAGGGAAGGTGGTGGACTGTTGGATATGACGGGGGAGGGAGTTCATTCGGTGGTATTTATTGAGCGCTTACTGTGTGCAGGCCGTAGGCAAGGGGTCAGCGGCGAGATAGAGGAGATGGAGCTACCGTGGGGATTTTGGGGTTGAAAGAGTGAAGCATGGGGGCTCGGTTCCACTGAGCCACTCTGGACACAGTAAGCGCTCAATAAATACGATTGATGATGATGATGATGAGGATTAAGCATTTGGGAGAGTTCGTAGATGCCCTCCCTCCGCACATCCGCCAATTTAGCTCTCTTCCTCCCTTCAAAGCCCTACTGAGAGCTCACCTCCTCCAGGAGACCTTCCCGGACTGAGCCCCCTCCTTCCCACAGCACCTGTATATATGTTTGTACATATTTATTACTCTATTTTACTGGTCCGTATTTATTCTATTTATTTTATTTTGTTAATATGTTTCGTTTTGTTGTCTGTCTCCCCCTTCTGGACTGTGAACCCACTGTTGGGTAGGGACCGTCTCTATATCATCATCGATCGTATTTATTGAGCGCTTACTATGTGCAGAGCACTGTACTAAGCGCTTGGGAAGTACAAATTGGCAACATATAGAGACAGTCCCTACCCAACAGTGAGCTCACAGTCTAAAAGGACTATATGTTGCCAACTTGTACTTCCCAAGCTCTTAGTACAGTGCTCTGCACACAGTAAGCGCTCAATAAGTACGACTGAATGAATGAATGAATGAAAGGTTGGAGTAATGATGATGATGATGATGAGGGCATTTGTTAAGCGCTTACTGTGTGCCAAGCACTGTTCTAAGCCCTGGGGAGGTTACAAGGTGATCAGGTTGTCCCACGGGGGGCTCACGGTTTTAATCCCCATTTTACAGATGAGGGAACTGAGGCCCAGGGAAGTGAAGTGACCTGCCCAAAGTCACACGGCTGACAGTTGAGGGAGTCAGGGAGGTACCAAAGGAGGGCGAGAGCTAATGGTGAGGAGTGCTTTAAGGCCAGTGGTAAGGAGTTTCTGTTCGATGCAGCAGCGGATGGGCAAACGTGAGAGTCATCTTTTTCCCTGTATGGCTAATCATTCATTCAGTCGTATTTATTGAGTGCTTACTGTGTGCAGGGCACTGTACTAAACGCTTGGGAAGTACAAATCAGCAACATATAGAAACGGTCCCTACCCAACAACGGGTTCACAGCCTAGATGATCCCTTTTCACATGTTTATAATCGTCTCTCCCCCCCCTCGCACTTTCTTGCATCCCCAAACGTTTAATTTAATAATAATAATAATAATAATGATAGCATTTATTAAGCGCTTACTATGTGCAAAGCACTGTTCTAAGCGCTGGGGAGACTACAAGGTGATCAGATTGTCCCATGTGGGGCTCACAGTCTTAATCCACATTTTACAGATGAGGGAACTGAGGCCCAGAGAAGTTAAGTGACTTGCCCAAAGTCACACAGCTGACAAGTGGTGGAGCCGGGATTTGAACCCATGACCTCTGACTCCAAAGCCCGGGCTCTTTCCACTGAGCCACGCTGCTCCTCCTGCAACTATTGCTTCACCTCCAATAGTTGCAGGAGGACTATTAATGCATGGATTCTGTGTAAGAACATCAGCATCATCCCTACTTGCCATGATACATTCTTGGGACCCAACTACTGATGTGATTTCCCCATCTCGACAGCCAATAATCTGTTTCTTTGATCTTAAAAGTATTTGTTAAAGAAATAAATATGAAAATGACAAGGCCCAGTGGATGGTCAATAAATACTGATGATTGACTCCACCTTTATTGCACCTTTCTCAGGTAAGAATAGGTGTATAAAGCACTTAGTACAGTGCTCTGCACACAGCAAGCGCTCAATAAATACGATGGAATGAATTTTCCTTAAATACTGTGGATTCCCTGTTCTAAATAAAACTTCATGAAATATTTTGGGAAAAAGAAACTTTTTAACATGCATGTTTTTAAAATTACTCTATATTTTCCCTTGTAGATTAGAATAAATGCCGAATGACATCATGGAAAAACGTGAGGCATTTATAAATAGCATTTCCAAAGATTCTGCTGGAGACTTTTTACATTTTATCCAGCTTGATGTAAGTACTAGGAGATTTGCACTCGTTACATAAATTTTATTTTCAACAATCTTAACTCTTCATTTTGAGAAATTCTCGTAGCACTTCTGTAAATTCTTAAATGGCCACTCAATTAAATCTAGTTCATCATTTTACTAATGGTAACCAATATAAAGTCAGTTTTCCTATAAAGATGAGTTTGCGTTCTTGCAAGATTTCGTGTTAAGGAAAACTTGTGTTGTAATACCAGAGTCTGATACTGCAACATGCTATATCCAGATGGATGTGTGTCGTTATAAGAATATCCCTTAATTCTGCCACTGCATTCTATGTGAAAATACACTGATGACACTTGCTGCAGATTTCCATTTAAAAATATTTTTCCTGCAATCCTCCATTCATATTTTATTTTCCTGAAAATGGTTTTCTGAAAATTAATGTAAAACCCCCAATAAAAATGCAAGGGGGCACACAAAAGTATTTGTGAAATGTCATTATGCTAAAAAGAAAACTGTTTTCTGTGTTTCTAACAATTTCTGATCATTTTACAGAAAGATGCTTCTGACCCTTTCAACCTGAGTGAATTGCTGGAGGAGTTACCAAGGAAACAGAAAGAAAAATTATGGGAAAGGCTGAAGAATTTATTAACTGCTGTGCTCTTAGAAAATCCAGTAGATGGCTGGCAGAGATTTGAAGATGACTGTGAAGATCAGATGGAAATAGAACGGGGCCCAGAAATGGTAGTATTTTTCTCTTCCAAAGATATAAATCGATGTGAACAGTTAAACCAAAGGACTTGAAAAAAAATCACATTCGACTGATTATCTTTAAATGTGCTCATTTCAAATTGAAAATAAGTGTGCTTTCCTCAAGGGTTCTTTGTAATTTTCAACTAGAATAATAGCAAGTCTTTTGAGTTAGTTCATTTAGATACATAGGTTTATATACATAAATAATACCTGCAAAATCCTTAAGGGAACTGAACACTTGTTCACAAAATTCCACAGCACCAAAACTATGGGGCACTTATGAAAGCTTAGAATGGTAAATAAATCAGTTTGAGATATTTGGATTAATTAGTTGTTGAAAGGTCCATAAAGAGAAAAATTAGGAATGTTACAGGGAAAGAAGAGCTCAAAAAAGAGAATAACTATTACATTATTCCTCCAAGTGTCTTTAGCACCATTTTTAGAGTCAATATTTAGTTTGAAGGGCCACTGTTTCAAAAGACGTAGTAGCTTAGGTATTAAGCTATTTTAGCTATTAAAAGTAATTGTACTTAGTTTTGCCATAATGCCATTTTTATGTATTTTGGCTAGAATGCTGCTAGGGAATTAGGGAGCATCTTTTCAAGAATAGCAACCGTGGGATTAATAATAATAATTGAGGTATTTATTAAGCACTTTGTGTTTATTATCAGAAGTAGCATGACCGGTGGAAGGAGCATGGGTCTGGGCATCAGAGTTCCTGGGTTCTAATCCAGGCTCTGCCACTTACTTGCTGTGTAACCTTGGGCAAGTTGCCTAACTTCTCTGCCTCAGTTTCCTCAACTGTAATATGGAGATTAAATACTCGTTCTCCCTCATATCTACATTGTGAGGCCCATGTGGGTCAGGGACTGTGTCCAATTTGATTAACTTGTATCCAACGCTGAGAACAGTGCTTGACTCATAATGCGTGTTTAATAAATACAATAGTGCTACTACTAATAATAATGCGTGCCAAGCCCTACACTAAGCATTGGGATAGATAGAAGATTATCAGGTCGGGCACAGTCCCTGCTCCACTTGGTGTTTACAATCTAAGGTGGAAGGAGAACAGAAATTTAGTCCCCATTTTGCAGATGAGGAAACTAGAGCACAAAATGGAAAGAAATGGATTTTGTGTGTGTGTGTGTGGCATTGTCATAATGACCACCACATTAAAAGTTTTACTTAAAATGAGATTTTACAAAAATGTGTTCCCTGCATTAAGAGGGAATGTATTCCGGTGAATTTGGTCCACTTATTGAATTTTCATTGCATTTCTGTTCTTTCAAAGTGGAAAGATTTAATTTAATGAATGGATATTTGTTTTTCCATTTCTAGAAACAAACTCTGGACGTAATTCATGGGATTGCATCCGTCGTTACAACATCAGTATCTGTAGTGAATGAAAATGAAAATTACAAAGCTCTGCTTGAGTGTGCAGTCATATTAAACGGTAAGTTGGTTGCTTCATTACATTATTTTTTGAAGTGAATTAAATGTGCACCCAATTTTGGAAAAGGAAAAAACTGGTTTGTAATCATTCAGTTTGTTTTTGAGAACTGTTTATGTGGAAACAGGCTCTTTGCTTGGACTCTTTTTGGCAAGAAAAGTAGAAAATTTTCCTTCATGGGTTTTACTGAATCACGTAATATGTGTTTTTTTAATTCAGTGTTATTCTTTCTTGGATAATTAATGGGTTTGTTGAATCAAGAATCCCACAAGTACATGCCTTTCTTGAATGTTGTAGAGTTTGCTATAAGGAGAAACTTCTCAGTTTGATGCAGAAGTTGGAAACATTGAGGTAAAATGTTACTATTTGGTCTGTAACAAACAATATTTTTTTAAAAACAGCAGATGACATTCTAGAAATCAGAAGGGAATAAATGCCACACATTTTAGAAGCTCCCTTAGACTTGTGGATCTTCCTGGCTGATGATGGGGTCTCCTGTCTAAAATCCGACTAGTATCCTGTAGGTTGAATTACCCTTGCAGAAAATAATTGCTTTTTTTCTATTTAAGGTATTTTATATGCATTACCTGAATCTGAAAAAAAACTACAGACAGTCATTCAGCATCTCTGTGTGACTTGGTGGGATAAAGGCCTGGATGCCAAAGAAGAGTTGGGGAAAAGTGCTTTGATTGTATTGCTAAGAAAGAGTCTCACCACTAAAACAGTAGGTTGAAATTCATTACATAACTATTTGGTATTGTTTTAGTTCTTAATGACTATCTCTTACTGTAAAGTTGCCTTCATTTTTGAATTTTCTGGGTAATTTATGTGTCTGCTTTACATTAATTCTCATGTTTTTGGGGACCAAATTTAATGGGATGTGCTGGGGTCTTTGAATGCCCTCCTAATGATTATAAACCTTTCACATATGAAACATCTAGGGAACTTTCTAAAATTCCTATAAGGGCTAAACCTCGAAATTACTACAGTACCTAATACTTTTTGCTCCATGTGTGTCTCTTCAATGGCTCTAGTCACATGAAAGTTAAAAACGCCATACTGGTGTTTCATTGATTCTGCAATCCATCGCCTGTTCCTGTACAGAGAGCACACTTGAAGATAAAATGTGACAAATTTAGAGATTTGTTCTTGTGCAAAATTTCCACCCATAGGCAACATGTGATATATATAATTTTTTAAAAATTTGAACTGGTGACTCCACCAGTCAGCAAAAAATTATACCCTATACAGCAACTTCAGTTGGCTGCTTAATACATTTTAACTAAGCATCCTAGTAATAGCATAAAGTTATGGCTATTTAAATTGGTTTGATCAAATTGAGGGTATTGGAAAAGATGCTATCTTTCCGTCAACAGTAATTTCTAAAATTTGAGCACCCACCGTAGGCAAAGTACGGCTCTAGGCACCCCGTAAATATTCTCGCATTGGAAACACAAGCTGCAGTTCATGTCCTAAAGGGTGTACAATCTAATGGTGGAACCAGGACCCCAATCCATTTTTCAGCTGTTATGAATTTCAGTGCTTTTGTAGTTTTGCTGGATTGTTACCAGTTTTTGTAATGTTTCACTTTCCATTTTTTGACACAATGGATTCACTATTTTTAGGCATACTCCACAACTCAAGAATTATCTTCCCAATTAACCTCACAAAAAGACTCTCATTATGAAATTTAAGCCTTGCTTGATGCTGTCAAGTAATGCAGGACTTTATCCGCAACATGCCCTGTGGGAAGAAAGTTCCCTAATTTTGCAGCAGGGCTTCAACCAAAGTGCAAAATGAGGATGCAGTCTATGAAACACCTGACTGTAGTTAATGCTTTAATATTCCAAATAGTTCTTGTAATTAGCTTGAAATGTGTGGCTGAGAGAATAGTATGCAGGTTTAACCATTTTTGAGAATATTGTATGAGTTACGTTCCCTATTTAAGTTTCTCATCTTTCCTAGGGTGCAGATATATGTCGGCTGTGGCACATCCATCCAGCGTTGCTTTGTTTTGATTATGAGTTGGAGGAAAGTCAAGAAATTAAAGATATGTTGCTTCAGTGCTTTATGAGTGCCAATCATGTTAAAAAAGAAGAGGTAAATAGATATGTTTTTTAGTCTCATAAGCTTATTTGGAGAACATGCTTTCAAAGTTCCCTTTGTGAAATTGTTGTTGACTACTATATTCAGATTATATGTTCCACTGATCCAGCGTATGGTCCTGGAGGAGAACCTTAATTAGGTGTAGGGTTTTGTTTTTTTTTTTACTTAAATTAGCAACTGGTAGCTCAATAAAGACCACTGATTGATTTCCCATATTGTTACCCTTTATTCTGCTCCTTCTCTAGGCTGCCTTTGTGGAGATCTCATAAACCAGGGAACCTTTTTTTTTAAGCTCAATAAAATCTGTTTAAAAAATTAAACGTATTTCAATTTAAATACAATTTCTAATGATAATAATGATGGCATTTGTTAAGCGCTTACTATGTGCAAAGCACTGTTCCAAGTGCTGGGGAGGTTACAAGGTGATCAGATTGTCCCATGTAGGGCTCACAGTCTTAATCCCCATTTTACAGATGAGGTAGCCGAGGCACAGAGAAGTTAAGTGCCTTGCCCAAAGTCACACAGCAGACAAGCGGCGGAGCCGAGATTAGAGCCCATGACCTCCGACTCCCAAGCCTTTGCTCTTTCTACTGAGCCATGCTGCTTCCAAAGATTACTTTTTAATAATTACTCAAGAAACCCATATTGTACTTATTTATTTTCCAAGAGCTACATATATGGTTAAAAAAGATTTTTTTTCCACATTTACCATAGAAGAATCTGATGTCCGTGAATAAAAACCTGAAGAAGTACAGAATCCATACCAATTTTTATTCCAATTTATTCACCACTTGACTTTTTTAATCCTAGACAAATTTTATTGAGGCTCGGGGGTTCATGCTACCTTCCGTGACTGCATTAGTTTAATAAAGGTTTTAGAGAATAACAAGTACATTTGAATTTTTCTCTGGTCTTCCATCTGCCACTCAACTGAAATTTCTTCCATTCGTTCTCTTTCAAAATGGAAAAAAGCAAGCATGTCTTTACCTGAATTCTCTCCGTGCTTTATGAGTGCCAATCATGTTAAAAAAGAAGAGGTAAATAGATATGTTTTTTAGTCTCATAAGCTTCTTTGGAGAACATGCTTTCAAAGTTCCCTTTGTGAAATTGTTGTTGACTGTACTATATTCAGATTATGTGTTCCACATAATTAAAATATCTAAGTATCCTAGGTCATAGATTTTTAAAAAATTATTATTCTGTTCCCTTAGCTATACTGATTTCTATTCATTTTGCAAGGAGAAACTCACCACACCGTAGCCGTTTTTCTTAAAGGAAGACTTAAGACTTCTAGACTGTGAGCCCACTGTTGGGTAGGGACTGTCTCTATATGTTGCCAACTTGTACTTCCCAAGCGCTTAGTACAGTGCTCTGCACACAGTAAGCGCTCAATAAATACGATTGATTATTCTAAAAGCAAAGTCTTCAGAAAAATCACCCAAAAAAGATATTTTTACACTTCAGTCAATCAATTGTATTTACTGAGTGCTTACTGGGTGCAGAGCACTGTATTAAGTGCTTGGGAGAGTGCAGTGTAGTAGAGTTGGTGCATACATTCCCTAACCACAATGAGCTTACAGTCTAGAGGAGTAAGCGCTTAGTACAGTGCTCTGCACACAGTAAGCGCTCAATAAATACGATTGATGAGTAGACATACATTAATATAAATAAATAAATTATGGCTATGTGCATTAGTTCTGTGGGGCTAAGGGAAGGATGAATAAGGAGTGCAAATCCAAGTGCAGGGGTGATGTAAAAGGGAGTGGGAGAAGTGGAAATGAGGGCTTAGTCTCTTGGAGGGAGATGTACCTTCAATAAGGCTTTGAAGGTGGGGAGAGTAATTGTCTACCGGTTATGTAGAGGGAAGGAGTACCAGGCTAGAGGCAGGTCAGGGGTGAGATAGAAGAGATTGAGGTACAGTGAATAGATTGACATTAGAGTGAAGTGTGAGGGCTGGCCTATTGTAGGAAATTAGCAAGGTAAGGTAGGAGAAGGGAAGGTGATCGAGTGCTTTTAAGCCTATTGTATGGAGTTTTTATTTGATCCAGTGGTGTATGGGTGGATTGGAGGTCCTTGAGGAGTTGGGAAACACGGACCGAACGTTTCGTAAAAAAATGATCCGGGCGGTAGAGTGAAGTGTGGGCTGGAGTCGGGAAAGACTGGAGGCACTTTTACTGGATCATGACATGTGGGTGTTCCAAAATATACTCCAAGCTAGATGTACTCTAAATTACGTCATTTTTTAGATGAGGAAGAAGCATACTTCAAGTTGTTCTATTTGTCATTCCTGTTGCTTTTACTTCTGAAAATGTTTTCTGACGTTACTGATAGTTAAAACTTTGACATCACTTCCAGCTTTTTATTTTCAGGGAAGGAGATTCCTCAGCTTTCTATTCGGCTGGAATGTAAATTTCATCAAAATGATCCATGGGACCATTAAAAACCAATTGCAGTGCTTTCCGAAGTAGGTGTTAAAGATGCATTTGGTGTGCTGTCTTGAAGCTCGGAAACATTCAGAAGGACTTGGCTTGAGCATTTTTCAATCCATGTAGTTCTCTTATAGTGAAGAACTTGCATTTTGGCAGAATCCCACATCAAGGAAAACTCATGTCATAGTTCTTTTCCCGTGTTCAGTGAATTTGCACATGCACAACTGTTTCCTCCAACACTTCTTCATGCTGCATGTAGACAGGCACCCATGAACAGAAGACTATTCTGTAATTTTGCCATCAAGTTATATCCAAATCTGAGTGTATTAAAATTTTCCTCTCTAATTTTATTCTTTATCATATTTAGCGCTTTTTAGCTGATAATCCATTATGGACACCATGGTGATTATCCTTAAAATTGGTGGAGCCCCATATACATAGCCGAGATTTGCAGCAAATTAAATTAGCCCATGTATCTGATATCTGTGGTTTAATTATAGCACTTAAAAATGGCACATTAACATTAGTATTATCTCTGACGCTAGCATACGCGGGTGTTATTTTAAATGTGTCCAGGGGCTTATTTCTAGTACCTTTTTTTATGAAATGTTCTCCTCTTCATCAAATGATATCTAAGTGGTAGGTGCTTTCCAAGTTATCAAAATGAAATTGTTTCAGGAAGGGATGGCGTTTCAATTTTTTGATGCTTTGTTTCTAAATTCGTCCAGGTCCTTGATGGTGCACATTGCTGAAATTTATTTCAGAGCATGGAAGAAGGCTTCTGGAAAGACGTTGGAGGTATTCACAATTGCTTTTCACAGAAGAGAGTGTTCTGTCCCTTCCGTGCCCAGAGGGATGGTCTAGACCAAGACAAGTGGTCCACTGAGGCCTGTTGGAAGTGGTGAAGCCGTCCTGAGGGCATCAGGTGTGCCCTAACACTTGCCAGGGAAGGTTGGGTTCGCTCTGGGCCACAGACCCTATCCGGTGGTAGCCACAGAGCCTATCTGGTCTTCCAAGAGGCTTCTGGATTGCAGAGTTTATGTAGGCTTGAACTAGCTTCTGAGAATAGAGATATCATACAATCTGATTTTACTCTAGTTTGGTTAAAGCTTATATTCAGAATAATAATAATAATGATGGCATTTGTTAAGCGCTTACTAGGTGCAAAGCACTATTCTAAGCACTGGGGGGGATACAAGGTGATCAGTTTGTCCCACGTGGGGCTCACAGTCTTAATCCCCATTTTACAGATGAGGGAACTGAGGCCCGGAGAAGTTAAGTGACTTGCCCAAGGTCACACAGCAGACATGTGGCGGAGTCAGGATTCGAGCCCGTGACCTCTGACTCCAGAGCCCATGCTTTTTCCACTGAGCCACGCTGCTTCTGTAAGATTATGGTGTTTAGCAGCATGGCTCAGTGGAAAGAGCCTGGGCTTTGGAGTCAGAGGTCATGGGTTCAAATCCCGGCTCCGCCAACTGTCAGCTGTGTGACTTTGGGCAAGTCACTTCACTTCTCCGGGCCTCAGTTCCCTCATCTGTAAAATGGGGATGGAGACTGTGAGCCCCCCATGGGACAATCTGATTACCTTGTATCCCCCAGCGCTTAGAACAGTGCTTTGCACATAGTAAGCTCTTAATAAATGTCATTATTATTAAGCACTTACTGCAATCTGCCTTCTTTTACACTGAACCCAGGAAGGTTGTGTCTTGCCCACAGCCATTGGGCAGACCAGGAACAGAGCTGGCAACTGGAAGGGCCCGGACTCTGGTCTTTCCAGAAGGCCATACTGACCCCTCAGCATTGTTTGTCTTTTGCCCTCTCTTTGTAATGCTTTTTCAGGTCATTGAAAATGGCTGCATTCAAGATTTCATGCATCACGGGGTTCATCTTCCCAGGAGTTCTCCAGTACATTCCAAAGTACGGGAGGTAAGTAAAGCACAGCAAAGAAACGTGATTCAGCGTACAGACAGACAACTCAGAAGTTGTGTTTTGTGGTTAAATGGACATACAAATTGGATTGCCTTTTTAAAATAGAGCCGGTCTTTAGAAACATCATTTTTCATATGTAGTGTATATTTTCTAGAGGATTAGGTAAATGATTTATCATCCTCATTAATAATAATAATAATGACATTATTATGGTATTTGGTAAATGCTTACTATGTGTCAAGTACTGAACTAGGCACTAGGGTAGATTCTCCCTCTCTAGACTATGAGCTCGTTGTGGGCAGGGAATGTGTCTACCAGCTCTGTTGTATTGTACTTTCCCAAGCATTTAATACAGTGCTCTGCTCACAGTAAGTACTCAGTAAATACAGTCAATTGTATCAATAAATACAATGGATTGAAGTCAGATAATCAGGTCCCACATGGGGCTCTCAGTCTAAGTAGGAGGGAGAATGAGTATTGAATCCCCATTTTGCAGAGAGAGAACTGAAGTGCAGAGAAGTTAAGTGACTTGCCCATGGTCACACAGTAGGTGCGGGGCAGACTCAAGCCCTCTGATTCCCAGGCCCGTGCTCTGAATAATCACCTCTCCGTGCGTTGCTGATAGAGAGTTGGAGCCTTTGATGATCGGGCGGGATTTAAATTGGGAAAATCATTGATGTCTTACTCGCTAAGGTGAGGCAAGTAGGTCAGGATGCCTAGTCTGTCAGTTGGCTTATCTGGTACCATATCTTCTAGAATGTAAACTCATTAGGGGCAGAGACTGCTAATTCTGTTGTGTTGTACTCTCACAAGCACTTAGCACAGTGTTCTGCACATAGTAAACGCTCAATAAATACCATTGACCTACAGTATTTATTAAGCACCTATTGTGAGTTAGAGCACTGAACTAAGACGTACTCGGGGAGCCTGTGAAAGAAGCGTAGGAGAGTATCCCAGGGCTTCCAATTAAATGCTTAACCTTCTAAAAGTCACACCTGGGTTTTTGCCCACCGTTTTATTCTCCCTGCCAAGATTTTAGAATATGATGGGAAAGATTAAGTTCACTTATACTGGAGTAAAATTTAGAGCCCTACCCTTTAAACAATCTTTAATTACATCTTGAAACATTTATAAGGAAATATTTATGGGGAAGCTACCTTTATCATAGCTTGAATTCCCAGGAAAGCTATAAGACCACCAGTATGTTTCTATTAGCATATTGTTTAGACTTTAGAAAATAGTCAAGTTCACTTGCAAGGTTTATTTTAGTGCCTTGCTAATTCTCATTATACAACCCAAGATCCCTATCATTTGCACAACATTTCTGGCAGTCCCACCTAATTTCTTAGCTCCGGTTTTAATAAGAATGTGCAAGACAAAGTGCATTTAAAATACAAATCCCCTCAGGATGCCAATAATTTCTGAATCACAGGTGATTTCAGCTAGTAGTCCTGTTTGGAGTGGAGTCACTACCTAAGAGTCATTATTACCCTGAGAGGTGTTTAATTGGTTCTAATGAACCTAGCAGAAGGGAGTGAAAAACCTGTCCCTTTGTTGTGTTTGGGAATGTTAAAGCAGATGCTGTTCACCAGAAGCCTAGTCCACAGGGTGATTCCTTTGCTTGTAGTTGGTTTTTTTGCAGATGATAGATGAATTGTCTGCCTCTATGCTTTGCACAGCAACTACCTCCGTCTTGGCGAACTGTTGAGTACATTTGATAGCTGCAAATGTACTCAAAGATCCAGTCTCAGTTTTAAGGCTAAGTTTTTAGAGATGGAAAGCTCTAGGAAGAGCATTGGGATCATGCAAAGACAGACCGAACGGAGTGTAGCTGGCCGTGTCTGAGACTGAACATCTGAATCATGGAAACTCTTGGGGAAATGACAATTGCTGTGGACTTTTGATAATTTTAAAGTAATTGCATAAAATTGATTTCAAGAACTATTATTTCAGTGGACTTGCTCTTTATCTGTCTTTCCTAGATAAAATTTAGTCATTACTAGAGGTTAAAGGAAGATGAGTTTACTTGAAAGCAAGGTGTATTTTAAGAGGTACTGTGACCTCATTGCCTCTAACTATTCAGTAGATAGGATCTCCTAAAAGGTATTCAGTGTTTTTGCACAGTGTGCACTGTGTGTTTGTGTGTGTGTGTGTGGTGCATGCATTTGTCATCAGGTTATATCTGAGTTGTGCCTCTGAGTTCAAATCCATAGTTGAAAATCAGTCTGAATTTATTTTTAGAACTATTGCAAAAATTCAATAAGTTGATAAGTGCCAAATCTTAGTTTATATAACAGTAAGCTTGCTGTGGGCAGGGAACATGTCTACCAACTCTGTGATACTGTACTCTCCCAAGCACTTAGTATTGTGTTCTTCATCTAGTAAGTGCTCAATAAATGCTATTGATCGGTATAGCAACCTCTCTGTTTAGTAGTAATAGTGTTTATTGAGCACTTAATGAGTGCAGAGCATTGTACTAAGTTCTGGGTGTCAACACACAGTTGGGAATTAGGCACAATTCCTTATCTGATCATTATGCAGTTTTCTTGCTGTGTAGACCTAAGTTTTGAAACATTTCCAGGAACTTCTGTTGATTTAGGCTGTTGTTTTTAGCTTGGTCTAAGGTTGGACCTCCACATAGGACATCCATTGAAGATGGAGAAGCAGCGTGGCTCAGTGGAAAGATCCCGGGCTTTGGAGTCGGAGGTCATGGGTTCAAATCCCGGCTCCGCCACTTGTCAGCTGTGTGACTTCGGGCAAGTCACTTAACTTCTCTGGGCCTCAGTTACCTCATCTGTAAAATGGGGATTAAGACTGTGAGCCCCCAGTGGGACAACTTGATCACCTTGTAACCTCCCCAGCGCTTAGAACAGTGCTTTGCACATAGCAAGCGCTTAATAAATGCCATTATTGTTATTATTATCTGGATACTGAACCTGTGAAGTTTGTATTTTGGGATCCGAGGGGAAACAAATGCTTGATTAAAGAGATCAGGAGAATGTATTTGATGGTATTTGTTAATCGCTTACGGTGTGCCAGGCACTGTTCTAAGTGCTGAGGTAATCAGATTGGACACAGTCCCTGTCCCACATGGGGCTCGCTGTCTTAATCCCCACTTTACAGATGAGGTAACTGAGGCACAGAGAGGTTAAGTGACTTGCCCAAGGTCATCTAGCAGACATGTGGTGGTGTCTGGATTAGAACCCAGGTCCCTTGATTCCCAGGCCTGTGTTCTATCCACTAGGCCATGCTGCTTCTCTCCAATATTGCTCTGCCTCCTCTCGTGAAGATGTTGGCTTTTTCCTGAGTTCCCCCTTATAGTGAGGATAATTCTATTAGTGAGACTTGCTGTTGAGAGGAACCAGTGTCTGGATGTCATGGATGGGGGTGGGTTCATTTTTATAGTGAATAATTAGACTCACTTTGGGCAAGTGCCTTTATATAATTGAGTTTTGTAATGATGCATAATACCCTTAGGGTATTATGTGGTCAAAGGTGGTGCTTATGGATTATCTCCCATTTCTGAGTGTCTTAACTAGAAAGCCATTAAATGGCAATAGCACTGTTTGTTTTGATTATATGCTTCGGTTTTAAGGGGGAAAAAAAAGCTTAGAAATCCTTTATTTTCATGTGGAATGATATGCAATTAATCTTTTCTCCAGGGCTGACAGCAAAATAGTAGAAGTGAGCATAGCCATGCATGTGTTGAAGTTCTTTACAATGCTATATTTGAAAAATGAGTGCAGTGAAAAGATAATTTCTTAAAGCTACAGGGTTTGGTAGATTTTACTCTGCGATTTCAAGTATCAAATTGGAGAACAAGAGTTAGAAAAGGAGTGAAAACAAATATTTCCAGTGAAAGTGTTCATTTATAAGCAATATTGAATGTTATGGTAGGATCATTTGGAATCTAATGCTGTTGTGTGTCTGGCTCAATGACAGATTATTGAATTTCACAGAAAAAAGTTTTTTTCTAAAATGTAGATGAAGATACCACTTTATGTATTGTCTTCCATTAATATTTAAAACTTTCTTCCTACACTTCTCACCCGAATTCATTGATTTATGAATGATTTAGAAAATTCTAAAGCAAGTTGCCAATTTCAAGTCTTATTTGAGTGACATAATTATTCACATCATCATCAATCGTATTTATTGAGCGCTTACTGTGTGCAGAGCACTGTACTAAGCGCTTGGGAAGTACAAGTTGGCAACATAATCCTGAAAGAGAAAACTATGGATTTCACTTGATATAAAGAATTGTTATATTCTTTCAGTGCCTTGAGTGGCATGGTTCCTGTAAAAATACTCATCTATATATGTTTGACTTGTGACTAGGGAATGAAATTGTACTCCATACCCCCAAAACTATCTAAATAATTAGACTGTGAGTCCCATGTGGGACAAGGACTGTGTGTCCAACCCGATTATCTTGTATCTTCCGGAGAACTTAGAACAGTGCTTGGCACATGGTTAGTGCTTAACAAATACTATTATTATTATTATCATTATTATAATAAAAAGGTTTCTGTACAGTCCATGTTTAATGTCCGTCTCCCCGATTAGATTGTAAACAACTTGAGAGCAGGGATCATATCTACCAATTGTATTTCATTTTCCCAAGCACTTAGTACAGTGCTCTACACAGTAAGTGCTCAATAAATATAATCGTTGTTGTGTCCTGAGACAAATTATGTATTATAGATAATAATAGTGACAGCATTTATTAAGTGCTTACTATGTGCAAAGCACTGTTCTAAGCTCTGGGGAGGTTACAGTGTGATCAGGTTGTCCCACGTGGGGCTCACAGTCTTAATCCCCATTTTACAGATGAGATAACTGAGGCACAGAGAATAATAATAATAATAATACTAATGGCATTTATTAAGTGCTTACTATATGCAAAGCACTGTTCTAAGCACTGGGGAGGTTACAAGGTGATCAGGTTGTCCCACGGGGGGGCTCACAGTCTTAATCCCCATTTTTACAGAGGAGGTAACTGAGGCCCAGAGAAGTTAAGTGACTTGCCCAAAGTCACACAGCTGACAAGTGGCGGAGCCGGGATTTGAACCCATGACCTCTAACCCCAAAGCCCGGGCTCTTTCCACTGAGCCACGCTGCTTCTAGATACATATAGAGCGTTTTTCCATAAAGGCATATTTAATTATTTTTCTTTTCCTTTCTACATTTTATGTGTGAAAGGGGAGGAGGGAGGATGCTGCAGTAGTGATAACGCTGTAAGGGCTGGAAAGAGGATACATTTGGACAATGTCAACTCAGAGGGAGAGAGAAGAGGGGTTAGGGTGGAAGAAGCCGGGCAAGATAAATCCTTTTGTTCTTTGAAAAAACAACCTCAAAACTCCTTCTAATTGACTCCAGAGGCAGCTGCAGCTTATTGCCGATCAGTACAGCTTGCAGTTCTGCTGGGTTTTGTTGGGTTTTTTTGCCATTGTTTTCATCTCATTACAGAATAGGTTGGAAGACCGATATTCTTTAACTACATCAATTCTAGTATTGTTACATTTAAAGACTTAAAAATAAAGGCTGTGAGAGTTACGATTTTTCAGGTGCTTTCTTGACCAAGGATTGTCTGTTAGGTGACATTCATCTATACTGTGACATTTGAGGATTTCTTGCTCATGATTTCACTTATCCATGGTAACTTCTTTGGTTCACTTATTTGTGTGAAACCACAAATGACAATCAAATAGGCCCTCTTTTAAACCGGGAAGGTTCCGGAAATCACGGTTCTATTAAAGCACTGCCTTTTCTCTTTTTTTATGGTATTTGTTAAGAACTTACTATGTGACAGGCACTGTGCTAAGCACTGGGGTAGATACAGGATAATTAGGTTGGACACAGTCCGTGCCCAATGTGGAGCTCACAGTCAATCTCCATTTTCACAGGTGAGATAACTGAGACACAGAGAGGTTGTGATTTTGCCCAAGGTCACACAGCCGACAAGTGGTAGAGCCACTTTGGAACCAGGTCCTTCTGACACCCAGGTTCATACTTTATCCATTAGGCCATGTTGCTTCTCAGAATACGTGAAGACATGTATTCTGGCAGATGCGGGAGGCATTTTTATCTTTTGGTAGCATGGAGTCAGGTGGTAGGAATGTTGAACCTAAACCTATTTTTACAATAGGGTTTAACTGGAGGCTTTTTAAGCAAGCTCTGTGACCATAACTCTTGTGAACAGTGAGTTCTGGTTGTAAATCCTCTGCATATTTCTTCCTATTAGGGAGAGTAGAGCAACTTAACTTTTGAAATTCTTCTCTACTCGCCGCTGTACAATACTGATTTCGTATGTGGTTTCTGCCCCTTAGGTATTAAGTTATTTTCATCATCAACAGAAGTGTCGTCAAGGAGTTGAAGAAATGCTATGTCGATTGTATCAACCCATCCTTTGGAGAGGATTAAAGGTAATTCTTTTAAAGTTAGCACATTTATGAAAACTTAATTGAACCCTTTAAGTTGGCCTTCTATTTTTCAAAATGGTCACATTGCAGTTTACAAATGGAAATCGCAGTGAGGCTGAAAATAAGGCCTTAATTTGGAGATTCACTATGTCACGTGTAAAAGAAGGGAGGATATCATTCAGAGGTGAAGTTGTCTACTGTTTGCTTTTACAGAAAATATTCCCTTGAGCATTTCCTTGAAACAATGCTCAAGTTTAAAAACACAGCAGTTTTCCTCATCCTGAAATTATCAATATTTTTTGTGGTAACAGCAATAATAATACGGTATTTGCTAAGTGCTTACTATGTGTTAGGAACATTTTTTCTTTCATTAGGATTGTCATTTCTCACATTCCTTCTTTTTGATTTAGAGAAGCAGCGTGGCTCAGTGGAAAAGAGCCCGGGCTTTGGAGTCAGAGTTCATGGGTTAAAATCCCGGCTCTGCCAATTGTCAGCTGTGTGACTTTGGGCAAGTCACTTGACTTCTCTAGGCCTCAGTTCCCTCATCTGTAAAATGGGGATGAAGACTGTGAGCCCCCCGTGGGACAACCTGATCACCTTGTAACCTCCCTAGCGCTTAGAACAGTGTTTTGCACATAGTAAGCGCTTAATAAATGCCATTATTATTATTATTATTTGATTTTTCCATTCTCCACACTCACATGGCTCGCTTTTTTTTTAATGATATTTGTTAAGCACTTACTATGTACCTGGCATTACTAAGTGCAGAGGTAGATACAAGTTGATCATATTGGGCACAGTCCGTGTACCACATGGGGCTCACAGACTTAATCCCCATTTTCCAGATGAGGTAACTGAGACACAGAGAAGTTAAGCAACTGGCTCTAGATCACCCAGCAGACAAGTGATGAAGCTGGGATTAGAACCACTAGGCCATGTGACTTACTTCCCTATACTTGGGACTCCTGAACCTAATTTTCTCTTGTATTGGGAATGCACTTTTACAAAGTTATATTAGTGTTCTGTCACTGCTAGTTTCAGGTTGAGAATCTCCTCCAGGCAACACATTTCTAAATCTTCTCTATTTAGGAAAATGAATTAATATTGGACAAATTTGTATTTAGGATTTTTATTTACTTAAACTGCCTAATCAAGCATGTGTTTGTATTTATCACTTCTAAGGCACTAGGAGTCATTCAGGAGATTTAACTGTGGACTATTGATCAGATTTTGATTCATTTAGACGGGTTGTCATCTTAAAAGTTTAGAAAGCAAAAACTCCTCACTCTCGGCTTCAAGGCTGTCCATCACCTCGCCCCCTCCTACCTCACCTCCCTTCTCTCCTTCTCCAGCCCAGCCTGCACCCTCTGCTCCTCTTCCGCTAACCTCCTCACTGTACCTCGTTCTCGCCTGTCCCACCGTCGACCCCCAGCCCATGTCCTCCCCCTGTCCTGGAATGCCCTCCCTCCACACATCCGCCAAGCTAGCTCTCTTCCTCCCTTTAAAGCCCTACCGAGAGCTCACCTCCTCCAAGAGGCCTTCCCAGACTGAGCCCCCTTTTTCCTCTCCCCCTCTCCGTCCCCCACTCCCTACCTCTTTCCCCTCCCCACAGCACCTGTGTATATGTTTGTACAGATTTATTACCTATTTATTTTATTTGTACATATTTACTATTCTATTTATTTTGTTAATGATGTGCATTTAGCTTTAATTCTATTCTGACGACTTGACACCTGTCCACACGTTTTGCTTTGTTGTCTGTCTCCCCCTCCTAGACTGTGAGGCTGTTGTTGGGTAGGGACCGTCTCTATATGTTGCCAACTTGTACTTCCCAAGCACTTAGTGCAGTGCTCCTTCCCTTCCCCACAGCACCTGTATATATGTATATATGTTTGTACATATTTATTACTCTACTTATTTATTTTATTTGTACCTATCTATTCTATTTATTTTATTTTGTTAGTATGTTTGGTTTTGTTCTCTGTCTCCCCCTTTTAGACTGTGGGTTGGGACTGTCTCTATATGTTGCCAACTTGTACTTCCCAAGCGCTTAGTACAGTGCTCTGCACACAGTAAGCACTCAATAAATACGATTGATTGATTGATTGATTGCTCTGCACACAGTTAGCGCTCAATAAATATGATTGAATGAATGAATGAAAGCCTCTACTGTTTGCAGCGTCTAACTCAATTTAAGGCAAATTCATATTTTTTGGTTGTATAAATTTATTGGCTCTCAGAGTTCCTCCAGTAAGGTCACCTTCACAAGAGAATTCTTTTCTAGTGTCATACTTGAAATGTTAACTTGAAAGATAGCTTTTGTCTTTTAAACCATTACCACTCTGTTTCCTTTTGTAACAGGCCAGAAATTCAGAAGTCCGGTCAAACGCTGCATTATTGTTTGTTGAAGCATTTCCTTTAAGAGATCCCAACCTGAACAGTGTAGAAACGGATAACGAAATTCAGAAGCAGTTTGATGAACTTTATGTAAGTGTTCCCACATTGGACAATGGAAGTCAGGTTCTTAGTCGCCATTAGAGCAAACACTGGCCCATAAACAAGATCTGTGAGTGTTTTCCAAACCGGCTGTTAGGTTTTTCATGGATTGTCCTCTTTGTGCCTTGTGGGGAGCTAGCTCTGTGCCTTCCTAAAGGTGGAGTGGTGAAGAGTCTCATTTTGCCCTCCTCATATATGTTTTAAGATGTCAGGGCCCCTCTGGAGAACACACAAATTCATTCTTGGCACCTGGGAGAGAGGTGTGTTGGGGCCCAGAAAAGCCAACACTCCCCAGAAGGTACTCTAGTGGCCTCTGACTGATGGCACGATCCCTGTAGGAGCATAGCTAATACACCTCATTTTGTGACCAAACAGCTGGGCCTGACATCTTGTGGGACGTGGAGCGTTAAGAATCATTTCTTGAAAAGTCTATTTGACAGGGCTTCATTCAGGAAATTTTGGAAGCCACTGCACTATTAGATGGGCACCTAGGAGGGGAAATCAAATATTAAGCATGTTCACATGAGTGTGTGTGAATGACTTAGGTTTTCATGTCCATCACCCATGGGGATAATTAAATTGTTACCTCGTATATGAACCTCTCAGGAGGGTATTAGAAATGTATTAACCTGGTGCTGTTAGAATCTGGAATGGAGTAATATTTCAGGAGACATGAATTGATGAGCAGAATGAAAATGTGTAGTATTAAGCATTGGATCTGCTGGAAGAGACCGCCTTCCTTGCCCGATAGTCTCAATCTTAGATTTCCTGGGCCATAAATTCACCTTTTCTTTCTCTTTCCCTTCATTGTGTAGTGTTTCTATTCTGTAAAAATCTTGGGCAGTGAAATTAATAGCCGTGTGTGACAGTTTTACCTCGGTGGGATATCTCCCCTGCAGTAAATAGAAAATCAGTGGTCAGTGTCTGTAAACCTAGGTGCTTTTTTTTTAGCATTTCAGTATAGACTGTCCCTCTTCTTACAATATGCCTTACGGTTCCTTTTTGTACCATTTCCTCTAGCAAGCAAGGAATAGGTATGATTTCCTACCTTCATTTTATAGATGGAAAGACTGAAGCTCAGATGTGTTGCCGCTTACTTGGGGTCGAATAATCTGCGGCATTGTTGCAGGTAGAACCCTTTCGATCCCTTTAGCTACAATGCTTCAGTTTTTTTCCTGAAGCAAGAGTTTTATTTGGAGGAGGCTTTTTTTTAATTTTAGAAAGCACTCTTTACAGAACTTATGTTCTTGGGTCCATTTAATTTATATCCTCTCAACGTCGTATTGACTAGAAGTATTTAAGTTTAATGCCAAGTGTTAGATGGGTAAGTGCTTAATACAGTCCTCTGCAAACAAAGGGCATTCAATAAATACTATTCATATCCTTCTTAGATTTTTATTTTTGATGAAAAGTTCTCATTTAGAAACAAATGCTTACAAGGATTCCGTAGTGAGAAAGAGTATTATTCTGTAAATAGAGCAAGTATTTGTTTTCTTTCTCCCATTCCCCTCCGTATGTAGAGCCTTTTAGAAGATCCACAACCATTGGTCCGTTCTACTGGGATTCTTGGTGTCAGTAAAATAACATCCAAATACTGGGAGATGATGCCTGCAACCATCCTTGCTGACCTTCTAAAGAAAGTCATTGGAGATTTGGCTTGTGATGTAAGCTCAGCTGATGTTCGCTGTTCCGTTTTTAAGGTGAGGTTTTTTAAAAAAATGCAAAAACAAATGGGATGAATTCATTTAATCTCTTTCACACTTAATGGTTGGGAACATCTCAGGGGCAGGGATCTCGTCTTATATATCAACAGTAAATCTCCCAAACACCGAGTACAATCGGTGCTTATTATATATTCACTAAACAAAGGTGAGGTGGCCAATTTTATCATTTTTCCTGTGATCAAATGGCGGTAGTTGTACCAATAGTATTACATCGACTACCTTTCAAAACTTAAGAAATTTTCTAAAGTTATTTTCTTATTTAAGAAGTGGTACAGCTTCCAAGTGAGAAGAGCACTGGGAGTTTACTATGTTTGTATTTTAAGGATAATTTGGTCTGTGAAACTCTCATGAGGGTGGAGAAGGATTTTGTTAAAAATGAGCACACAAATATATTTCAAATTATGCAGTAATGGAAATCAGCGTAAATGCAGCCAATTGAGAATAGTAGTAGTAATAGTATTTAAGTGCTTACCAGGTGTAGCGCACCGTACTAAGTCCGGGGGAAGACTATACAGGTGAGAATTTCATATAGTCCCTGGCCCTCAGCGGGCTCACATTTTAAGAAGTCTAATTACATGGACAAGTGTGCAGCCTGCAGTCACCACAGTTCCTCCAAATTGTTTAATTCCACGACGGCCCCAGCTTCTGTCAAGACCGGATGCCTTGGGGAAGCCCTAGAAGCCCATGGGGAATTTACAGGAGTAGAGTTAAGGTGTAACTTCGAAAAATTTTCCAAAGTAAGAACTTGGTTTGAGGATGATCCCTATAGAGACAGAAAGACGCTGGTCCAACTGGACTAGGTCGCTTGTATTTTAAGGAACTGGAGGTCCAGATGGCTAAGCATCCCCTTCGCTCCCTCCTCAAGTCCCCTTCCCCCCAGACTCACAGGACAAAGTCTGACAAAGTCTATTACTCTATTTATTTATTTATTTTGCTTGTACATATCTATTCTATTTATTTTATTTTGTTAGTATGTTTGGTTTTGTTCTCTGTCTCCCCCTTTTAGACTGTGAGCCCACTGTTGGGTAGGGACTGTCTCTATATGTTGCCAATTTGTACTTCCCAAGCGCTTAGTACAGTGCTCTGCACACAGTAAGCGCTCAATAAATACGATTGATGATGATGATGATGATGAAAAAGTGGAGCTAGGTAGACTGGGCACAGAGCAAGTTTCTTATTCTGGGATTGGCAACCAGGGATGAGATGCGGGGTGGGGAAATGGCTACCTGAATGCCTAAACTTTCACGACTCCGGCTTAGTCCGTCTACACTGTAAGCTCATCGTGTTATACGGAACTCACCCAAGCCGTGGATTGGAAATGTAGAAGAGAAAGTCGGGTTGGGTCACGGGGTCTTTTGGTCTGTGTCCAGACCAGATTATTTGCATGTCATATTTTGTGTCAAGATAAGCTTTCCCCTTCTAGACTGTGAGCCGGTTGTTGGGTAGGGACTGTCTCTACCTGTTGCCAATTTGTACTTCGCAAGCGCTGTACACAGTAAGTGCTCAATAAATAAGATTGAACGAATGAATGCATAAGCTATCTTCCACAAATTTACACCCTCCTCAGCCTTCATGTCAGCTTTCGAATTGTTTTGAGATCTCAAACGTTTTTAGGTTTGTCGCAAGCTCCTTGTGGACAGGGGAGATCCAACTTCATTATTCTGTACTTCATAATTGTAGATCACTTCATTGCCCTAAGTGGGTGCTCAATAAATTGTACTGCTACTTCTTTGTGTGTTTGTGAATGCGGAATGACCAGATGTGAATTGCCCTGCCTGGATGAAGCCTTCCTTGGGTGCAAATATTTCTGTCTCTATATGTTGCTAACTTGTACTTCCCAAGCGCTTAGTTCAGTGCTCTGCACACAGTAAGCGCTCAATAAATACGATTGATTGATTGATTATTCAGTGCTGCTGCTTGTTGTCTCCTCTAAGAGGCCTTCCCCTACTAAGCCCTAATTTCCTCTTTTCCCACTCCCTCCTGTGTCACCCTTGCACTTGGATTTGCACACTTTATTCATCCCTCCTTCAGCTTGGCAGTGTCCCGTCTTTGTACTGTAAGGTTGTTGTGGACAGGGAATATGTCTACCAGCTCTGTTTTATTGTTCTCTCCCAAGGGCTTAGTACAGTGCTCTGCACACAGTAAGTCCTCAAATATGATTGATCATTTGATTCACCTCGAGGCCCCGGGGCCCCACAACTTAGAAGCCCCTCTGAATCTACTATAGGATAATAGGACGTATACTGCCTGTGATTAAAGAATTTATAATTGTAACTCAGTTAAATTGTTTATATTCATTTAAAATGTAATGGAAAATGTTGCTGATAGAAACTCATATTTATCCGTGTGTTTAAATGTTTTGAGTACCAAAACCCTTGAATTTCAAAGGGTGTGGGTTTGCCAAATTAACATTGGTAGGCTATACTTTGATACAATTTTAGATAAAGGTGCTTCAAAAGTACACGGGAAACAATCTCTCCCAGAAATTGCTTAGTACTGCAATGAAAGTATTAAAAAAACCACCTTTTTAGAAATGTTCAGTGTAAATTAAAATATGCTTCCCTCTTGTTTTGAAAAAATAATGTCTTTGAAATGATACCAGTTTTGCATTGAAGTCTTTTTTGGAGAAAGCTTGTATAAAAACAATGATGTATCATTAGGTATATTTATCCATACAAATGTAATTTAGCTTAGCAGTTTTCTAAGAGCTGCGTAAATTCTTTCTTTTTCTTGCCTGAACTTTGATGGTGGGGTTCTTTTTCCTGAAAGTGTACGTCTCTCCTTTTTGCAGTGTCTGCCGACAATTTTGGACAACAAACTAAGCCACCCATTATTGGAACAGCTACTGCCAGCACTGAAATACAGTCTCCATGACAATTCCGAGAAAGTGCGAGTGGCTTTTGTTGATATGCTGCTGAAAATTAAAGCTGTCAGGGCTGCTAAGGTAGGATAAATAGGTCTTGCTAGGTCTTAGACAGGAGATAAATTTGTTCTGAAAGCTATAAATTTATCAATATTTCCAGAAACAAAAAAGCGAAGGAGTCTGCGAATAATATGTTGATATTGCTACTCCAAATGTTTCACTAATGCCTCCTTTTAAATCATTCAATCACTAGTCCATTTGGCCAGTAGTTTGTCAAAATTTTCCTACAGATGGTTGAAGTTTTTTTGTTAACGCGGCATTTTCGTTCAATGTTACAGATACATGATTTGAATGGTGGTATTGTTTTTCTTAAGTAAACCTAGCTCTCTTTGAAAATTATATCTTTTTCTCGCACTGAAACATTTTACAGAGATGCTAAATTTTCGCTTCTAAAAATGGCAGAAAGCAGCAATTTTCATCATGTTATCTGAACCCACAGTGGCTTTTTCTCGTTAAAGCGCAATTTATGTTTCCAATCCCAATCACCATTCAACTGTGAAATGTCTACTCTAACAAAACACTATTGTGTGTTTACAGTTGTGTTTATCAGAAATGGCTCTCTTATTATAGCTCACATTTTAGTCTTTTGTCCCCATGTTGAATATGTTTGACATTTGAGAGAGCATGCACATTCTATCCTTGGGTTTAGCAGATATGATATGACAGTAAGATTTTATCAGTTTATGTAGACGTGGCTGAGAACCAAGTACAGAGCCACCAATTTCTTCCACGATCCACACGGATAATGGCACTCATCCTTTGCTGTTGCTGTTGCACAGGGAAGCAGTGTGGCTCAGTGGAAAGAGCACGGGCTTTGGAGTCAGAGGTCATCGGTTCAAATCCCAACTCCGCCACTTGTCAGCTATGTGACTTTGAGCAAGTCACTTAACTTCCCTGTGCCTCAGTTACCTCATCTGTAGAACCGGGATTAAGACTATGAGCCCCACGTGGGACAACCTGATCACCTTCTAAACTCCCCAGCACTTAGAACAGTGCTTTGCACATAGTAAGCGCTTAATAAATGCCATCATTATTATTATTTATTGCTGCCTGGAGAGTCAAGCACCATTTTCCAATTCATCTCTTGACGTCACATTCTTCCTGTCGTCTCTCTAAGGATACCTTATCTGACAGCTGCATTCTAGACTGGTCTTGTTTCCCAGCTGTCCATAGCCAGGCTACATAGTTTCAGGTTGTGTTTCATAACCTGTACTTCCCAAGCGCTTAGTACAGTGCTCTGCACACACTAAGTGCTCAATAAATACAATTGATGATGATGATGGTAATGGTAATGTCTTCAAAATGTTCCTTCAGCCCTCCTGACCAGCCGGTGGTTTTTGAGCACCACCTTGGTGGGCAACGGTGTAACAAGCATTTGGGAAGAATTTTTAGACGTGATCCTTTTACCTCAAGGAGCATACAATCTTGTGAGGAAGACTGAACCCTACACTTTCTCAACTTCACATAACGTAGTCATCGTATCTCCTCATATATCCTTACTAGCCAAATTGTATGCAACAAGCATGATTTCATTGCTGGTGGGCTGTCGATTCTGAGACAGTGTGAGTTGTGATCCCTTCTTTTAGACTGTGAGCCCACTGTTGGGTAGGGACTGTCTCTATATGTTGCCAACTTGTTCTTCCCAAGCGCTTAGTACAGTGCTCTGCACATAGTAAGCGCTCAATAAATACGATTGATTGATTCTTTTGTCATTTGATGTTCACTAAAACAAGTACAGGCGGTGCTGATGGAACTGCTTAATGCAGGCGTGACATCTGTGGTTAGCTCAGGTCTCAAAGCCGTAAAGAATGTTGAACACTGAAGTTTCTTGGAGAAGCAGTGTGGCTCAGTGGAAAGAGAATGGGCTTTGGAGTCAGAGGCCATGGGTTCAAATCCCGGCTCTGCCAACTGTCAGCTGTGTGACTTTGGGCAAGTCACTTCACTTCTCTGGGCCTCAGTGACCTCATCTGTAAAATGGGGATGAAGACTGGGAGCCCCACGTGGGACAACCTGATCACCTTATAACCTTCCCAGTGCTTAGAACAGTGCTTGGCACATAGTAAGTGCTTAACAAATACTATTATTATTATTCTTTGTGTACTTGCATCTTGATCCAAAGGTAGATGACACATTGGTGTCACGTCAAGATGCCTTTCTTTCTTTATTCGACTTTCTACATCATTATTTTTGCATTTTTGGATACGTTATGGGGAAGGATTTGAAACTGTCCTCTGCTTGCCTAGTATATGACCTCGGGCAAATCCCTTAACTTCTCTGGGCTTCAATTTTGTCATCTGTAAAATGGGGCTTAAATATCTGCTCTCTCTCTCTCTCTCCTACTTGGTGTGTGACAGGGACTCTTTCCAGTCTGATTACTTTGTATCTACCCCAGCCTTTAGTGCAGTGCTTGGCATAGAATAAGCACTTAACAAATATTATAATTATTATTGAACTCTAACATGACCAGTGATGTCATTATAAATGCCCATATAATAATAATAATGATGGCATTTGTTAAGCGCTTACTATGTGCAAAGCACTGTTCTAAGCGCTGGGGGATACAAGTTGATCAGGTTGTCCCGCGTGGGGCTCACAGTCATCCTCCCCATTTTACAGATGAGGTCACTGAGGCCCAGAGAAGTTAAGTGACTTGCCCAATGTCACACAGCAGACATGTGGCGGAGCCAGAATTCGAACCCATGCCCTCTGACTCCAAAGCCCGGGCTCTTTCCACTGAGCCACGCTGCTTCTCTTTTGATAAATATGCTTTTGATAAACTTTTCAAAGCAACTAGATTTGTTTACTAGCTGCCAGACCCCAATCTATTAATAGTGTCAAATACTTATATAAATATGGGCTTAAAAATTCTGTAGAAAACTGAATTTTTGTATCAGCCTACACCTAGGAAACCCTACACACATCTGAAGATCCCCTTTTCACCTGGAATGTTTTTTTGAAGAAAACAGGACTCTGACAACTCATCAATAAATGACCTGCCTCTGCCTTTCACACTGAATCCCATTTACAATAGTCACCCAGTGAGTGATGATGTGCTGTTTTGGGCAGTTGTATATTTCCTTAGCTGAGGAATCTGTCGCTGGGGAACACACTCCCAGGAGCTTCCTGAATAAACAAGTGTTTATTCCTTCTTTATTGCCTTCTTCTGTGTGACCATAGAGAACACAGATACATGACCTACTCTGATCATTTTGTACTGCTTCATTGCTCTGAAACCATTTATTTCTACCGAAATTCTGAATTTCTATTGAGCCTCTCTGTCTTTTTTAGCATGGAAACTGTAATTTCAGGCAGCGTCCTGAATTAGTGTAGGGCCTGTGTTGTCATTGATAGATCCATTCCAACTCTGCCAACTTAATATTTGTTCTTTCATTTCCATTCTCTGACTAATCTTTCAAAAATATTGGGGGATCCCCTATTATGTTTCAGAATACTTCCATTTGGATATGGAGTTTCTGCAGCACTGTAGCTTATCCATAAGCTAACAGAGCCACTTTAAGTTCCTAGCTCCCTTGCCTCCAGGTAGCTTTTCCAACTACACAGGGGTCTTGAAAGCCACTGCTCTGTCCCGCACACTTTTCCAACACGATCAGCACTCAGCATTTACATATTTTTATTTTTTGAGCCTTAGGCCTTGTTTTGCTGTCCTACCCCTCAGAACCTTTACATCATCACCAGATACAATGTGTTAGATTATCCCTGTCGTGTTTCCCCTTCTTTCTGGCAAGCTGTCAAAAGTGAATTGTAAACGGTGACTGCAGTAAGTTCCTATGATGATGATCATCATCATCAATCGTATTTATTGAGCGCTTACTATGTGCAGAGCACTGTATTAAGTGCTTGGGAAGTACAAATTGGCAACACATAGAGACAGTCCCTACCCAACAGTGGGCTCACAGTCTAAAAATATGATTGATTCTAGAGGGCAGGGATTTTATCTAGCAACTGTATTATACTTGCCCAAAAGCTCAAAACAGTGGCACTCAATAAATACCATTGATTGATTGACTAATGACTTCCTAAAATCCAACCCCCTTCAACAAGCTTTTCCCAGTTGATTTTCCAGCACTTTGAACAATATTATCCTTTCAGCCAATTTAGGAATTTATTTACACCTTCCTGTACCATCTCGTGTATGTGTGTACACAAGAAATAAGATATATATATATATATATATATATATATATATATACACACACACACACATATATCTAAACACCCACCTCCCTTATCTCTTGCATATATTATATGCGTCTCTACTCAATTGCTTACTTTGCCCATTCTAGTTGTAAATGTTTCTGTTTGTCCCTGCCTTTAGAAGTGTAAGCTCCTGGTGGGCAGGGAACATGCCATTTCTATACTCTGTACTTCCTAAATGCCTCTTACAGCACACTGCACAAAATGGGTGCTCAGTAAATACTTTTGCAACTACTGCTTTTATATTGTACTTTCCCAAGCACTTAGTACAGTGCTTTGCACCCAGTAAATGCTCAATAAATACCTTTGATTGTTTGATTACTAATATCTTTGCATTTATTAAGGATAAATTCAAACAAGCTTGATCCCGAGATGGAATATGGCTTTGTTTGTATCTGTCAAAATGTACTTAAGTATAACTTTTAAAATTCAGTCTAAAAATTGTGAAAACACTATCCTTGGGAATATTCAAGTCAAACTCCTCTAATTGCTGCAAAGAGAGAGTACTCTGTTGGTTCATTCTTTCTATCATCCAAATACAGGAAAAGCTATTGACACGTATGAGGTGAATAAAACGTGAATACTGTAGCCTCTGTAATTCTGGGTGTATGGAGGATAAAATATGTTGATCAGAAATATTGCCTAGAGTTTTAGAGCAAGCCATATATTGTTAATAATTCAGTTAATCAGGGAACAGAACATTCAAGTCGCATTAAATGCTAATTGGTATGCTGTGATGTATGTTTCTGGAAATAATGTCCATTTTTCTGGCCCCACTAGCAGTAGAAAATTCAATAGAGTGATTCAGATTTGAATCGGAGAGAATTTAAAATTAAAACTTTCAAGAGGATGGTTCAGGCCTGGTGTTTCTGCTTTTGTCACCTTGTCTAAGGACTCTGCTGCATCAAGAGTGCTGCTCTTTTCTTGATTACAGTCCATCCTGCTGATCTTCTGGGGCAGCTGATTTGCTCTTTTCAGTTGAAATAAAGCACTGTCAGAGGTTTTACTCTACTGTACCCACCACCCTTCTTGCTTTTGACTTTCAAGTTCTAGCTGACCCCAGGGCAACTGTGAGAGTATTCTTCTCCCTGTCCAGGGTTGTGATGTGTTGTGTTGTGATGGGGTGTTGTGATGAACTTCAGTGTGAATGAGCTAACTGAGCTCCAGGATCCCAGTGTTTGTTATCCAGTCTTGCCATTTGCTGTAGGATTCATAATTCCACCATCTATTTCTCCTTCACCGACCATACCAGAGTTTTTGGCGTGTGTCCTAGTTTTCAAGGAAGGACTGGTTTCAAGCATCCATTTTAAATAGGTGAAAATGAGTGAAAAGTGGGCCAACGCGTGGGCCATGGCCGTTTTGGGCATGTTGAGCTGCTTAGCGGGATCCGTCTGCCCATCGATTTTGCTGAAGCAGCTGCACGGGTGCTTGCTCTGGCTCGGGCCTGTCTCAACCCAGGTTGAAAGCGGCCACACTTCCACCTCTTAGGAAGTTGCGTGTATCTGAACTAGGAAGTCAATCTGAGGCCACCTTTGTGAATTTGGGAAATTTTATAATTTTTCCAACAGATGGAAATACCATGAAATTGCCTTGGAATCGACTGTTTTTGTTCTCTTCGGTTTTCAGTTTTGGAAAGTGTGTTCTATGGAGCATCTCCTGGCTCGCCTTGAAATCGATTCGCGGCCCGTGTCTCGGCGCATAGTGAACCTCCTCTTTAACTCTTTCCTGCCGGTTAATGAGCCAGAGGAGGTGTGGTGCGAACGCTGTGTGACGTTAATCCAGATGAACCCGGCAGCAGCCCGAAAATTCTATCAGTATGCTTACGAGTACACTGCTCCCACCAACATAGGTGACGTTCCCTTCTTTTTTCTCAAGTAGCCTCCGTCGTGTTCATTTTTCTAATGGAAGTCCATCTTGTTACATGGTCAACATCAGATTCATGCAAATTAGATTTCCTGTTTTAATGTCTCCTCTCCCAACAATTTCTTAAAATTACCCTTTTCATCACTTTCACTTGTAACAGTCAAGATTTCTTGGGGTAAAAGAGGCTTTGAATTCATCAGATTCCCTGTCTTTAAAATTGTAGCAAAGTTGATGCACACTATCCGTCATTGCTTAAATGCTTGCATTCAGAGAGCAGAAAAAGACTGTCAAGAGGATGACAGTGATACTGAAGAGGAGAACAGAACTGTAAGTAAATCAGACCACTTGTCTGAAAGTCTTCTAGCTATAACTAATTGTTTTGGGGCATCATTTGAGTATTCTCTGAGCAGAAAAATGGCTTTTCGCATATACCTCAAGCTGCTCAGTGGAAGGACAGTCATGAATGAAAAAGGAGACTCAGCCTAAACTTACTTTCCCAGGTGTTTGTGAGGGTCACAATCTTAATACTGTTTAAACACCTTTTTTGGGAAAGGTGTGAAACTAATTTTTTTTGAAAATTGAGCCGCTTGTTATCGACTACTTCTCTTGAGGATTTTGCCAGATTTGACAAGAGAACAGTACATGTTTATTAGCAGTACCTCAAGTTTCTAAATGAATGGTTTGAGCCCTCTAATTCCTGTTCTATATTTTAATTTGTCTAAACATTTTAAACACCCCTGTGGACATAGCTTTATTAGATAAGGTTGCTTTGGACATTTTGTAACTGGATGATGGTGAGGTTGAGGATTATAGAAGTGTGAGGTAAATAATGTCTTGTTAGGGCAATTGGTCACAACTTTTAAATTTCATTTTAGGCAGGGCGGGAATAGACTAGAGGACTTCTCAAACTTGATGTGTAAAAATCCCTATTTTTTTCACAATGCTTGCTTTTCAGGTATTGAATGATGTGTTGTCAGTAAATGATGTGGCTTCCATGGCAAGCTTATTGGAAATCATTGTAATTCTTTGGAAAAGCATCCACAAGGCATTGGAATACAATAAGGAAGCTAAAGCCTACACCATTAGCAAGTTTGCTGCTGTAATTCCAGGGTATCTTAAAGTGTTTAAGGTGAACATTAGTCTTAACAATGCTGACAGCTTTTGAGAAGTTTGTAATAAATCATCACTAAAATATAATAGCATTTTCTCATAAATTTCAACCTTTTGATCCCCTCAAAACATATTACAGTGCTTAGTTTATCCTCTTGTTTTCAAACTTGTCAGAGCAAAGATGGAAGGTGCCCCTTTTTGTGTATTGAAAATGGTTACTTGGGAGTTTTACAGAAATATTGTAAAAGCGTGAGTTGAAGGCACTTCAAATTGTATTTAGCTGATAAAGTAAGCAAATGTTACAAAAAAGCATGGGCTCTGGAGTTAGGGGACTTGGGTTCTAATCCTGATCTGCTGTATGAATTTGGGCAAGTTACTTAATTTCTGGACCTTGTCTCCTCATCTGTAAACTGTGATTAAATATGTTTTAAAAATGTGAATATGTTTTAGTTAAAGAATGCACTATCTTACTGGACTACTTAGAAATAAATATTCTTGCAATGATATGTTCTTTGGAAAAATAGGAAGGGATTCAATGCTGTAAAGTATTAAAATGTATATCCTTTTTTTTTGTAATCCTAGGAAGATCGCTGTATAATTCCACTGATTACCCTGATATCTTTCCTTCCGGCTTCTGCTATTCCTCCATTCAGGTACTGTACGTGTGCAAAATTCGTGGATGGGTAATCTGTTTTCTTAGAACTTTTGCTCTTTATTATTTTAATTCTCGGAAGCGTGCAGCCTGGTAAATATTTAAATCAAAGCAAAACACCTGCTTGCCATGCTGCTGGATGTTCTCTTCTTGTTTTGTCCCATCGGATGGGGTCAGGAGAATGTCAGGCTGCAGATGAGACAGGTGGTGTGTATCTTGAGCCAAACACAGGGTCTCAGTGACCCTCCTCCAGTGGAAGGAGGAGTTTTGGGGCCCCTTGCTAGATGGCTACCCATCTTCTGGGAATGCAAAGGAGTCTATTTTCCAGGCTGCATTAAACCAGATAATAATAATAATAATGATGGTATTTGTTAAGCACTTACTATGTGCAAAGCACTGTTCTAAGCACTGGATGTCATTACCTATACAGATCTTTTAGACTGTGAGCCCACTGTTGGGTAGGGACTGTCTCTATATGTTGCCAATTTGTACTTCCCAAGCGCTTAGTATGGTGCTCTGCACATAGTAAGCGCTCAATAAATACGATTGATGATGATGATGATGATGTTTGTGTGTGGGAAATGCATTCCCTGTAAGTCTTGGAAAATCAATTGCCAGAATGCCAGTGCTGAATGTTTCTTAAAAAAGTAGTCATTACGTTGAAATGATCGACTATGCAGGATCTCGAAACTTTCCTCTTAGATGCAAAGATGCAAAGATGATCATCTTTTATGGATGTATTAAATCAGTTTTTGTGCATTTGTCGTTTTTGTCAGCTGTAGTGTAATCTCTACATTGAGAAATCAAGAGCAAGGAGTTGCTGAAAACAAATATCACTCCCTGATAGATTGCCTTTGTCGCTGGGGGCAGGTGGGACATATTCTTGAGCTGATTTGTGATTGGTTGCCCGATGGTCAGCCCCAAAGAAAGGTATGCAGAAAAATGGCCAAGTTCTGATTTGTCATGCGATGTTTACCTATTTGCTTCAGAGAATTCATTTACTAGAAATTGTTTTTTCCTTCCTTTCAGAATAGCTCAACGTCTTTGCGGCGAGTACAGATACAGGATACTCGGGAGGCAAGACCAGAATTAGCATTGGTTTACACGGAATATTTGCTGACACATACTGAGAATCGAGATTGTCTCCTCTCTGCCCCAACAAATATATTAAATCACCTTTTGAAAGCACTTGAAACTTCAAAGGTAATATTAGTAGTACCAACATGAGTATTTTTTGTCACACCCAAATTTGATAAATTGTCTTTCAAGACCTGAAATCATCATCAGTGGTATTTATCAAGTGCAGGGGACTGTACAAAGGGCTTGGTGTTTTCACCCTATTAAGTAAAGTTTTATTGATTAAAATAAAGGTTTTTATTTCAATTAAAAAGAAAGTATGCTAAAGAATAATTGACCTGTATAAAATTAGGTTGTTTTAATCATTTTTGCAGTCTTAAGGTTTCATCTGAGTTACCCCATCTCCCATACACATTCACTCATATGCGCGCACAGACATATGCATGCCCATGTACTCTGAAAAATTGTCCTCCTGATGGAGGAGAGCACAGTTGCTTATGGTTTTGAAGCACCAAGCAAGGCAATCTCTCATTACCTGCTCTTTCCCTGAGTGCCAAGTTGCCATTATTTGCCATAAAAACTGTTATCTTTTGAAAGATACAGAAGTATGTAGATGGTTCAAGATAAACTGCTATAATGAGGAAGTAACAAAAGTTTGTAAATACTGTGTTTGTGATACTGTAGTTTCTTACTTTGCTAATTATTCAAATTCAGAATTTTTTTTGTAGGTTTTTCTCTTCATTATTGTGCTTAAGTGCCATATCTTGGAGGCAGGTGATATTCCCTTCACAGGTTTTGGAGCTGAACTCAACCTAGCTCATCCCAGGTCACTGATGTGATCTGAGACTTTCCATTCAGGGCTGAAAAGACCCTAAATGGTGGCTTTGTGGCTCATTTAGTCTTTGAAGCCATACCATACCCTCTATACAGTCCCACCTCCCATTCCCCCACACCTATGATTGAGTTATTTATTCTTTCATTCAGTCATATTTATTGAGCGCGTATTGTGTGCAAAGAACTGTATTAAACACTTGGGAGAGTACAAAACAACAAATGGAAACAGTCCCTGCCCGCGGCGAGCTTACAGTCTAGAGGTTATGCAAATACTTCTCTATAGTTGAATGCTTTTTGTCCAGGAAACAAGTCATACAAAGGAAAATATTCGTACCCGTAGTTCTTTGAAATAACTCCATATATGCAAAATTGGGTGGTGTATTACAGAATTTTTGTGACAAATGTTCCCCCACTTACAGAATACTCTGAAAGTATTCAATGCTAGAAGATTTTTTAATATATTTTATTTTTCAATGTCAAGTGAATTTAGTTGATTATAGGAGCTAAGAGAGTAACATGTCCCTGTCCACCAGGAAAATATGTTTGAAAATTGTTATTTTAAGAGTACTTAGATTTTGTAACTGGAAAAATGATATAGCCTGATGATCTTTTTGGGTTGCATTCATGCGATTGAACTAGGTTATCTAGGAAGAGAGATAATGAAGTTTGCCCCAAGGCGTTCAAAAACATGGTGTGTGAATTTCGATTTTCCCAACTTAGGTTTTATTTCTTAATAGAAATATATGCAAAGAGCTTAGGGCACATTAAACCACAGCTAAAAATAATTTTACAAGTCAATTATTTGAGGTTATGATATCATATGCTTCAGTGACATCAGCTGTAGGTAGTGTTACTGCATGTAGGCCCTGAATATTTTTATGGCTATTTCAGTGTGGGCCATCTTATTTCAGGCAGCTTTGGAATCAATTTTACAGTCATCAGATACAGCGTCTCATAACTTCAATCAAGTAACTGCCTTACGAGCCTTCAGTCTCTATTGTCGATTAAGTATTCATCTCCAGCACAAGGTATTAATTTAGAGTTTCTCTAATAGAGTAAAAGAACTAATTAACTGTTTCACCTCGTTATTCACATTCTCCCTCTTTTTGATGGCTAGTTCAGCTCTGAAGAAAAGACTTACATGTTGGTTTTGGAGGACACTAGGATTTGGATAGAAAATAATGTGCTCCCTTTGATTCACAAAGAAGAAGAGGAACATTTGACGCACCACAGCGAGGTTTACCAGCAAATCATCCAGGTTAGATACACCATATTGCTTGAGAGCCAAAAAATGATTTTTGGAATTGGGGGTTTGGGGGCAAGAGGCACAAGGGGGAAGAAGGGAGAAAAGGGAGGCTGAGGAATTTTTAGTCTCATCTTCAAAAGAAAGCGCTCTGAGAATTGCATTTTGAGAGCTGAGCTCCCCTTTTCCTCTGAGCCAAAAGATCAGGTGAAGCCCTATACCAAGTGATGAATTGTTAAAAGAGAAGCAGAGTGCAGAATTCATTTCAGCGTAGAAAAGCAGCAAGAGGACATTTGTATATGTTTTTAAAAATCCTTTCCTTGTTTGCGTGTGTGTGTTTCTCTCTTGGAGTCCGTCCAAATCTCTCTTGTTGACTTTGGATTTTGGCATCACCTGATTGATCCTCATGCTGAACGGCTTCTAGCCTTCTATAACTGCTGCGGAAAAATTTAAAAGAGGTTGAGGGGGAGTATCAGATTAAAAATGGGGGGCCAGTAAAGAGAGCAATGAACAACAGAGTGATTTATAGACAGGATTCCCAGAAGCAGTGAAAAAGATGTATGGAGGGATGCATTTTTTTTTTACCATTCTGAAACGTATTTTGGAGGACTGCCTTAAACCCTATATAATCTAGGTTTTGGAGATACATGTAAATTTTCCTTCCTAGCTGCCTGAATTTTAGTTATTGTTTTGTTTTGGAGTTTTGTTAATTATCAAGACTGAATTTTAGTCATTAGAATTTCATTAAGGAGAGTTGTATTTAAATATTTGGATTCCTCCATAATTTGTTTTAGCGCACACTCTTTTCCTTCCATAATTTTCAGAAAGAGCCAAGATGGTCTAAATTATTCGTAGAAGTGCAGATCAGACTCTGGTCCTGTATTTTCATGGAAATATAGGCTCTACCCATCTGAAGTATTAATAATTAAGTGGGAGAAGTTCTTATTTAATTTTATTTCATTTGCTTTTAATATTAGTGATTATTAGTGTTCTAATTGCCTTCATTCTCATCTTCAGGCCTACCTGACGGTGTGTAAAGATGTCATAATGGTCGGCCTGGGAAACAGCAAATTTCAGTTACAGTTTTTAAATCTTACTTTGGCAATCATACAAACAGGTACCCTTTTGTTTACTAGAGAAATGTTTTATGTCAACGCCAAATTTCTTTTTGCAAAACTAACTTTAATTTAGGCTTTCTAAAATCGTTTTTCATAAAGTGTTTAAACTCTGAGTGACATATGTTTGCTATGTAAAGCTAGCTAGTTTTAAATGCCTTACACCCTCATCACGCTCTGATCTTTGATATTATTATTATTATTATTTTGGTATTTGTTAGACACTATGTGCCAGGCACTATCCTGAGGGCTGGGGTGGATACAAGATAGGTTGAACACAGCCCTTGTTCCACATGGGGCTCACAGTCTTAATCCCCATTTTACAGATGAGGTAACTGAGGCACAGAGAAGTGAAATGTTAATCGCATACTTTCAAATTAGGTACACTCGGTACTTGTTCAGAGTAATTCATTTGATTTTATTTCTCTCTCCACATGCCTTCCCTCCGGATTCTCCCCCTCCTTCTCAATCCATTACTCTCAAACAACATCATGGTGGTTTGCAAATATAATTTTGAATGGAAATTCTCATGATGTCTAAATTGATCACTTTTCTATTGTTACTACTGAGCCTTTTTCAACTACATCGAAATTAAGGAAAGGCTCCTGTGCCTGAACTATTTTATTGGTCAGTGTTAACAAAAATCAAACCTTAATTTTAAGGCACAAGTTTTCCAAAAGTCAAGATAAGGGGCTTGGATCGATTGAAATTACTTTTATTGTACTTTCATTTTACCTTTTAAATTGAGATTTAATGATTGCAATAATTTTCATAAACAAAATGTTAAAAGCTGCATTGAGTCAGTGTGGTACTAGAATATGAGTTCATTCGCGAGCTTGTGACTCTTCCCCAGAAGTAGGCTGTTTATTGTATTACTGCTGTTAAGAATGCCTTTACTGGGTAATTGGTTTTTGCTTAAGATTTTCAGTGTGGTAGTTTCCCCTCACTTGATACTTGTTTCCAAAGAAATTGGATTTTAGGGGGTTTTGAAGGTCAGGAGAGAGGCGGACTGTCAGATATGAAGTGGGAGAGAGTTCCAGACCCAAGGGACACCATGGGCAAAGGGTCGGTGGTGGGCTAGACGATATTGGGGTACCGAGAGTAGGTTAGTGATAGAGGAGCAAAGTGGATGAATTAAAAAATAGTAGTTGCAGATTTCTGTGTTTCTGAGACCATATTTAGTTGCCATGAAAATTGACACTTTCTTAGCTACTATCTCTTAGAGACCAGTATTTATCTCAAATCAGATGTTAAAAACTCACTTTGTATGGCTATATTTCCCTTAGTTATTTCCCATTTTTAAAAAATTACCAAAGTATCCAAAATTAAATAAAATATAATAGTGCTCTAAGTTCGAGTTTTTTGGTATTAACATTATCTTTATTGGAATTGATACAATAGCTGAATTATTTACAGGTGCACTGGCTTTTTTCACCAAGTAAAATTAAATGAATACCGATGTTAAACTTGTAATACTGATTTCTTAAACTTGTAATTTCATTTGGGAGATATTTGAATTTCTAAAAGTCCATCCTTCCACCACCTCTACCTTTTTTCTTTCCTAGAGAGGGGGAGTTTTTGTGTTCCAGTACTACTTAACGCTCTGAAAGACATTATAGCCATTTTCTCAGTGCACAATACTTATTCCGATGAAGAGGTGACAGTAATATTTGATGCTGTGCAGAAGGTGTTCCAGAAAATGTTGGAATGTGTCGTTCGCAGTCTCAAAAAGAAACAAGAAGGAAGTGCAATGGTAATTGTCTTTCCAGCGAATACACATATAGTAGATGCTGCCGTATTCTGGGCCCCACCCGAGTGCTCAGTGATTAGCTGGGAGGGTCCGGTTCAAAGAGAATGGAGACAAGAAGGGAGGAGAAGCTGCTTGGCTATAAATCACTATACATCTTTTTTTTTTAATGGTATTTGTTAAGCACTTACTATGTGCCGGGCACTGGACTAAGCTCTATGGTTTTTACAAACTAATCAGATTGCTAACAGTCTTAATCCCTATTTTACAGACGAGGGAACTAACACAAATCAATCAATCAATCAATCGTATTTATTGAGCGCCTACTGTGTGCAGAGCACTGTACTAAGCGCTTGGGAAGTACAAATTGGCAACAACAAAGAAATTAAGTGTGAGCCCGTGGTCACGCACAGCAGACGGGTGGCAGAGCTGGGATTAGAGCCCAAGTCCTTCCAATGCCAAGGCCCAAATTCTAACATCTAGGCCACGGGACTTATTGCTACACGCCCAATACGGCTCAACATATTGCTGCAGTGATCCCCTGCTAAAATGTTAATGTTTGCTATTTAACGCCTGTCAATTTTGATGCTAGTTTTGGACCAACTTTGCCAAAACATTCTGATGTTGTAGCTCGTAAAACAATCATTTGGCTCAGAGATTTCCCTCCTTTTACCCTCTGTCTCCTCAACCTTTGAAGCATTTTTACTGACTGGAATAGAGGGATGAAAAATAGTGGTAGTTAGTAAGTGCTTACTGTGTGCAGAGCACCTTACTAAACTCCGGGAGCGAATACACATGTGGAAATTAGACACGGTCCCTGTCTTTTCAATAATCTAAGAGCCCATTTCAGTAACTGTGATGGATAATCCTGACCCTTTCATGAGAATGCCATTGAAGTGGAGCAGGGTATGTCGAAGGGGCCTCTGAGCCAGTTGATTGCCTGCCTTATGGCTTCTAGAAGACCTCTAAAATTGCAGTCAATCTGACCCCACATTATACCTTCCATCATCTCCACCTCTGTGAAATGCCCAGGGTTCATCCTTCAGCAGCCAGGCAGTCCAGTGTAGCCTGGGATCCGGACAGCACCAACCGCAGTGCCCCCGTGTCACTGATGGACTGTAAATTGTTTGCTTATATTAATGTCTTTCTCCTTTTCTCTTCCCTCCCAGCCTGTTATGGACAGAGAATGTGTCTGTTTATTGTTGTATTGTTGTTGAGG
This sequence comes from Tachyglossus aculeatus, assembly GCF_015852505.1. Lineage (NCBI taxonomy): Eukaryota > Metazoa > Chordata > Mammalia > Monotremata > Tachyglossidae > Tachyglossus > Tachyglossus aculeatus. The sequence continues at coordinate 9,375,619 of NC_052078.1, read as the reverse complement.
GTGGAATAAATATCAAGGCTTGGTGGTTAGAGGAAGACACGATAACCTGACTAAATGAAATCCATCGATAATTCAAGTGGTTGCTTCAGTTTTTCCCTCGGTAAATTTTTGATCAGAAAAATAAAATCAAGCTCAAGAATGTGATGCCCCTGCCCCTCTCCCAGGTGCCTTCAATTTTAGGTAGAGGTGCTAATGATGCGCTTAGTACAGTGCTCTGCACACAGTAAGCGCTCAATAAATATGAAAGACTGAATAATGATCACCAAAACAGCTGGAAAAAAAAGCAAAGGGAAATTAGGGCCGTTGTTTAAATTCATAGATAATCACCCCTGGTTAATGGAGTTAAGGCTGGGTAAAACTAATCTTGATATACATGTCAGTCTCAAAACTCTGACTTTACTAAAAACACTTGGTCTGTTTTGCTTGATTCTAGTTACTTCGATCCATTCAAATACCCCTTGATGAATTTATCTGTGCCGTGCAGGCTTGGCATACGAATACAGCTGTTCAGCGAGGAGTGTTTTCTACTCTCTTAGCGCTAATGGTGGTTGAAATAAGCCACAGACTCCAAAAGGTAAAGTGAATTAGTCTTGAAAATACCTAGAGTCATATTCTATTTTACTATAGTTTATCAATGTTTTCCTGTAGTGTCCCCACTTTTTCTTTGGTAAGGTACATTTCCAAATGTGAAAAATCATATGGTTCTTGTTCGAAGAAAAATTATCTTTTCGTTGAACACTTTACCATACTTTGCTATATTAAGGAGCTTCTAAAATGGTGACATTTGTAACTAAAAAGATGTTTTTCACTTTGCAGTATTTATTTATTTATTTATTTATTTTACTTGTACATATCTATTCTATTTATTTTATTTTTTTAGTATGTTTGATTTTGTTCTCTGTCTCCCCCTTTTAGACTGTGAGCCCACTGTTTGGTAGGGACTGTCTCTATATGTTGCCAACTTGTACTTCCCAAGTGCTTAGTACAGTGCTCTGCACACAGTAAGTGCTCAATAAATACGATTGATGATGATGATGATGATGGGGTTTGAAATTGTCATCTTTGAATAGGAAGGACAAACAACAGTATTTAATATATTTGTAGTATTGGTCAATCTTCTTTTTGAATTCCTTCATATTGAGTAGCTCTATGAAATACACATACCCTCCCGCTTTGTGAAGTTATTGGTACTTGAACCAGTTATTGGGGAGGTCCCTTGCAGCAGAGCCATGAAACTTGGAAAAAACACGTGAACCCAGTGGCATACCTGCTGGGATCTACCAGCATGGAGGGAACAGCCTCCTTAAAAGCACTTAAAACAAACTCTTCCTCAACATCTGCACCACTGAGGAAATTAGAGCGGATCTCAAAGGATGCCACCATCCATAGCATCTTCAAGGAAAAAGCAAAAGATTAGGGAACAACAAGTATCAAGGCATCACATTACTCTCCATTGCTGGCAAGATCCTAACCGGAGCACTCCCAAGTCGGCACACAAAGAAGATCGTCCACTCAGTGCTCCCAGAACCACCGTATTGGTTACAGATTACAACAGATAAAGGGGACATGATCTCGGCGGCACATTTGATACAGGAAGAATGCAGGGAATAGCATCAAGATGCATGCTCACCAATGACCTCCTGCTTGCCAAAACCAATGGCTCCTACTCTATCCTAATCCTCCTCGACCTCTCAGCTGCCTTCGACACTGTCGACCACCCCCTTCTCCTCAACACGCTATCCAACCTTGGCTTCACAGACTCTGTCCTTTCCCGGTTCTCCTCTTATCTCCCTGGCCGTTCATTCTCAGTCTCTTTTGCGGGCTCCTCCTCCCCCTCCCCTTTCTGTAGGGGTTCCCCAAGGGTCAGTTTCTTGGTCCCCTACTGTTCTTTATCTACACGCACTCCCTTGGTGACCTCATTCGCTCCCACGGCTTCAACTATCATCTCTACGCCGATGACACCCAAATCTACATCTCTGCCCCTGCTCTCTCTCCCTCCCTCCAGGCTCGCGTCTCCTCCTGCCTTCAGGACATCTCCATCTGGATGTCTGCCCTCCACCTGAAACTCAAGATGTCCAAGACTGAACTCCTTGTCTTCCCTCCCAAACCCCGCCCTCTCCCTGACTTTCCCATCACTGTTGACGGCACTACCATCCTTCCAGTCTCACAAGCCCGCAACCTTGGTGTCATCCTCGACTCCGCTCTCTCATTCACCCCTCACACCCAAGCCGTCACCAAAACCCGCCGGTTTTGTTTTGTTCTCTGTCTCCCCCTTCTAGACTGTGAGCCCACTGTTGGGTAGGGACCGTCTCTATATGTTGCCGACTTGTACTTCCCAAGCGCTTAATACAGTGCTCTGCACACAGTAAGCGCTCAATAAATATGATTGAATGAATGAATGAACAGTAAGCGCTCAATAAATATGATTGAATAAATGAATGAATACGCAGTTTCCATAGGCTTTACCAAAGCATTGGTGCAGTCGATATACCTAGGCTTTGGAATTATAAATTTGGCTGTCCTGCAAGGTTTGCAGTGGTTCTGAGAGAGCCTCATGTTGCCATGACTGGCTGGATCAGATCTGAGGGTGATCTCTTTGATCTGCAGTCATTGTTGCTAATGGAGAAAAGCAGGGATGTGTAGTGGCCCGGTCCTGTTCAATTTAACGTTGCCATCCTGGAAGATGCAGCACGAGACTTCATTCCTTCAGTCATATTTATTGAGCGCTCATAGAGTGCCCACGAGTTTGCATGTAGAAGGTGAGGATTTTATTGTGAAAGGGTAAAGGCCAAATGGTTGAGTGTGAGGATAGGAGATGTAGGAGAATTATTTGGGAAGGAAGAAGAGAAGCAATTAAGGGAAAAAGAGACAAAGGAGGGGAATACCGGAGGATACCTGTACACATTTCTACTCTCAGAAGCAGTGTGTCCTAGTGGATATAGCACGGGCCTGGGAAATCAGAGGGACTTGGGACCATTTGCTGAATGACCTTGGGCGAGTCACGTCACTTCACTGTGCCTCAGTTACCTCACCTGTAAAAGGGGGATTAGGACTGTGAGCCCCATGTGGGACACAGACTTTTAGTCTTCTAGACTGTGAGCCCACTGTTGGGTAGGGACCGTCTCTATATGTTGCCAACTTGTACTTCCCAAGTGCTTAGTACAGTGCTCTGCACACAGTAAGTGCTCAATAAATACAATTGATTGATTGACACAGACTGTGTCCAACCTAATCAGTTTGCATCTACCCCTGCGCTTAGTACAGTACCTGGAGAAGCAGCGTGGCTCAGGAGAAAAGAGCCCGGGCTTTGGAGTCAGTGGTCATGGGTTCAAATCCCAGCTCTACCAGCTGGCAGCTGTGTGACTTTGGGCAAGTCACTTCACTTCTCTGGGCCTCAGTGGCCTCATCTGGAAAATGGGGATTGACTGTGAGCCCCCCGTGGGACAATCTGATCACCTTGTATCCTCCCCAGCGCTTAGAACAGTGCTGTGCACATAGTAAGCGCTTAATAAATGCCATTATTATTATTATTTGTAAGCACTGAACAAATACCATTAAAAAAACAACAAAACACCATGTCCCACTGGCAAAAATACTACTATCCTGCTAATGTCTCCTGGCTTCTAGGGGTCCCCTTAGCTCTTGCTACCCAGGCAAACAAATCGTTTCAGCACTTTAGTATGTCCATTCATTCATTTGTATATTTAACTACTTATTTTGATTGATCTGTTTTATGTTTGTGTCCCCCATTATGGAGGCAACTCCTTATGGACAGGGAATGTGTCAGTGGCTTGTCTGGTACTTTCCAAGTGTTTAGTGCATTGCACCGAATAAGAGCTCAGTAAATATTAAACCTATTACCATTTCTCCTGCTATAGAATTCTTGGCACGTGTCTCAACGTGAATAAGCATTTATTGTGACTGGTACTCTTTTGAAAGAAAATTTTCTCTGAACCATCTTGATAATGTTTTCTGTTTCGAGTCCGGGGAAAAGAGGAAAGGTGGTTGCTACTACATATAAACTTGAAGAATAATTGTAAAAAAGTTTCCAAAATAGCCACTAGGCAGTTAAAATCATTATTTCTCACAAGAAGATAATCAGCTGAAAGCTCACACCTCAACACTAAAGCAGGGCTAGAAGCTGGTATTTCAAGGATGGTGATCCATAACCATGTCAGTTTCATGTAGCAAAAGAGAATTATGGGGAAATTTTTCTAGTATGTGAATGGGCATTTACTGTAAATTTATTACAATTTTAATCTGGAATGTAGTTGAATTGAATTTTTACTCAAAGCCATTTAGGTAAAATACAGTGTTGTACACAGGTGCTTTAGGGAGTATTGGATTTCCAAGTAGAGACAGACCAGACTTATGGCATTTATTTTAACACCAATCAGTTTGATTTAAGAGCTATATAAAATTTGTTCTTAACTGTACCTTGAGTCGAACAATTAAATGTTCCTTACAGTAGTTTATGGGAAGCTCTGCTTACTGGGAAAATGACACAAAATTCATATCCCATTTTCATGAGAGTTGATAGAGACAGCAGTCATATGCCCTCACACTGACACTTCATTTCAGGACAGACTGTATTACAGAAATTCAGTTTGAAATAGCGTGCCACAATGAGTGATAACATTTTGGGGGGTTTTTTTGTTGGTTTTTTGTTTTACCAGATGAAGTTTCTTGAAATTAGAAATCAAAAGGTTTCTTTAAGCAGTTAATTTAATATTTGCTTTCACCTAAAAGATTATTTATACTCAAAGACTGCCATTCATTCTGTTGAGTGGACGGTTAGCGAAAATCTAGCAGCGGTAGTGTGTGCTTCACTTTCAAAGTGCTGAGTGGGGTTTTCTGAAAGGGATAGGGCAGAGGCAGCATTGGTGGTATTTATTGGGTGTTTAATGCGTGATGAACACTGTACTAAGCAGCATGACCTAGTCAGAGGACCTCGTTGTGGGCAGGGAACATGTCTGCTAATCCTGTTAAGTCCTGTCTCCCAAACACTTAGTACAGTGCACTGTATGTAGTAAGCACTCAAAAAATACTATCGATTGATTGACCTGGGTTCTAATCCCAGTGCTGCCAAGTACCTACTGTATGACCCTGGGCCAGTCACTTAATTGTCAGCTGTGTGACTTTGGGCAAGTCACTTAACTTCTCTGGGCCTCAGTTACCTCATCTGTAAAATGGGGATTAAGACTGTGAGCCCCCCCGTGGGACAACCTGATCACCTTGTAGATTCCCTGGCGCTTAGAACAGTGCTTTGCACATAGTGAGCGCTTAATAAATGCCACCATTATTATTATTATTATTATTATTCTCTTTGCCTCAGTTTCCTCAACTATAAAATGGAGATTCAATACCTGTTCTCCCTCCTTCTTAGACTGTAAGCCCTTTGGGGGCCCAGGGATCATGTCTAACATGACACACTTGTACCTACCCAAGTTCTTAACGCATAGTAACTGCTTAGCAAATAAAATAATAATTAATTATAATTGCCTCTAGGGCGACCTTGGGCAAGTCACTTAACTTCTTTGTGCCTCAGTTACCTCTCCATAAAGTGGATTTTTTTTTTTGGTATTTGTGAAACATTCACTATGTGTCAAAACACTGTTCTGAACAATGGGGTAGGTACAAGTGAATTAGGTTGGACACAGTCCCTGCCCCTCATGGTGCTCAAAGTCTAAGTAGGAGGGACAACAGGAGAACTGAGGCACGGAGAATTTATGTGACTTACCCAAGGTCACATCGCAAGCTTTTGGTAGAACTGAAATTACAACCCAGGTCCCTGGACCGTGCTCTTTCCGATAGTCCTACTTAAACTAATCTCCATGAGCGAAAGAGACTTTTGTCTTGAATCTACCCCAGCACTTAGTACAGTTCTTGGCATCTAGTAAGTGCTTAACAAGGACCATTTATAAAAAGGGCGTGGGTGGAAACGGGACCAAGATTTGATTATATTATGTTGCCAACTTGGACTTCCCAAGCGCTTAGTACAGTGCTGTGCACACAGTAAGCGCTCAATAAATACGATTGATTGATTGATTGCTTTACTCTATATATGTATATATGTTTGTACATATTTATTACTCTATTTATTTTACTTGTACATATCTATTCTATTTACTTGTACTTCCCAAGCGCTTAGTACAGTGCTCTGCACACAGTAAGTGCTCAATAAATGCGATTGATTGATTGATTAATCTGAAAAGGTGTTATTCCTACACTGCTTATTTTAGGACACAATCAGCCGATCAATAGTATTTGATTGAGTGCTTACTTTTTGCAAAACACCATCCTAAGTGCTTGGGAGAGGACAATGCAGTTGGTAGGCAGGATTCCTGCCCTCAAGGAGCTTACAGAAAGGCAGATTGCCTTCTGCGCAATTTTTACAGTTACTCCAGCTATCAGTTTGAGTCAAATTACCTGTCTCCTCCTCATTTGTGCCTTGTGTAGTGCTAAACAAGAATCTGTCTCAGATTCTTGGCCCGTGAAATTGTGATCATTTCCTTCTACCTGTTCAGTAGAGGTTTGTGAACTTGCCAGCGCTTAGAACAGTGCTTTGCACATAGTAAGCGCTTAACAAGTACCATCATTATTATTATTATTCTCCCCAGTGCAATTTATTGTCATTTCCGGTACTCTTTTTGCAGTGCAGCTTCTAAATTCTAAAATTTAGAATGCAGCTTCTAAATGCAGCTTCTAAAAGCAGCGTGGCTCAGTGGAAAGAGCACGGGCTTTAGAGTCAGAGGTCATGGGTTCGAATCCCAGCTCCACCACAAGTCTGCTGTGTGACCTTGGGCAAGTCACTTAACTTCTCTGAGCCTCAGTTACCTCATCTGTAAAAATGGGGATTAAGACTGTGAGCCCCACGTGGGACAACTTGATCACATTGTATACCCCCAGCGCTTAGAACAGTGCTTTGCACATAGCGCTTAACAAATGCCATCATTATTATTAAATTCAGCTTTATCTGTGAAATGGGGATGAAATCCTACTCCTCCCCAGTTAGACTGAGGACACCCCCCCTCCATTGAACAAAGACTGTTCAATCTGATTATTTTGTAGCTACCCCAGCACTTAGTATAGTGCCTGGGTAAGTGCTTAATAAGTATTATTATCATTAGTAGTAGTAGTAGTGATAATTCAAAATAATAAAATGCAACATATGGTAAACATTTCCCTGTTTTTCAGAGTACTGTTTATGTGTTTGCTGACTTATGGAAATTAAGCTGTTTTCTCTCTAGGCTTCAAATATAGAAGAGCTCGCTCCACCAGAGAGCCTTTCAGACCTCCCACCATTTTCACAGTATTTGCTGACAATAATAATAAAGTCAGCAGATATAGTCAGGTAAACTTCTTTTTCTTCATTCGTTCTAAAATGCTACTTGAGAAGAAAACAAGTGCACAATTCCCGTTGTGCCTGATTCTTCCCCCTGCCTCCCCTCACGCCCCCTCATCCCTTTGTAGAGGGATGACCACGTGGATTTATGTGGTGGGAAATGGATGGAAAATGGATAATCTCTCTGTTTGCTCTGCCTTTTTTCAGGTCATTTTTACATGAATTATTGGAAAGCATAACTTTTGAAGATATTGAAGGCATCAAATGTCTCTCAGCTGCTGTACATATGCTGGTGATTATTAGTAAATGTAAGTTGAATTCTTCCTCGCGGTGCTGTGTCATATATCACCAGAAATTTGACCTTCATAGTGTTCAATAAGCAGTGATTTCTTCACACCAATGCCTTTTGTAAAGTGATGGAATGCAGACAAAATGCCCAAATTTCATAAAGAATACAAGTATTCAGTTCTCTGTTCTAGATTGATAAGCTAATGGAATGTATTTCTTTCCATTAAAGGACTTGTCTGAATGACAGTATATTTTTAATTGTTTTCATAAGGCTACAGTAAGTTGCAGGCGTCTTTTGGGGATGTCCCAACCCCATTGTTCCAGCAGACCTTTTTTCAGTACTCTAGGAAGGCTCAGGAGTCAAGGCTCTCCATATGTTATAGTTGGATATCACATTTCTCTTTCATAAAATTAGTAATTATATCAGCGTAATTTATAATACATTCTTTTAAACCTGACACCAACCAAAAGACGCCTGCAACTTACTGTAGCCTTATGAAAACAATTAAAAATATGCTATCATTCAGACAAGTCTTTTAATGGAAAGGAATATATTCCATTAGCTTATCAATCTAGAACAGAGAACTGAATACTTGTATTCTTTATGAAATTTGGGCATTTTGTCTGCATTCCATCACTTTACAAAAGGCTTTGGTGTGAAGAAACCACTGCTTATTGAACACTATGAAGGTCAAATTTCTGGTGACATATGACCAGACATCCCACTGAGGCTCGGGGCCGGAATGGCGGGATGTGCCCAAGGCCATGGCTGGGGCGATGGGATGCCACGGGGAATTGCTGCATGTGCGGAGTCACCGGGAATCACAGCTGGCTGGCAGGCCGGGGATGGGAGCCCTTACTGGACAGTAGGTCAGAGCCCAGCAGTCAGAAGAGGAATTGAGCTACAGCCAGTCAGCGGGGTGGGTCAGAGTCAGCACAGTGGAGCAAAATCATTCAATCGTATTTACTGAGCGCTTACTATGTGCAGAGCACTGTACTAAATGCTTGGGAAGTACAAGTTGGCAAAGCTCATGGGGAAGTCCCTGATTGTGAATTCCTGAGGCACCCAGTTGCTGATTGTAACTGTTACTTCCTCACATTCAAAAGTTGTGAAGAGGCACGATGAGAGGGTGTTACTTGGGGCGGGCCCCTAGAACGAGGAGGCCATTATCCATCTACATACCCGCATTTTCTTTTCTCCTTTTCCATTATTTTCGATCATCTTTCCCGCTGGACCGTAAGCCCCTTGAGGGCAGAGATTGCGACTCTTAGCTCCGTTATTGCCTCAATACCACTGATCGCTTAATTGATGGATTAATCTATTTTTGGAACTTTTTAAAATTCCCCGGTTTCCCTGGAATCCAGTGAGAGAACCGACCAGGAAAGTAGGAAAAAGCAGGCCAACATGGCAATTGGTTGTGGGGGGATCCTGGCCTCAACTGTGGGAGTTTGGGGGAGGTAGGCAGGCAGAAGGGGTAGAGACTGACGCACAAGGTGGCCTGACTACAACTATGGTGATACGAATAGGAGAATCAAGAGATTTCCGTTAGAGAAAAGGGAAAATGTGGAGGTAGCAGGAGGAAGATTGAAAGAGGAGAAACAGGAAAGAGGAATGAAGTTGTCACTAATCCCAGCTAACTGGTACATACATTCATTCAGTTGTTGTCCCTATTGAAAGCTCACCTCCTCCAGGAGGCCTTCCCAGACTGAGCTCCCCCTTTTCCCCTGCTCCTCCTCCCCTCCCCATTGCCCCTTACTCCCTCTTTCTGCTCTACCTCCCCGTCCCACAGCACTTGTGTATATTTGTACATATCTATTATTCTATTTATTTTATTAATGATGTGTATATATCTATAATTCTATTTATTTTGATGCTATTGATGCCCGTCTACTTGGTTCGTTTTGTCTGTCTCCCCCTTCTAGACTGTGAGCCCATTGATGGGTAGGGATTGTCGAATTGTACTTTCCAAGAGCTTAGTACACACAGTAAGGGCTCAATAAATATGATTGAATGGATGAATGAGAAGTTTACCCTGACCCAAACATGTATTAATTCATTAAACATTGCCCGTTCTATTGTTTTTTTCAAAATAGGTAAACACAAGGGCTTAAATGTTAAGAACGTCGCCGCCACTCTTGAAAGAAAATTAAAGACATTCATGGAAATTACCTTGGAAGAGGATAGCTTTGAGAGGTAAAAAAACCAAGTGATTTCTTGAAACAAAAACGTTGGTCACAACCGAAGCATGAGTTAGGAGTTTCATCTGAGAATTGATTTTTGTCACCCGGAAAGGACGCCGACCCTGGCAGGAAGGTTAGGCTCCAGCTCCCCTCCTTAGACCACACTGCCAGGGTCTACTGGCATGGTTCGAATCCTGGCTCCGCCACATGTCTGCTGTGTGAACTTGGGCAAGTCACTTAACTTCTTGGAGCCTCAGTTCCCTCATCTGTAAAATGGGGATGATTACTGTGAGCCCCACGCGGGACAACCTGATCACCTTGTATCCCCCCCAGCGCTTAGAACAGTGCTTTGCACATAGTAAGCGCTTAACAAATGCCATCATTATTTATTATTATTATTACTGTGCCGGAAAGAAGCCCTCCCTACCCCCTGCTCCAGGCCTGAAGGACTCAAACGCCGGCAGAATGGCTCCTAACTTTTTAGAAAGTTGGGTTGGCTAACACCATGTCACTTCTGTGAATCTTGGTCTGAGCCAAGAGCATCCTGAAACCCTAGTCTTTAGCCAGAGTACCCAGTGGTCTCGTCATATTTATTGTCCTCCTTGCCTTTTATATTTTTGTTTCATCTGTAGATCCATGCCTGTCCCCAACCCCCTCCCTACCTCATTCTTAGATCTTTGAGCTCCTTGGGGACCTGGACTCTGCCAGTATCTCATCTGTGTACTTCTTTCCCAGCACTTTGTACACATTAGGTGCTTAATAAATACTACTACTACTATTCTCTGTGCAATATTCACCGAGAGAAGAACCAGGTGCTTGGGAGAGTGCAGTATAATAATAGACACATTCCCTGCCCACAATCTAAAGTTGGGGGAGAACAAGTATTATTATCCCTTTTTACAGATGAGGAAACTGAGGGCCAGAGAGGTGGTGACTCACATGGCAGGCCTGTGGCGGAGCTGGGATTAGAACCCAAATCCTCCGACTCCCTGTCCTATGCCCTTTCCACTAAATAATTCTGCCTCTGCACATAGTAAGCGCTCAATAAATACGATTGAATGAATGAATGCCTCCTTTCGGATCAATAACTAAAGAGTACAGAGGAGGCACTTCAGGCAGTTACCTGCCTTTGACTAAAGTCAAATGAAATCCATTGGTTTCTCCCTACTACTAGGGCCATTTTTCCATCTCATATTAATAATAATGATGATGGCATTTATTAAGCGCTTACTATGTACAAACATTGGAGTAGCGAAGTTGGCTTTGTTCTCCACAATACCAGCATCAGTGCTTGGAAATCGACCATTTATTCAGGTATTTTCCAGATATCACAGGTTTATAATTTGCAGTTACACTCATGTCTGTTTTTAGAAGATATGTCCTATTTCTTCCTTTTTCCAATTTTTTGCACTTCCATTTTTCATCCGCAAGTCTTCAGGAACAGTAGCTGGTCACTCGGTGATAGATTTGGCAGATTCCTTATACCAAAAATTAAAATCCAAGGCCAACACATCTGAAAAAAATCAACTGAGCAGGGCTGACAAAAGAATCAAATTTTCGCTTTGTTATCCATTGTGACTTTTGTTCATTGAGCACCTGAACTAAAGTATCTCTTTAACCCTTGGTGTATATCTGGATAAGGAAATAGGAGGTGCAGATAACTGAAGGAGTTGGTGATGGAGGCTCTCAGGACAATTTATAATTCAGATGCCAGAGCATTAATTCAGCTTTGGAAGTTTTTTTTTTAATAACTGTAATCTAGTTTTCTCTCCAGCAGAGTTAGCAGTTTGTTGACTGGCCTGTTGGGTGTTAAATGAAAAATGCTGCTCACTGCACTTTAATTTCTTTACTCAGAATAACATAAAGTGGGCAAATTTCTTCAAGAGCAGCAGTATGCAGTTGCTAATGCAGTAGCACATTTAATTGTCAAATATGTTGTGTTTATTACTATTGTAGATAGTGAGAAGATAGCCATGGATTTGTCATTTGGGAGGTAGAGAAATATAAATATTCTTTGTGAAATCTCGAGGTTAAAATTTATGTTATGGATTTGTTCCCATTGAGCTAATGAATGATAATCTTATTTCAAGCAAATTGTTTTCTAATATTAATTATGTCTATATGTAAGAAGGCTTAAATGGCATTTTAGTGCAGAGTCACCAACATTTAAATCTTGTTAACTGCTGCCTCAAAGGGAGGTCTCTGAAAAACTTTCATCAGCTTTTTCTCACATTATCTGCTGGACCTGATGCGTCTCAGGCTCTCTTTCTTGAATTAATGATTTATGGATTTTTTAACACAATGTTTTGCTTGGAACTAAGCACTAAATAGCTTATCTTAAAACTCACCATCATCAAAAACATTAATACCTGAAGGCCAAAGTGCTCTTTTGGCCCTTTAATGAAACAAAACTCAGAAGACAAAAAGTTGCCCTCAAGATGTTTCCAGTCAAAACCCCATTTCCTTAGGTTCTTTGGCAGCCAAAATCGCCGTTTCCATTGCAAAAACTGTCCTTACGTATGCTACAATATTTGCGTCATGTTTATGTTTTGCACATTTTCCTTCTAATTCTAAATTTAGGGAAATACCATACACTGCTGAAGGGATGGTATTCTAATTGGAATACTGTAATTCTTTGCAGAGTGGTATAATGCTACCCCCTCCCCCCCAAAACACACACAGACACACACACACACACACACACAAACCTCTATCATTCAACTTTGAAGATGACACTATTGACAGTGAGATCTTATCCAAGTTTACAAGTATGGATGAAAAGACAGATGTGTGACCTGGGCATTCCCTTCTTTACTGTGGGCTCTGAAGGTCTTCTAACAACTCCATTGTATTCTTTGTCTATTCTTCCCTCCTGGCTCACTGTGTGCTGCCTTTTATTTAGCTTTACATCCGCTGCTTGGGTATCTTCACATCATCTGTTGTCTTTGTGTCCTGCCCAGTAAAACCTCCTGGTTGTGAACATTGCTTGAAGGCCGATGGAGCTGCCTGCCATCTGTGATCTCTTTATTGAGAAGCTCTTCTCTTTCTTTTTAAATGGTATTTGTTAAGCGCTTACTATGTGGCAAACACTGTTCTAAGCACTGCCATTTGATATTGAGTCTAGTTTGTAGGTGATGCTTGAGAAATGGTTCAAGAAGCTGGATCTTTTGAAGTAGGTCCACGTTTCATAACCTTATAGAACTTGGGGCACCACAACAGGCTTCGTAGAGACCTTCTGCTTGGAAAGGACCATAATGTCCCGTTGTCACTACATTCATTCTATTGATCTGCCCAAAGCCATGCTGCCCTTTTTGATTCTGTTTTCTACTTCCTTTTCTACCTGTGCTTCCTAAGTAGCAGAACTTAGCGATAGCATCAAGTTCCCAGCATCTTTGTTTGCATGTGGGTTTCCTGGATGTGCCAGAACTCTACTTGTATTTTCATTTTCTCTAGCAGCTGTTTTCTACCCAACTACTTTTACTTATCATCATCATCATCAATCGTATTTATTGAGTGCTTACTATGTGCAGAGCACTGTACTAAGCGCTTGGGAAGTACAAATTGGCAACATATAGAGACAGTCCCTACCTAACATTGGGCTCACAGTCTAAAAGGATACATCAGATACAGATACATGTTATAGCCCTTGCATCACATTTTCGGTGTTCAACCCATAAAGGGAAATATTTCAAAGTTACCCTTCTCATCTGACAAAAAGATAGTTAACTGACGTGGAATCTTGCCCATGGTTCTATAGAAACAGATGAACAGATTTAACTCTAAGAGCTTCAAACTGGATCTGTCTGAATTGTGTGGATTATTAAGGTTCTATGTGATTCCTGTCATTACCCTTCAGAGGAGACTGCACCCTGACCTCAAGGAAATTGTCCCTAACACAGTTTTAAGGGCATTTGAATAACTGAAAATTTTAAGTTATTAAATGAGTTATAAGAATATTGAAAAGTCTGAATTTGAGGTCTCTGTATGTTTTCTCGGTAAGTCCTTCTCTATAACTAAACTGTAAACTTCTTGAGACCAGGGATTATGCCTACTAGTAATCAGTGGTATTACTAAGCACGTAATGTGTTGCAGAACACTGTAATAAGTGCTTAGGAAAGTACAAGAGAATTGGTAGGCATGATCCCTGCCCACAAGGAGCTTACAGTCTACGGGGGAGACAGACATTAAAATTAATTACAGATGTTGAGTGTGAAGATATTTATTACTTTTTCTTGAACATTCTTTAGTACAATTCCCTGCAAATTGTAGGCCCTCAAGAAACACAACTGATTGAATAAAATAGTAATTCAGAATTTTTAAAATACAAAGGAAATTGTATTATTTAGCAGGGATACTAAAATGCTCCCCCTTCTAATTTTTAACAGTATTAAGCACTTACTATGTGTAAAGCACTGTTCTAAGTGCTGCGGTAGATTCAAGGTAATCATGTTGGAGCCAGTCCGTGTCCCACATGGGGCTCACGGTCATAACCCTCATTTCACAGATGAGGTAACTGAGGTACAGAGAAGTTAAGTGACTTGCCCAAGGTCACACAGCAGCCAAGTGGTGGAGTCAGGACTAGAACCCAGATCCTTCGGACTCCCTCATCCCTGCCCTTGAGGATCTTAAAGCTTTCTTCTTGTGCCCAAATAATTTGCCTCAGACAAGTCAGCATCTCTGGTCTCTAATTTTATGATCATCACTCCTCTTCCTCATCACTCATAATTCCCCCACTTCCTAAACAGGATGTGTGCATTTCACAGGCTTTCCCCTGGTTTGAATAAGTATTTCCCTCTGTAAGAATTCTTTTCTTGCCCTCCCATGAAATGTAGGTAAATGTAATTCTGAGCTTCTGATAGTCACTTGCGAACATGAGGTCCTAAACCCCTACGTTTCTTTTGGTGTTAAAGTGCTTGGAAAGCACAGTACAGCAATAATGAGAGACAATCCCTGCCCTCAATGGGCTCACAGCCCCAGGAGACAATGATGGGTTTGTATATGTATGTATGTTTGTATATATGTTTGTACATATTTATTACTCTATTTATTTTTTTATTTATTTTACTTGTACATATCTATTCTATTTATTTTATTTTGTTAATATGTTTGGTTTTGTTCTCTGTCTCCCCCTTCTAGACTGTGAGCCCACTGTTGGGTAGGGACTGTCTCTATATGTTGCCAACTTGTACTTCCCAAGCGCTTAGTACAGTGCTCTGCACACAGTAAGCGCTCAATAAATATGATTGATTGTTAAAAAAAACTGCCATTCCTGAACTGTAACCCCTGATAACTGTTTCTGTGTATTCTGCTTTTGGAGGGTCAGAAAGAAAGGAGAAGGCAAAGGCCTCCTTCCTGGTGATGGGCTGATGCTCCTTCTACCTGAATAATATTGATGGTATTTGTTAAGCGCTTACTATGTGCCATTTTACAGATGAGGGAACTGAGGCACAGAGAAGTGAAGTGAGTTGCCCAAAGTCACACAGCTGACAAGCGGCGGAACCCACAACCTCTGACTCCCAAGCCTGGGCTCTTTCCACTGAGTCACGCTGAAAACTTCTACATTCCCCTCCCTGTTACACCCTAACTGAGGCAATGTTGGGGTAATTAGTTATAGAATTAATGATTGGGATTCCACCACAAAGAGAGGGAAAATGGGTGCAGTAAATATTATGTGGGATCGATTGATTCGCAGTTGGGGTGGGTTCAAAATATTAGTGATGTATTTTGGGCAGAGTGCCGTATTGTGGGCAAAGCTAACGAGGGAGTAGCTTGAATTATAATCCCTTTCCTATTGAGCGCTTACTGTGTGCAGAACACCATTCTAAGCACTGGGAGAAAATACATAGGTGGGAATTAAGACAAGGTCCCTCTCCTTCAGGGAGGCCCACAGTTTAAGTGAACGTATTTGGTGTGAAACCAATTTTGAAAACAAGTAGTATTCTTTCCCATACACCTTCTTGTGTCTGTGATAGTAAACAGCACATTAATATCATCATCGATTGTATTTATTGAGCACTTACTGTGTGCAGAGCACTGTACTAAGCGCTTGGGAAGTACAAGTTGGCAACATATAGAGACAGTCCCTACCCAACAGTGGGCTCACAGTCTAAAAGGTTAATAGTTATAATTCCATGTTTGCTGCCCTAAGTAAACTGTATTGTGGGCATTAACCGAGCTATCTTCTTTCGCAATGTAACGATTTTGTGAAACACGTTTGATGGCGGCCAGACTTCTCAATAGGAAATTAAACTGTTGAAACATGATTAATAAAGCAATAAAGGGCTTTGACAGAGGACATTTTCTCAGGATTAATGACCAACAGAGAGAGTTGATTAACTTTGGTCAATCCTTAATTCCCTGCAAAATTCTCTCTGTCAAGATAGCTTGGAATTATAGCCTTTTTCTAATGAAGAAAAACAAAAGAAATGTTTTGCTTTTATTTTCTGTACTGTAGTGAAGTCTAGCTAGCCCCAGAGAGAGTAAACTTGAGAGTGTTAATGAGCCAGGCATTTCTAGGGAATTCAAAGGGAAGAAGAAAGAAATATAGAATTAGTACAAGTATCCAATTAGCTTCGTGGAGCCTAACCAATGGAATTATATTTAATGTTGCATGTGTTTTTGCCAAAGAGAAGAAGAACAAAAACTTATAAGGTCTAAAATGCCTGAATCTCAAAAAACCTTTACCTTTAGTATATGATGACCATGCACAAAAGTCTCAGAAGTGGCCATCCTGCACTTTTTTTATGGTATTTCTTAAGTGCTTACTATGTGCCAGGCACTGTTCTAAGCACTGGGGTAGATACAAGCAAATAGGGTTGGACACAGTCCCTGTCCCACATGGGCTTCACATTCTTAATCCCCATTTTACAGATGAGGGAACTGAGGCACAGGAAAGTGAAGTAACTTGCCCAAGGTCACGCGGAGGGCAAGTGGCGTAGCCAGGATTAAAACCCTGATCCTTCTGACTCCCAGGCATGTGCTGTATCCACTAGACCATCCTGCTTCTCATTTTTACCTTGTTTGATATGGAAAGGGCGTGGATTAAATTATCTCGACAATTACAAACACTTTATGCCAGTATTTGAAAGTATTTGAGATAGATCTATATGTTATCTGTGGGCAAAAGGAAGATAGAACTTTCCGTAAGAAGGTAAGAGTAGATTTGAATTAAAGTATTGTTCAGAAATGGTTATTAAATGAATAATGTACCGTGTATGAATTACTATAAAAAAGTACTCCCACAAATTAAATATTTGATAATAGAGAAATGTAGTTTAAAAAATATTGTTGACTGGACTGATGATGCATTTTTGCCTTATCTCTTACATGTGCTATTCTGTAGCTAATTCTTTTTTTTTTTAATGTTTCAGAACATTATATGAATCATCCCTTAGAGTTTTGGGTGAACTTTTGAATCCATAAGCGAGGATCTAACTTTGGACAAGTGAAACTGCAGGAGAAAAATGATGCATTTGTTTATAAAAAGTGTATTAAATGTATAGTATATGATCTGTAATCCATATATCATAAAACATGGAATAGTATCTATTCAAAACGTGCGTGACCGTGAGTGGCTGAATTGAGTGTGTATAACCGATTCTGCCTGCACTTGTGTAAAATAGAGTATTTAGAATACATTTTTTAGAATGGGGCGGAAAAAAGAGAAGATTACTTCCACATTATTCAATCAATTTTTTGTATGTAAATAACATAAGGAAGAAGTGAACTGAAAGCCTAATAAATGAAGTGAACCATTGGGGTACTGTTACACTTGAAAGGAATGTTTCTTTTGCACACCAACTAAGGTCAACATTTCTCAAATTTGGCTCTCCTTCTGACTAAAATTAAGGAGCTGGGTAGCCTACGGAAGCCAGAGTAAAAAACCCACATGGATGGGGAAAGTGTCAGAGACCGGCCAGGCTTTGTTCAAGTCGTTAAATCCGGTACGTGAGGGGTGAGAGGACTCAGAGCGGCAACGATCTTCATGTTCGTCCAAGAGGGAGTTGAGACTGAGGCTATTGGAGCTGAAGAGAAGCAGCAGCTGGAACCCGAGGAAGGCCCAGCCAGATGTTGCTGAGCTGGGGGAGCCCATTCCTCTTTCCTCTCAGGTGACAGCTACACCTCCCTGCCAAATTTAGCTTGGCACTGAGGCTACTGCCGGACCAGCCCTTGGCCTTCCGTCCTGCCACTGTCCCAACCTTTTCCTAGCTCTCCATCTCTGCCCTATTCTCCCCTCATCGTCAGCCACCACCTCCCCTCCTTGCCATTACCCGTCCCCATCCTCCACTTCCTCACTCCTCAGCCCTTCTCCTTCAGTCTAGGTCTTCCACGCTTCCCTCAAACCCAAGAACCTGAAACATTCCTTATCTCCAGAGACAAAGAGTAAAAAAACAATAAAATAAAAATGCAACTGTATGTATGTTAATCCAAGTCACCTATATGTGGGTTATATGCGGCATTCTCAGCATTAGAATGCAAGTACTTACAGGACAGGAACCAAGTGGGGTTTTTTCTTTTTTTTTCATTTCTATGTGATCAGAATCATGCACACGTGGAGGCTTTAATATATGCTATTCTGATTCTGACCTGTTTGCCCAATGACAGATGAGCTACCTGTGTTGGCCATCTCTTAACTTTGGGGTAGAACCCTGAAATTCCATCCACTTCGGCTCCTGTGGCTCCAAATCTCGCCATCAATTCCCTAGCAAAGGAATGGGGGAAAACCAACATTATGGCTACAGCCTTTAAAAAAAAACAAAACAAAACTCTATAGTTAATTACTGCAATATAAAAGAGAAACTATTGAGCTGTGTAGCTGTGAATCTTTCGTAGGGTGTGAACTAGAACTTATTTCATAGAGCTGGAACTTACTGAATAAAAGTTGTAGAAATGACATTTCAAACTGCTCTGAGGATGCATGTTCTGAAAGTATGTATAGTTTTTCTTACTTAAAAGTTATTGTTCCCATGTTGGATATGATATCAGTATAACCAGTGCACATCAATCAATTGTATTTATTGAGCACTCTACTACGCACTTAGAATCAATCAATTGTATTTATTGAGCGCTTACTGTGTGCAGAACACTGTACTAAGCGCTTGGGAAGTACAAGTTGGCAACATATAGAGACGGTCCCAACCCAACAGTGGGCTCACTCTACAGAGTTAGTAGATATGCTCCCTGCCCACAAGGAGCTGCACATGTAATAGTATGCTACATTCTGCAGGTGTTACTAGATATTTTAGCAAAAATAACAATGATAGACTTCCTGGGACAATAGATTGTGTGGGACATGGCAAATATCTCTTTCCCTGGTATGAATTTGGGAAAAAGTAAATGGCCTCAAACTCAAGTCCAATATTTTAAGGATCCACTAAACTAAGTGAATTGTCTACAAAATGAAAATGGAGGAAAACGGTACAGGCAGAGAAGAGAAAAGATTATTTCAAGCTTATTTTTGTCTTCTGAATTTGAAAAAGGAGTTTTTGTTCTTGTTTATGTCTGGTGTCCAATATGGCATTGATTAGCCCAAATCCTTGCACCATGACAAAAGACACCACCAGAAGATGGACGATGATAATACTTTGATTGCTAGGAATGGTTCAGTGCTCAGCACACAGTAAGCACTCAATAAATGCCATTGTTTGTTTGAAAGAAGTAGGAGGAACCTGTTTTGTTTGCCTCCCTTGATGCTGACCTAAAATAGGCAATGTGACCTAGTGGAAAGACCAGAGGACTGGAGTTAGAAGACCTGGGTTCTAATCCCCACTGGACCACTGATCCTGTTGGGTGAGTTTAGGCAAGTTATTTAAATCTCTCTCAGTCCCAGTTTCCTTATTTATAAAATGACATAAAATACCTGCTCTTTTTTATGTTAAGTACTTACGTTTCAAACGCTGTTCTAAGCGCTGGAATAGGTAAAGGTCAATTAGGTTGGATACAGTCCCTGTCCTGCATAAGGCTCACGGTCTACATAGGAGGGAGAAAAGGTATTGAACCCCCATTTTACAGTTGAGGCTTAGGCACAGAGAAGTCAAGTGCCTTGCTCAAAGTCACACAGCAAGCAATTGGCAGAGCTGGGTTTAGAAGACAGGCCCTCTGAATCCGAGGCCCGTGCTCTTTCCATTAGGCCTCGCTGCTTCCTTCCTGCCTCTTAGTTGTGAGCCATGGCGGGACAGGGTAGTGTCTAATAATAATAATAATAATGGCATTTATTAAGTGCTTACTATGTGCCAAGTACCGTTCTAAGCGCTGGGGAGGTTACAAGGTGATCAGGTTGTCCCACGGGGGGCTCACAGTCTTAATCCCCATTTTACAGATGAGGTAACTGAGGCACAGAGAAGTTAAGTGACTTGCCCAAAGTCACACAGCTAACAATTGGCAGAGCGGGGATTTGAGCCCATGACCTCTGACTCCAAAGCCTGTGCTCTTTTCCATTGAGCCACGCTGCTTCTCTAGTCTAATCTGATTATCTAATCTAATCTAATCTGATTATCTTGTTATCTACCCCAGCACATAACGCAGTGTTTGGCACGTAGAGGTTTAAGAAAAACTATTATTATTACTGTTGTTATTTTTATTTCCTCAGAAGTAAATCCACTGTTTTCATGGGAATTGCTAAGACGTCACTGTCCATTCTTCCTCTTGACCACATTTGATTGCCTTGAATGTGGGTATGGTCTTAATACAGTAGATTTCGAGGCCAGAGTACACCCCAGAATAAATAGCTTTCTCCAGGAGTAAGTCATAATGTTAGCAAAAGCAACACTACAGTCTATTTGATTTTGCATATTCTAGATGCTGCTATGTGTCACTTGCATCTGGGGTAATTAGTTCCTGTAAATTAACTTTGTTATATTTTCCCATTGGATGCTCCTAATTCAAAATATTCAGCTGGCAGCAAGATCCAAACAGAATTTGCCTGAATTCTATGTGTTTATCTGGGAGAAATGCACAAAAGTAATTTTTCTGTTAAAATTTATGTCTGTCAAATCTGTTTCGATCACATTCTGTTAATCTCTTAATAAAACGTCCCTTGAGAGCCAAATTACATGCCTTCAGCCATATGTATGTTAACTACAAGCAAATGAACAATTTTTCCCCTGGGAAGTTGAAATAAAGCCTCTTAAACATCATTGCATCCTTTCTCGAAAAATAATTCCATTCACTTTTGATGATTGAGTCTGATAGTAAAGAAAGTGTAGGGTGCTTTCTCTCACTCTGCTCAGCAGCCATGATTGTATTCTAGCCCTTTTATGAGTGAGATCATTTACACCAGAGGTACATCAACTCGACATTGATTAAACAAACAGCATGTTTCCATAATAGGGAAAATGCGTAGCGTGGAAAAAATTGGCTTCTCAGGGATGTGGGTTACAATGTGCATTTCCTCTTGGGTACGTCTAGATCTTGGAACGAATGGAGGAAGAGGGAGGGGAAGATGGAGAAAGAGGGTGAGGTGAATTTGGGGGTTGGTCTCTCCCCTACCCCTTGGTCCGATCCCTGCCCTTGCCCCTCCGTTCTCTTTTCCCGGCCACTTTCCACAGACAAAAAGACTACTGGGGAAGAGTAGTACAACCCAGATTGAGAGCCAGCAGGGGTGGGGTAAGGAGGCGGTGTGGATGAAGAACCTTGAATATGGGGCGGGGGGCCTAATTTGAAAAGGTGTAGCCCATCCAAGTGAGGTGGTCATGGTCCTTGGTCGGGGCCAAGTCAAAGGCCACTTAATCCTATCTTTCCCTTGAGAGTCCTAATCTTTTCCGCACTACAGATAGTGTCTAATTGGAAATCCTCTACCGAGGGACTCGACCAAATCCGATGCTCTGCCTAAAGGGCTCAATACGTTATAAGTCCTGTAAAAGTGGCAAATAAAAAAATATACTGCAGTTGTGCTTATTATTCCAGAAGACCTGTGGGAGAAGAGATTTCAGAAAAACCGCAGGATCTCACTATTCTTCATCCCTAGAAAGATCCTAGCCAGAGTCCTGGATTCGGGAGAATGTTTCCATAATGGGGAAAATGTGTAGCGCTGAAAAAAACTGGAAAAAATCGGTGACTGCTGCTGAGCTTGCATTTCCTTGAGTGGCAGTTTAGCCTAATGTCCTACTGAGAGTGTGTGATGACCGCAAAATTGAAGTCTGCGAGTCTGTAGTAGTGCCTGACCTAGATGGCTATGGGACCCGGGGACCGACCACAGAAGGAAGATGCATCTTTATCGGGGTCACTGAAGTCTCCTATTCTGTATCAAATGACAAAGGCAGGACCGGAGGTTCTGAAACCTGGTCAATTAACACTGAATTGATGCTCACTTGTGTCACAGATTTGCCAGTGGGACACAGAAGAACGACGAAAGCAGGAAAGACAAGTGGGTGATGTGTAGTAAACCGAAATGGGATCCACACAAGCAGGGCGTGCACTTTGAAGACAAGTAGAACAGGCTCATACAAGATGATGATGGCTAGCACAGATCGCTACAAACTACAGCAGAAGAGAGGTGACTCTCCTTGACCAGAGGCAGTGGGAAGAATGGGATCCCAGGAGGTCGACTTGCAAACCACAGAAGGCCTGGTAAGCACATTGATGCAGCAAAACACTCCACATATAGTTGTGGGATGATCTGGAAATTGCCTGGCAGTTCTTTCAGCCGTACCCCACATTTAGGGTTGGGATCTCATCTGCAGGGTCATCTTTGAATGTAGAAGATAACTCCATGTTCTTAATATTAAAATAAACTATTTTCTAGTGAGATGAGATATTTCCTCATCTGTCCAGATATGAGAATCTGGAACTCAAGAACTGCAAGAACAAACCACACTTCAGGTTCTTTGGCCCAGCTGTTTTGCTGTGTTAGCAAAGGGTATTTTTTAGGTGTCCTCTTGCTTTCCCTTATTACGCGGCCCCAGTGGAAAAAGCTAAACTTATATTTTGATTGGCTGCTGGCACAAGCATCCATTCTCAAGAAATGGTTAAGCTTGGAGAGGGGAAACCATTACCAATAAGTCCAAACCCTACTCACATTAAATGCATAGTCTAAGTAAAACAACTACTCTCCAGAAAGCATTAGACTATATTTACTCAAGGGAGACTACCTATTACCAAGAGACAACAATATCTTCGCTCTATTGTACTCTCCCAAATGCTTCAAGAGCTTGAATCTCCAGATTGGTCCTGAAGAAATTGGAGACAGGGGAGCATTTAGCAAAGAGTAATTGAGAAGTATTCTGGATTCATCTTCCCCTGAGACCCTCCAGTCATAGCTGAACAATATGTTTCATACTACATCCCAGTATGGAAATCAAAACAATGAACTCAGGTCCTGCTGGGCTACGGGATCACTGTATGAACTCAGAATTATGAACAATAAGACAGCACGACTTGGCATCTGAACCTGAGAAGCTGTCAGCCAGGCAGCAGTGTTGTAGAGCGACCCATCCCCAAGAGGTCCAGTGACACTATTTTTATGTTCAAGATTTGTAAATGATTCCTTTCGGTTTCCACATTAGATTGTGAGTTCCTTAGTTAAGTGAACTTGAGTCTTGCTTCTGTTGTACTTTCTCAAGTGCTTAGAGACGCTCAGTAAATACCCCTTGCGGACTGACTGATGTGAATGAAACATTGACCAAAGCTACTCAATTAATTAAATTTATTGAGTGCTTACTCTGTGCAGAACACTATACTAAGCACTTGGAAGAGTACAATAGAACAAAGATACTGCACAGCAAGCACATATCAGAATAAAATTCCCCCCTTTCCAAACACACACACACACACACACACAAAAAAAAAAAAACAACCACTAAGACCTTTTCAATCTTCACCCTGGAACAGGACGCAAGCCTCTAAGACCTTATTTGCTCAACGATAGATGCACCAGAACTTCATTATAACAAGGTTAGATTCCTTGGCATTTTATCAGTAGAAATGGGTGGAAATTGAAGTCATTTGTCTTCTCAAGTTTGGAACAAGTGCTTAGATATTAATAACATGATTAAAATGGAAGCAATTTACATTTTAAAAACTGGAACAAGTGCTTAGAAGAAACTTCGTAACCCAGAAAACATATGGCAGAAGAAGGGGGAGAAAATAGGATTTTGAACCACAGAAGCATAGCCACGTTTGATCCTGAAATGTATCCATCAAAATTTTCCAGAACCCTTTCCCAGCTGTGTGAAATGATCAGAAGAGCTACAGATGAATTGACAAGGAATTGGCAAATGCCTTCATGGATAGAGCAACCCTTTCCCAAGCAATTTTTGAGTCAACTTTTTTACTAGACATAAAGGAGACTCTCCCTGCTCCCCTCCACCACCACCCCATTACTATGTCATCCAGTGGCTTCGCTCTGGACTTGCTCTATGCTAGCCAAGCCGAGAGAGAGCTACTCCTGGTAGATCCTCCCCTCCCCGACACTGCCTGGGGTTCCCCCGAATCAGGCCAGCAGCAGTTACAGCGACATAAGAGAGTCACTTCACTTCTCTGGGCCTCAGTTACCTCATCTGTAAAATGGGGATTAAGACTGTGAGCCCCCCGTGGGACAACCTGATCACCTTGTAAACTCCCCAGCGCTTAGAACAGTGCTTTGCACATAGCGCTTAATAAATGTCATCATTATTATAAGAGAGGACAGGAGAGGACAGAGTAACAGAGGGCAGCTAGGAAGGGCATGGGGAATCTCCAGGGACTGAGATCTTCGATAGCTTCACCTTCCATCCAAAAATTAAGGCGACTCTACCTTGCTAAAACAAAGCAATAATAACAATCATATTTGTTAAGCTCTTACTACGAGCCAAACACTGTGCTAAGTGCTGGGGTAGAACCAGGATAATTAGATCAGACATAGTCCCTGTACTACATGGGGCTCACATTCTAAGGGGGAGAGGGAACAGGAAGTTAGGTCCCATTTTACAGACGAGGAAACCAGGGCCCAGAGAAGTGAGAAGTGACTTCCTTGCCCAGCGTCACATAGCAGGCAAGTGGCGGAGTCAGGATTAGAACCCACACCCCCGAATTCCAGGCCCGTGGTCTTCCCACTAGACCAACCTGCTTCTCAAAGGAGCTTAGTTCTAATGAAATGATACTTGGCAGTGCTTTGAAAGAGGTAAGAGCTAAGCTAAGGGGAAGAGAAGGCAGAGGAGAAATAGCTGGGCTGAAAAAAACAGAGAAGCCAAGAAAGGACATGGCAATTACAGAACACAGGTGGACCAGTAGATTCAGCATTATCCTAAGGCACATAAAACTGCTACCCAGGGATGGTGGGCTTCAGGAAGCCACAGGAAAGCCCAGGGCACAGGGTGGGCTGCCACAGCACAGGACTTGTGTGCCTGAGTTGGTCAAAGGGAAGGATCCAGTGATCTAAGGGTATTTTCAATTGCATGATTGATTAGGAAAGCATTCAGATGTCACGTACAAGTCGGGCAATCATGAAAATGAACCTGTGCTTTGGTGCCTAATGGAAATCAGGCAGTGAGCCTAAAAGCCATTTAATTAGCCTTGCCTTTTCTTTCACCTTCTGCTGGGAGAAGGAGCTGGTGGAAGAACACGGAGCAAGTTTGATGGCAAGAAGACAAGTTTGTGCTCTTTCCACCGAGAGCAGTAGGAAGCAGTGGGGGTGAGAGGAGATGTGGATATTATGGCAGGGCAAGTGGATCAGAGGAAGATTTCACCAGCCTGAAGAGCACTGGTAATAATAATGATGGCATTTGTTAAGCGCTAACTATCTGCGAAGCACTGTTCTAAGCGCTGGGGGAAATACAAGGTGATCAGGTTATCCCCCGTGGGGCTTACAGTCTTAATCCCCATTTTACAGATGAGGTAACTGAGGCTTCGAGAAGTTAAGCGACTTGCCCAAGGTCACACAGCAGACATGTGGTGGAACCGGGATTAGAACCCATGACCTCTGACTCCCAAGCCCATGCTCTTTCCACTGAGCCACACTGCTTCTCAGCGTGGTACCTTCTCACTGGTACCTATTTGCAAGGCTCTAGTAATATGCTATCTGTAAATGAGTTGAAAGAAACTCTGACTCCAGAAGAAGATTTATTCTCTTTATTACATTCTCATTTTTGGAGACAAACCCCAAAGAAAATTCCTCTCCCCAAACAATAATTGAGCCCACAGAGGGACTTAAAAAACACTTCACTTAGACTAATCTCATGAACTTGAGTAGAATCAATATTGGAAACAAAATACTTCTAATACCCTGAAAATCTCCCAGGAAAGTATATTTCCTAAGAATGAGCCAATGATGAATAATTTAATAACTGGCAAACAATGTTTGTGACCATTTTATCTATCATATTGTAATCTCTCGAGGGGAGGGACCACAACTTCAACTTTCATTGTATTCTTCCAAGTGCTTAGTTTTACTGGAGAGCGCACAGTAGCTATGTCGAGAAGCAGTGTGGCTCAGTGGAAAGAGCACAGGCTTTGGAGTCAGAGGTCATGGGTTCAAATCCCAGCTCCGCCAATTGTCAGCTGTGTGACTTTGGGCAAGTCACTTAACTTCTCTGTGACTCAGTTACCTCTTCTGTAAAATGGGGATTAAGACTGTGAGCCCCCTGTGGAACAACCTGATCACCTTGTAACCTCCTCAGTGCTTAGAACAGTGCTTTGCACATAATAAGTGCTTAATAAATGCCATTATTATTATTATTATTATTATGTCACTAACACTTTTGAATAAATAGTTCTACACAATACAAACACCTTACACAGCTTTATCCATGGTCCTATCCTCAGTTTCCCAAACTGCTTACTTCTTTTACCTCCAAGAGAATGGTTATGATTAGTTTGTTAATGTGAATGCTCTGAAGATGAAAAGTAGTTCCTATGGGACAAAGCCATATTCTTTCTTTCCCCTTTTCTCCTTCCAGGGAACATTTCTGCTAATTCTGTTGTACTGTGCTCTCCCAAGTGCTTAATTAATTAATTAATTCATTCAATCATATTTATTGAATGCTTACTTACACCTTCTAGTCTGTGAGCCCATCATTGGGTAGGGATTGTCTCTATCTGTTGCTGAATTGTACTTTCCAAGCACTTAATACAGTACTTGGTGCAGTAAGTACTTAACAAGAACCGTAATTATTATTATGCTGCCCAGAATATATCTTCTGCTAATTTTGTCCCAGCCCACTTTCCTTTAGATCAGGTTTTCTTAAAATTAAGAGGTTATAACTGATTTTAAGGCTGGCGAACTTCAGCCAGTAAAGTATTGGTTTGGCTGGCACTTCTTTTACCTCAACTTTCTTTAGGAATCTAAGGAAAAGCTCCTTAAGAAGAAAATGTCTACCGGTCAGTTGCTCATCAAAAATTCTACGGCAGCTTTGAAATCAGCTCAACCCTCTTAGTTCCACTGTGTCTTGAGTTTATGTTGGACACCAGTGTTAATAAGGAATCTGAAGGAGCCCAAAAGCCCCTTCAGACCATTCGTTTCCTCAGGCTTTAATTTCAAAGATTTCCTCAGCCTCGCCTGAATCTGGTGGGATGCTGAGAATTCAAGAAGCAATAACGTTTGAGGTCAAGGGGTTTGAAGTGATTCTCTGGCTTACCAGAGAAATGAACTCTCCTCGTTTGGGAGATGCATGATCAAAGACGAATTGAAGTCGATTTTTCAATTAGAGTTTGTCTTCACTGATGGAAGAAAACAAGCCATGAGGATGGTGGCTTAGGTTCCCCATGCCGTCCCCCCTTCTCTTCATTTAATTCCCCCAAAGGAGAGGTTCTGATGGCAGTGAGTAAATAGCCCACATATAGGTAAACTCCCTGGATTAAAATACCTTGTTCTAATGTCGACCAGCAGCCTTAGCCACAGTTTGCTCTTTTTCTTCATGGCAAACCCTACCACTCCACTTCACAAAGCAGTGATACAATTATGCTATTTATTAATTGCATACTATGACCTAAGCCCTGGAGTGGAAACAAGATTTTGAGATTGGATACAGTCCCTGTCCTATATAGAGCTCATAATCTATCCTATCCCCATTTTATAGGTGAAGAAATTGAGACCCAAAGGAGGTTAAGAGACTTGTTGAAGCTCCAACCCTGGGCCAAGGTAGAGCTGTGGCTTGAACTCAGGTCTCTTGACTCCCAGTCCTTTAAAGATCTGACGCGTGGCAGGATGGGAGAGGAGAAATGGGACATACCAAAGATTCTACTTCATTAAACTTCTTGTGGGCAAAAGAACATGACTACCAACTCTGTTATATTGTAAGCTCATAATATTTTTGATGAGCAATTGACCAGTAGACATTTTCTTCTTAAGGAGCTTTTCCTTAGACTCCTAAAGAAAGTTGAGGTAAAAGAAGTGCCAGCCAAACGCTTAATACAGTGTTCTGCATACAGTAGGCATTGAATAAATACCATTGATTAACTGATTGATTGGATTCCTTCACTGAATTCCCCCAGCCCAAGGCAAAGTGATTCTTAGATGTCACCAAAGGGGCATTGCAAATGGGATGGAATCGACCAATGAATCAATGATATTTATTACTTATTATTTACTTGTTAGTACTTACTGTGTTCTAAGTGCATGGGAGAGTACACAGCAACAGAATTAGCTGATGTGTTCCTTGCCCATAATGAGCTCACAGCCTAGATGGGGAGACGGATATTAATATGAACAAATGAGTAAGAAGCAAATATCTGTTGGCTCAGGACATGGAACGCCGGTTGTTTGGCTCCGTCACTGGGTTGGCTTGAGCTCCAGTCAACCACACCAAGCGGTCTCGGCTCTATTCCGCTTGGTCAATGATGCACCAGCCTCTTTGGGGGCTTGTGAAGCTTAATTAATTTAGGCCGGTTAAGCCTTAAAATGGACAAATTGGAAGGGGAGGACAGAGAGGGAAGGAAGACTCACACATTGCAAATAAAAACAATTCATCTTGTTGATTTGGGAATTGTGGCTCTGAAATTAAAATGATTCCATGTGCAGTTTATCTACACTATAAATCAGCTCAGAGAGGATAGCTCCCGCACATTTAGACACCTTCAGACCGCAAAAAGTCTGCTCCCAATCTGGAAACAGGCCGGGATTCACTGGAAAATGGAAGCTGAAGGTTATGGGATAAGAAGCAGCATGGCTCACTGGAAAGAGCACGGGCTTTGGAGTCAGAGTTCATGGGTTCAAATCCCGGCTCTGCCACTTGTCAGCTGTGTGACTTTGGGCAAGTCACTTAACTTCTCTGTGCCTCAGTTACCTCATCTGTAAAATGGGGATGAAGACTGTGAGCCCCCCGTGGGACAACCTGATCGCCTTGTAATCTCCCCAGTGCTTAGAACAGTGCTTTGCACATAGAAAGCGCTTAATAAATGCCACCATCATTATTATTATTATTATAAGGGATGGGATAAGAAGAGGCAGCGTGGCTTTATGGAGAGAGCAAGGGACCAGGAGTCAGAAGGACCTGGGTTCTAATTTGGCTCCACCATTTGTCTGTTGTGTGACCCTGGGCAAGTCACTTCTCTGGGCCTCAGCTGGCTCATCCATAAAATGGGAATGTAAGCCCCATGTGGGATGTGGACTGTGTCCTACCTGATTAGCCTTGTATCTACCGCTTTGCTTCACATAGTGCCTGGCATATAGTGAGCTCTTAACAGATACCATTAAAGAAAAAAAAAAGAAGCAGCCTACCTATAAGAGTGCTTTCCTCCAGCTGGTCAGTTTTTTACACTGGCTAACCTGCAGCCCAGATTTTCCTTTTTTTTAAATCTAAAAAACCAAGAAGAGGAATGGAGTGGACTAAAGACCATCTGGCTGAAGCCTTGGTTTTAATTTCACTTCTTTTCCTACAGGTTTTCCATGAGGCCTTGGTTATGGATGTAATTGCTCTAGGCTTCTCATCTGGGAAATGGGTAGAACACCCCATCGAGTGTGAAACATGAAGGTTAATACCTAAAGGAAATGTTAATATCTACACAGAAGCACATAGACCACCCAAAAATACACAGAGATCCTTAAAAATGTACCTTTTTTCTCCTGTTTTAGCCCACCTTATGTCCCCTCCCTCTTTCGATTTGGAAATAGGCACGGGTTATTACTACTTGGCCTCAAGACAAGCAGAAAACTGGGTTTTCCAAAGTGGAGGAAGAAAATCGAAAAATATAAAGACAGATGATCTCTAGATCTGACTGCAGGTTTCTATGAGAATGGAAGTTCTCTCAGAATTTTTTTTTTTAGAGGGCAGACTACACTGAGAATCTTCACATTCAATAAATGGTTATGATTTAGAGAAACAGCAAAGTCTAGTAGAAAGAGCATGAACATGGGAGTCAGAGGATTAATCCCTACTGTGCCACTTGACTGCCATGGGACCTTGGGCAAGCCATTTACTTCTCTGTGCCTCATTTTCTTCATATGTAAAATGGAGGTTAAATACCCGTTCTCCTCCTACTTAGACTGTGAGCCCAATAAGGGACAAGGACTGTGTCCATCCTAATGATCTTGTATCTACCCTAGTGTTTAGAATAGTGCCTGTTACACAGTAAGTGCGTAATGAGTATCATTAATTTGATACTCATGCTGACACGTGTCCCTTATATTCATATGCTTGCCTCCCTTTTGAAAGAAAAATAATTACATTTTTTCTTGCTTATGAATCTTTACTGTTAGAATAATTTCCTTTACACCTATTCAACTCTAGACTGTATGTCCATTGTGGGCAGGGAACGCGTCTACCAACTCTGTTGTATCATACTCTCCCAGGCACTTAGTACAGTGCTCTGCCCACAGTAAGTGCTCAATAGGACTGACTGATCGATTGATTGATGTGGCCAATTATTTAAAGAGTTCAGGTCAAGGTTGTAGCTTTTAATCTTTCTCCATGAAATCATCCTTTCCAAAGGGATAAGGAACAAATCCATTTAAGGGCCCGTTCTCTTCCTTTGTATTCCACCCCCTTCCTTGTCTTTACTAGATTTCCCTGCAGTGATATGTATAAACTACTCAGTCACCGTCCACGTTTATGTTGCTTTGGCCAATCTTTCTCTTTTTCCCTTTCCATCTGCCTCCTCCCCCATTCATTCATTCATTCAATCATATTTATTGAGCGCTTACTGTGTGCAGAGCACTGTACTAAGCGCTTGGGAGGTACAAGTTGGCAGCATATAGAGACGGTCCCTACCCAACAGTGGGCTCACAGTCTAGAAGCCCATCCAGGGCTGTTCACACTTTTTATCACGTTACTGCATTCTCTTCTAATTCACTGTCATAGAATATAAGATGAGCCAAATGATAATTACCGATGTTCTTTGAATATTGCTGGACTTTCCATTCATTCATTCATTCAATCGTATTTATTGAGTGCTTAGTACTGTGTGCAGAGCACTGTACTAAGCGCTTGGAAAGTACAATTTGGCAACAGAGGCGTCCACTCCCAACCCCATCCTGTGCTTTGGTCTGGAAGCCAGAGGACCAAGGTGCTAACACTGGCTCTGCCTCTTGCCTGCCATGTGACCTTGGGCAAGTTACTTAACGTCTTTGTGCCTCAGTTACCTCAACTGTAAAATGGGGATTAGATCATCATCATCATCATCATCAATCGTATTTATTGAGCGCTTACTATGTGCAGAGCACTGTACTAAGCGCTTGGGAAGTACAAATTGGCAACATATCGAGACAGTCCCTACCCAACAGTGGGCTCACAGTCTAAAAGGGGGAGACAGAGAACAAAACCAAACATACTAACAAAATAAAATAAATAGAATAGATATGTACAAATAAAATAGAGTAAAAAAATATGTACAAACATATATACATATATACAGGTGCTGTGGGGAAGGGAAGGAGGTAAGATGAGGGGGATGGAGAGGGGGACAAGGGGGAGAGGAAGGAAGGGGCTCAGTCTGGGAAGGCCTCCTGGAGGAGGTGAGCTCTCTGAGATGAGTCCTTGTCTTTTGTTTGATGACCAAGGTGCCCACCGTAGACTTGTCTAGGTGACCAAGGCAGCCCCCGCATCGAGGGAGAGCCAGAGTAAGTAGGGAGCATTTGGAAGCCCTCTGTTAACAAGCCTACCAGCAGGACTTTTCCTGGAGCTTCACTTTTCTGAAAACAAAGGCCCAGGGCTGAGCTGATAAGGTCCATCATTTCTGTCGGCTAAGTGGCACATCTGGTAGTTAAAAAAGAGGGTAGCAAGAAACACCACTGTCTTTTCAACTGAATAAACAACCTTGTCCCTTTCATTAAATATTATTAACCACACCTCTTTCATGGAATTTATTATTGTATTTTATTATATTAATTTTAGATCTTCCTCCAATTTAGACTATGAGTCCTATGTGAGACAGAGACTGTGTCCAACCTGGTTATCTTGTACCCACCCCAGTGCTTAGTACAGTGGCCGGCACATAATAAGCAGTCGGCAAATACTGCAAAAAACAAAACAAAACAAAAAAACCCCGAGCACAGACCCGGGAGTCCGAGGACCTAGGTTCTAATAATAATAACAATAATAATAATGATGGCATTTATTAAGCGCTTACTATGTGCAAAGCACTGGTCTAAGCGCTGGGGAGGTTACAAGGTGATGATGATGATGATGGTATTTGTTAAGTGCTTACTATGTGCAAAGCACTGTTCTAAGTGCTGGGGAAGTTACAAGGTGATCAGGTTGTCCCGTGGAGGGCTCACAGTTTTAATCTCCATTTTACAGATGAAGTAACTGAGGCCCAGAGAAGTGAAGTGACTTTCCCAAAGTCACACAGCTGACAATTGGTGGAGCCGGGATTTGAGCCCCTGACCTCTGACTCCAAAGCCCGTGCTCTTTCCACTGAGCCACGCTGCTTCTCTAATCCTTTCAGACTGTGAGCCCACTGTTGGGTAGGGACCGTCTCTATATGTTGGCAACTTTTACTTCCCAAGCCCTTAGTACAGTGCTCTGCACACAGTAAGCACTCAATAAATACGATTGAATGAATGAATGAATCCTGGCTCTTCCACTTGTCTGTTGTGACCTTGGGCAAGTCACTTCTCTGGACCTCGGTTATCTCATCTGTAAAAAGTGGAGATTGACTGATCTCAGTGGGACACAGACTGTGTCCAACTTAATTAACCTGTATCTATTCCAGATCTTAGTACGTTGCCTGGCACATAGATACAAGATAACCAGCTCAGACACAATCCCTGTCTCACGCAGGGCTCATGCCTAAGTAGGATCTAGTACAGTGTACTTAGTAAAAGTGCTTAGTATGGTGGTGCTGCCATATAAAAGAGAGATTGATTGATTGAGGCTTCATTCATCCCCCCAGGCAAGACAGAACAAACTCAGATGTTACCATGGACCAAGGAGAATTTGAGGATATTTCCCAGAGTTTGAAACTCGAGGGGCTGGAGGCTGTGTATTCTCTTGAAAGGCTTGGCAGAGTACGAGCTAGTTGGAATTCAGAACACCATATAATGCCGATCTGTCTTAATGAGACTTAATGATGAACAATTTGAACAGGCTGTACTAAGGAAGAAAATGCTGATTTTCTATTTTTTCTGTCCCAATATTGGTAATTTACCACAACCCTCTCCAATAAGCGTCAATTTGTTTCTTCCACAGAAGTTGATGTCCTTAGGTGAATTTCTCTTAGTTTTTTCCACCTCAACCCTATTCTACTTTCACTCTCTGATATTCTTTCCCTTCAACTCTATTTGATGCTTCTTTCTCCAACCCTCTGTGAATAATTCAGCGTCCAGTGCTGCCTCCAATTCCTTTCAGAATCACCATGAAACCTGGACTGGTATCTGATGACCAATGCTCTGTCATCATGCTGTGATCTCCCAGATAACGCTGACTTGTTGCATGATCTTATATCGTAACTAACTTTTTACGGCCCGCTTACCCCTCTTGCTTTGATTCCTCTCTGAACAGCCTTCCCTATGCACACTTGAATATTTTTCTTTTATTGTTGTATCTGCCAGTGCCATTGCCAGATGGCTTGCAGAGCTTCTGAGAATACACTCGTTTATCTTTGTATACTTTGTATTCCTTACCGAGTCCTCTTTAGAGTATCTCCCCCCTCCCCTATTTGATTCCTTCCACCCCATTCTGCTGTCGACCCTAATTTTCCAGCTGCAGTTAAGGTTCTTGATTCCTCCCAGATTTCAGCGGGTGCTCTACTTACACCTATTCCGGGTTTCGGGGGCTGCTCCAGGTTAACTCAAGAATGGTTTAACGTCTTGTGATCCGACTTCCCGGACAGCAGCCCCCTACAGAGTCCACGACACATCATTCCATTTATAATTTCCACTTTGCTCAGGATTATTCAACACAGAGCTGCACTGGCAACTTGCCCAGGGCCTAAATGACTTAAAACGATGTGATAACAAATAGCTTGGCAAATTGTGCCCACCCACAAATAATTCCTACACTACCCTGCTTCCCCCATTTTTACTCCTTGCTCTAAATAAATACTTCCTGGTCTTGGGTGAGTGACCATTTGCAGTACGGTCACAGGCGGGGAATAAAAACATCATATTTCTTTCTAGGTAAACCCGGGTTTGTTTTCACTCACTCTATAATGTCTCTCAGCTGGATGTTCTCGGGGAACTAGTGGAGGCCAACAGTGCACCGACCACCAGTCAGAGAAAGAAGCCAAGTGAGCGGGCAACAGGACAATAGGCTGAGTAGAATCAGGAACTTCGTGAATCAGCCAGGCTTGACCAGAGAAAGGAGGAAGAAAAAGTGCGAGAGAACCACTTCCTTTTCCTCAGAACAGGTAACGCAGCAAAACAAACGACTACGCTCTTTATTTAGCCTCCAGAGCAAAACCTCAAGAGTATTTGTTGGAAGGAAGAAGGAATGGTCAGAAACAGATCACCTGTTCTAGTTTAGGATCTTCCAAAGAGGACACTGAAAGTGGAGTAGGGGGAAAGACGGGAAATCGTAGGAGGGAAGGCGAAGAAGGAAAATGAGGGGAGAGGGATGGGAAATAAGAGGGAGAGAGGAGGGAGAAGGAGTGTGGGGAGAAAAAAGGGAAGGGAGGGGAAAGGAAAATAGTAATAGTGTTCAAGTGCTTACTGTGTGGGTAGAAGAAAAGGAAAAGGGAGAAAGGAGAGGAGGGAGATCTTACCTCCTTCCCTTCCCCACAGCACCTGTATATATGTATATATGTTTGTACATATTTATTACTCTATTTATTTATTTATTTTACTTGTACATATCTATTCTATTTATTTTATTTTGTCAGTATGTTTTGTTTTGTTCTCTGTCTCCCCCTTTTAGACTGTGAGCCCACTGTTGGGTAGGGACTGTCTCTATATGTTGCCAACTTGTACTTCCCAAGCACTTAGTACAGTGCTCTGCACACAGTAAGCGCTCAATAAATACAACTGATTGATTGATTGATTCTATTCATTTTATTTTGTTAGTATGTTTGGTTTTGTTCTCTGTCGCCTCCTTTTAGACTGTGAGCCCACTGTTGGGTAGGGGCTGTCTCTATATGTTGCCAACTTGTACTTCCCAAGCGCTTAGTACAGTGCTCTGCACACAGTAAGCGCTCAATAAATACAACTGATTGATTGATTGATTGATTCTATTCATTTTATTTTGTTAGTATGTTTGGTTTTGTTCTCTGCTGTCTCCCCCTTTTAGACTGTGAGCCCACTGTTGGGTAGGGGGCTGTCTCTATATGTTGCCAACTTGTACTTCCCAAGCGCTTAGTCCAGTGCTCTGCACACAGTAAGCGCTCAATAAATACAACTGATTGATTGATTGATTCTATTCATTTTATTTTGTTAGTATGTTTGGTTTTGTTCTCTGTCTCCCCCTTTTAGACTGTAAGCCCACTGTTGGGTAGGGACTGTCTCTATATGTTGCCAACTTGTACTTCCCAAGCGCTTAGTACAGTGCTCTGCACACAGTAAGCACTCAATAAATACAACTGATTGATTGATTGATTGATTCTATTCATTTTATTTTGTTAGTATGTTTGGTTTTGTTCTCTGCTGTCTCCCCCTTTTAGACTGTGAGCCCACTGTTGGGTAGGGACTGTCTCTATATGTTGCCGACTTGTACTTCCCAAGCGCTTAGTCCAGTGCTCTGCACACAGTAAGCGCTCAATAAATACAACTGATTGATTGATTGATTCTATTCATTTTATTTTGTTAGTATGTTTGGTTTTGTTCTCTGTCTCCCCCTTTTAGACTGTAAGCCCACTGTTGGGTAGGGACTGTCTCTATATGTTGCCAACTTGTACTTCCCAAGCGCTTAGTACAGTGCTCTGCACACAGTAAGCACTCAATAAATACAACTGATTGATTGATTGATTGATTCTATTCATTTTATTTTGTTAGTGTGTTTGGTTTTGTTCTCTGCTGTCTCCCCCTTTTAGACTGTGAGCCCACTGTTGGGTAGGGGGTTGTCTCTATATGTTGCCAACTTGTACTTCCCAAGCGCTTAGTCCAGTGCTCTGCACACTGTAAGCGCTCAATAAATACAACTGATTGATTGATTCTATTCATTTTATTTTGTTAGTATGTTTGGTTTTGTTCTCCGTCTCCCCCTTTTAGACTGTGAGCCCGCTGTTGGGTCGGGACCGTCTCTATATGTTGCCAACTTGTACTTCCCAAGCGCTTAGTACAGTGCTCTGCACACAGTAAGCGCTCAATAAATACAACTGATTGATTGATTGATTCTATTCATTTTATTTTGTTAGTATGTTTGGTTTTGTTCTCTGTCTCCCCCTTTTAGACTGCGAGCCCACTGTTGGGTAGGGGCTGTCTCTATATGTTGCCGACTTGTACTTCCCAAGCGCTTAGTCCAGTGCTCTGCACACAGTAAGCGCTCAATAAATATGATTGATTGATTGAGGGAGATGAAAGATGAGAGGAAGAGAAGGGGAGAGAGCAAAGGATCTCTCTTTTTCCTTCTCTTCTGTTCCTTATTCCCTGATTTTATCCTTCCTCCAGTCATCTTGCACTGTTCAGGGGCTTTATTGGAAAAATGGGGCGGGGAAGTGGGGATAAGAGTGGACATCTGGCCAAAGTGGGGAAGGCTGATGGCCCACGGAAGCTCGCAGCTATGGCCCTGGGCACAGAGAGAATGGAGAGGGGGAGAGGAGAAGAAGACCCACCTGCTACTACAGGTGACTTGCTCCCTCCCCAGCCTAACATGGCTCAGCTCCCGGGGCTGGAGTTGCTGCCACCTTTAATTTGCCAGGGAGGACAGAATTCCCTCTCCACGACTTCTGGGAAATGGAGTAGTTCATTTTCTGTTAACAGGATTCCTCCTGCTGCTACCGAACTGCGGTGGCCCCCGGTATTTAATGGGTATTAAAATATTTTTATGTGCTTTCCAGACACAAACTGATTTCAAGTTACTTTTATTCATTCAATCGTACTTATTGAGCCCTTACTGTGTGCAGAGCACTGTACTAAGCGCTTGCACTGTACTTTTATTTACTGTCCGTGGATTGATGGGCAGTTGGCAACCCTGATTGAGCATTAGCAATGCTTTTAGGCCTTTTCCTTTGGTTAGATATCTCGCACAGTTCAGCCACTTTGGGAATCCATTTTCAGTTGATGCAAATACGATCCCTAGAGGTTGGGTTGGATCAGCTAGGGCAGAGATGTATTACTTTTTTTATGCTATTTGTTATGCGCCACGTGCCAGGCATTGCATAAAGCTCTGGGGCAGATACAAGCTAATCAGGTTGGACATGGTCCATGTCCCATGTAGTGCTCAGTCTTAATCCCTAATTTACAGATGAGGTAACTGAGGCACAGAGAAGTTGAGTGACTTGTCCAAGGTCACCCAGCAGGCAAGCGGCGGAACCGGGATTAGAACCCAGGTCCTTTTGACTTCTAGGGCCAGGCTCTCTCCACTAGGGCACGTTAATGTTCAATGGGTAAGAGGGCCCATTGGGTGGGAAGTAGGAATCGGGGTGGATTTAGGCCTTCTAGCTGTGGAAAATGTTCCCGTTGTTTTTGGGAACAAGCTACGCCAATGCTTTCTCTGCCTTAAGGTGGAGCATCACCCCCTCATCTGTATTACTGAGTGTGTAGCAATTGGCAGGCAGAAATAATAATAATGATAATAATAATAGTAAAGTGCCTATTATGTGCCTATA
Organism: Tachyglossus aculeatus; assembly: GCF_015852505.1. Lineage (NCBI taxonomy): Eukaryota > Metazoa > Chordata > Mammalia > Monotremata > Tachyglossidae > Tachyglossus > Tachyglossus aculeatus. The sequence continues at coordinate 9,337,758 of NC_052078.1, read as the reverse complement.
TATCTATATACACTCATATATGCGTATATATATATATATATAAAATCCTATTTATTTATATTGATGACTGTTTACTTGTTTTGATGCCCGTCTCCCCCCTTCTAGACTGTATATATATATATATATATATATACATAATCCTATTTATTTATATTGATGACTGTTTACTTGTTTTGATGCCCGTCTCCCCCCTTCTAGACTGTATATATATACATATATATATATAATCCTATTTATTTATATTGATGACTGTTTACTTGTTTTGATGCCCGTCTCCCCCCTTCTAGATTGTATATATATATATATATATATATATATATATATATATACATATAATCCTATCTATTTATATTGATGATTGTTTACTTATTTTGATGCCCGTCTCCCCCCTTCTAGACTGTATATATATACACATATATACATATATATAGTCCTATTTATTTATATTGATGACTGTTTACTTGTTTTGATGCCCGTCTCCCCCCTTCTAGATTGTATATATATATATATATATAATCCTATTTATTTATATTGATGACTGTTTACTTGTTTCGATGCCCGTCTCCCCCCTTCTAGACTGTATATATATATACACATATATACATATATATAGTCCTATTTATTTATATTGATGACTGTTTACTTGTTTTGATGCCCGTCTCCCCCCTTCTAGATTGTGTATATATATATATATATATATATATAAAATCCTATTTATTTATATTGATGACTGTTTACTTGTTTCGATGCCTGTCTCCCCCCTTCTAGACTGTGACCCTGTTGTGGGCAGGGACTGCCTCTCTTTGTTGTTGAATTGTACTTTCCAAGCGCCTAGTACAGTGCTCTTGCACACAGTAAGTGTTCAATAAATACGAATGAATGTGTGAATGTGCCAAGCCCAGAGCTAAACTAAGTTGGGGTAGATGTAAAATAATCAAACGGTACACAGTCCCTGCCATTCATTCATTCATTCGATCGTGGCTCAATGGAAGCCCGGGCTTTGGAGTCAGAGGTCATGGGTTCAAATCCCGCCTCCGCCAACTCTCATCTGTGTGACTTCGGGCAAGTCCTTTAACTTCTCTGTGCCTCAGTTCCCTCATCTGGAAAATGGGGATTAATAATAATAATAATGCTGGCATTTGTTAAGTGCTTACTATGTGCAAAGCACTGTTCTAAGCGCTTGGGGGGGGGATACAAAGTGATCAGGTTGCCCCACGTCGGGCTCACAGTCTTAATCCCCATTTTACAGATGAGGTAACTGAGGCTCAGAGAAGTTAAGTGAGTTGCCCAAGGTCACACAGCAGACATGTGTCGGAGCCGGAATTCGAACCCATGACTTCTGACTCCAAAGCCCGGGCTCTTTCCACCGAGCCACGCTGCTTCTGTATTAAGCCCGAGAGCCCCCCCCCATGGAACAACCTGATCACCTTGTATCGTCCCCAGCGCTTAGAGCAGTGCTTTGCACATAGTAAGCGCTTAACAAATACCGTCATCGTTATTATTATTATTATTATTATTCGATCGTATTTATTGAGCCCGCAGGGGGCGCGCGCAGCGGCAGGGGGCGCGCGCGAGCGGAGCACCAATCGACTGGCGGCGCGCGCGCGCGTGGAGCACGCGCTGGCAGGGGCGCGTGCGGGCGAAGCACGGATCGGCAGGGGGCGCGCGCGGGCGGAGCACCGATAGACTTTTTAGACTGTGAGCCCACTGTTGGGTAGGGACTGTCTCTATGTGTTGCCAGTTTGTACTTCCCAAGCGCTTAGATGATGATGATCACTCTATTTATTTATTTATTTTACTTGTCCATACCTATTCTATTTATTTGATTTTGTTAGTATGTTTGGTTTTGTTCTCTGTCTCCCCCTTTCAGACTGTGAGCCCACTGTTGGGTAGGGACTGCCTCTAGATGTTGCCAATTTGTACTTCCCGAGCGCTTAGTGCAGTGCTCTGCACATAGTAAGCGCTCAATAAATACGATTGATGGTGATGATAGACTGGGGGCGCACTAGGGCGGGGCATGTGCTGGCAGGGGGCGCGCGCGGGCGGAGCACGGGTCATCGGGGGCGCGCGCGGCGGAGCACGTGCTGGCAGGGGGCGCGCGCGGGCGGAGCACCGATAGACTTTTTAGACTGTGAGCCCACTGTTGGGTAGGGACTGTGTCTCTATGTTGCCAATTTGTACTTCCCAAGCGCTTAGTACAGTGCTCTGCACAGAGTAAGAGCTCAATAAGTACGATCGATGGTGATGATGATGATGACAGACTGGGGGCGCACTAGGGCGGGGCACGTGCTGGCAGGGGGCGCGCGCGGGCGGAGCACGTGCTGTCAGGGGGCGCGCGCGGGCGGAGCACGGATCGCCTGGGGGCGCGCGCGGCGGGGCACGTGCTGGCAGGGGGCGCGCGCGGGCAGAGCACGTGCTGTCAGGGGGCGCGCGCGGGCGGAGCACCGATAGGCTTTTTAGACTGTGAGCCCACTGTTGGGTAGGGACTGTCTCTCTATGTTGCCAATTTGTACTTCCCAAGCGCTTAGTACAGTGCTCTGCACATAGTAAGCGCTCAGTAAGTACGATTGATGATGATGATGATGATGATGATGATAGACAGGGGGCGCGCGCGGGCGGAGCACGGATCACCTGGGGGCGCGCGCGGCGGAGCACGTGCTGTCGGGGGCGCGCGCGCGCGCGGCGGAGCACGGATCGGCAGGGGGCGCGCGCGGGCGGAGCACGTGCTGTCAGGGGGCGCGCGCGGGCGGAGCACGGATCGGCTGGGGGCGCGCGCGCTTGCGGGCGGAGCACGTGCTGCCGGAGGAAGGAGGCGCGCGCGGTGCCCCGGGGGCGGGGTTTTAGGGGCCGGGGCGGGACGCCGCCGCCGCCGTCCTCGTCGTCGTGGGGCGGGGCCGGGGCCGGGGCCGGGCGGCGACGGTCGCTGTCCTGGGTGTTGAAACCCAACGGCTCCTGCGCCGGGCGGCACCAGACCGGTCGAGCGGCGGAGCGGGAGAGGACAGGAGGGAGCGGAGGAGAGAGGACAGCGGAGCGGAGCACGGCGGGCGGCGGGCAGCGGGCGGGCGGGCGGGGGCGGCATGGACTGAGCGCCGGAGCCGGCGGGAGCGGGCAGCCTGCCATGGGCCAGGCATGATGGGGTCGCCCCCGCCGCCCCTGCCGCTGCTGCTGCCGCTGCTGCTGCTGCTCCCGGCCCCGCTGCCGCTGCCCCCGGCCGCCGCCGCCCCCGCTCCCAACGCCGCCGCCGCCGCCGCCGCCCGGGGGCCCGGGAGCTTCGGTGAGTCGGGGAGGGGGGGGGTGCCCGGCCGGGGGGCGCTGCGGGAGGCCGCGGGCGGGGGCTGCGGGCAGGGCCTGGGCGCTAGCGGCGGGCGGGCGGGGGCTGCCCCTTACAGGTGCATTAAGGCTGGGGGGGGGGGGGGAGAGGGAGGCCGGAGGGCGCTGCCCCCGCTGCCCCCGCTGCCCCCGCAGCCCCCGCCCCCGGTGATGAGGCCGCCGAGCCGTGCGGCGGGCCTCTCCTCCTCCCCTCTCCTCCTTCTCCTCCTCCCCTCCCTCCTTCTTCTCTTCTCCTCCTCCTCTCCTCTTCTCCTCCTCCTCCTCCTCTTGTCCTCTCCTCTTCTCTTCTCCTCCTCCTCACTCTCCTCTCCTCTCCTCCTCCTCCTCCTCCTCACTCTCCTCTCCTCCTCCTCTTCCTCGTCCTTCTCCTCTCCCCCTTTCTCCTTCTCTCCCTCTCCTCCTCTCCCTTCTCCTCTTCTCCTGTCCTCTCCTCCTCCTCTCTTCTTTTCTCCTTCTCTTCCTCCTCCTTCTCCTCTTCCTCCTCCTTCTCCTCTTCCTCCTCCTCTTCCTTCTCCTTCTCCTCCTTCTCCTCTTCTCCCTTCTCCTCTTCTCCCTTCTCCTCTTCTCCCTTCTCCTCTTCTCCCTTCTCCTCTTCTCCCTTCTCCTCTTCTCCCTTCTCCTCTTTTCTCCTCTCCTCTCCTCTCCCTCTTTTCCTCTCCTCTCCTCTCCCTTTCCTCTCCCTCTCCCTCTTCTCTTCTCTTCTCTTCTCTCTTCTCTTCTCTTCTCTTCTCTTCCCTTCCCTTCCCTTCCCTTCCCTTCCCTTCCCTTCCCTTCCCTTCTCTCCTCTCCTCCTCTCCCTTCTCTTCTCTTCCTCTTCTCCTCTCCCTTCTCTTCCCTTCCTCTCCTCTCCTCCTTTTCTCCCTTCTCCCTTTCTCCTCTTGTGCCTTCTCTTCTCCCCCTTCTCCTCCCTCCTCTCCTCTCCTCTGCGCTGCCTTCCCAAGCCCAGTTCACACCTGCCCCCCGGGCCCCCCGAGCCCCGGAAATAATAATAACAATAACAACAATACCATTTATTAAACGCTTACTGTGTGCTAAGCGCTGGGGAGGTTACAAGGTGATCAGGTTGTCCCAAGGGGGGCTCCCAGTCTTCATCCCCATTTACCAGATGAGGGAACTGAGGCCCAGACAAGTGAAGTAACTTGCCCAAAGTCACCCAGCTGACAGTTGGCGGAGCCGGAATTTGAACTCATGACCACTGACTCCAAAGCCCGGGCTCTTTCCACTGAGACACGCTGCTTCTCGGGAACCCAGCCCGAGACCCCCACCCCACATCCCACCGCTCCAGCAGGCAACCCTCCTCCTGACCCCTCACCCCCCTACCCTGCCCTCGCATCCTTTAAATATAACTCCTGGGTGAGACCCCCTACCCCCACCCTAGCAAGCAGCCCACCTCCTGCCCCCCAACCCCCCCACCCTGCCCTCACACCCTTCAAGTGTAACTCCTGGGGGCAGAATCCCCCCACCCCTAGCTGGTAGCCCTCCTCCTACCTCAGCATCACCTCCCCAGCAGGCAGCCCTCCCTCCTTCTGCCCTCACACCCTTCAAATATAACTCCTGGGGTTAGGACCCCCCCCCCTCCCTGAAACAGGCAGCCCTCCTCCTGCCCCCAAACCCCCCTACCCTGCCCTCACACCCTTCAAACAGAACAACTCCCAGGCCGAGACCCACCCCAAAGTCAGGCGCCCTTTTACTGACTCTCCCCAACTCTTTGACCTTCAGACTGTTGAAGGCTGGAACCCAAAACTCTGCCCTCCTCACATGCGCCCACTCTCTGACAGCAGCCCTTGTCTGTGGGAATCAGGCAATGCCCCTTCTAGACTGTGAGCCCGTCGTTGGGTAGGGACCGTTCTCAATATGTTGCCGATTTGTACTTCCCAAGCGCTCAGTACAGTGCTGTGCACACAGTAAGCGCTCAGTAAATGCGATTGAGTGAATTCCCAACTTCCCAAGATTTTATTTGCATAAAGTGTGTGTGTGTGTGTGTGTGTGTGTGTGCAAGCGTTCATTGAGAGGGTTATAGGTGATGAGGAAAGGCAGGAGAATGTGCATGAATTTTACGCAGCATCTAGAAGAGTAAACGAATCCTCCATCCTCCATCCCACCCATCTCTTCCCACTCCCAACCCAAAGTACCTCAAACACCTGCATCCTCGGCTCCCCCTACCCCAGAAGCCACCCTCGCCCCACCCTCCACTCACCAACAGTGCTAAGCGCTTAGTACAGTGCTCTGCACATAGTAAGCGCTCAATAAATACGATTGATGATTATTCAAAGGAAATGTTCAGTTCCTCCGACAGAACTGTCAGACACTCCAGCTGACAACACCATCGGAGGGAGAGGGGCCAAGTGCCGGGTAAAAGGGTGAGAAACGGACGAAACTTGGAAACCCGGAGAAGCCACTGGGATAACAAAGCTTCAATTAGCCACCTTCTTACAATCAGCTTCTGTGGCGTTTTCATTTTAAACCCGGTTGTGGTCTGCTTTTCCCTAGTGCTAATCTTATTTGCTAAGAAGGATTTAAAATAAAGCCACTGTTTTTTGTAGACTGTTTCAAAGCCAGAATTAATAAGAACCAGCAATTAGATGTTGACAGAGCTCGTGTGTATGTGGGGGGGTTTGCGTGTGGACTTTTATTCATTCATTCAATTGTATTTATTGAGCGCTTGCTGTGTGCAGAGGACTTGTTTTGGGAATGTGCTTGTGGGGGGCAGGGAAGGTCGGGAGGGACGGGTAAAGGCAGAAGGGATTTTTCAGTATTTCGAAAATCAACATAAACTACTGCCCATGAGGTAGCTTAAAGGAAACAAAGGTGGACCCATTCTCGTGCTGACACAGCCTCTAGGAACGAGAGCTTGAAAGCCCATGAAGGGCAGGGATGGGGTTTTCTGCTTCCTTTGTGGCCTCCCACAGTGCTCGGTGATGGGATGATACACTGCGTGTGCTCCGTAAACACAGTTGGTCGAGGCAGTCGATAGCCCTTGTACTAAACAGCTTCATCTTCTTGGTCCTCACTACCTCTACCTGCATCTTAAACATTCGCTTCCCTCCCAGCCCCCTCTAAATGAAAATTGGGAGGTGGCAGGTTGTATTCAGCCTAGACATAGACAAACACAAGAACTGGTAAGGGTTGCTGATACCCCACTGATTTATAGTAGTCGCTTTTTTGAGCTCCGCTCCCAGAGACTGCCTTTGTCGTACAGCCCGGGGTCTAGGCAGGAGAGACAGGGAGGAGAAGCCTATTTTCAAGCTGTTCTGGTCCTAAGTTTCAACCAGAGTACTAGGGAAGGTGGTTTATCGTTTCCTTTCTATTCAAAGATGAAGCTGTTGGTGGATTTACAGCCCCTGTCATAAGTGTGAGGACAGAGGCTGATGCTGACCCCCACATCCCTCTTTCAGTCAATCAATCGATCAGTCAGTCAGTCACATTTATTGAGCGCTTACCTGGTGCGCTCTTTGCATTGGATAACAGTGTAATCTGTCCACGGGCTAGCCGTTCCTTACATAGCCTGTCACTGCTACATGCCTCTGGTTCTTTGCCTTGCAGCTGCACTACATCTTGGCTCCAAGTGAACCAGTCTCCCCATCTCCAAGTGCCACATGCCAGGTAGATCTGCTTCCCAGCAGGCAAAAACCTAGGCCAACATTTCTGAAAGTTCTTCAGGGAGCATTTCGGTCGCTTTCCTTCTCTCTGTCCATCACCCACCTCCTAACTGGCCCTACCGGAGATTTTTAGGCATTCTGCCGTGACCCGTCCCGTGTTTCCACCCGGCCAACAGCTAGCACAGCTGTGATGCTGGCGGAAGAGATGCACCTTAAGACTTCACACTGCTCTTGGGTGTTGAGTAAAACCGGACAATGTCAGTGAAATTGCTCAAGAAGCTGGATGTGTCTGAATCTTCAGCTGGACAAAGCCACTGCTCTCTGCGATAAAACTATCTTGGGTTTTTATAGCTCTTTCATTTTTCTAAGCCATTCCCCATCATTTCAGTTACACCGTATCCCTGTGAGGTAGGGAGAAGCATGGATTAGTATCGTCTCCATGTTGCAGATGAGGAAAGGGAGGCACAGAGGAGTGAAATGACTTGCTCAAGGTCACACAACAGGCCAGTTGCAGATGTGGAGCTGGAACCTTTGCGGCTATAAAAGCTTCAGCATGTTCTCAAATCTGATACCGTTTTGAAACCACTCTTAGCATCACTGCTCAACAGTGGTGCTGTGGCAGTGGCAGTGATGTGGCAGCAGTGGGGAAAGCATGGGGGATGGACACAAAAGTACCCACTATAGTCAGTATTATACTTCCTCACTTTCCAGAACCCATGCACCAACCCTCAGGTGCCAATAGTAATGGCCCTATCTATTCCCTCATCCCAGTTGGAAGGATACACAGCTATTAGAGAAGCAGCGTTGCCCAGTGGAAAGAGCCCGAGCTTTGGAGTCAGAGTCATGGGGTTCAAATCCTGGCTCCGCCAATTGTCAGCTGTGTGACTTTGGGCAAGTCACTTAAATTCTCTGTGCCTCAGTTACCTCATCTGTAAAATGGGGATGAAGACTGGGAGCCCCCCGTGGGACAACCTGATCACCTTGTAACCTCCCCAGTGCTTAGAACAGTGATTTGTACATAGTAAGTGCTTAATAAATGCCATTATTATTATTACTATTATTCCCAGGCACAAATTCACATGCACATACAATTACTTTCCTTCCCCCTTTCTCCTCTCTGCCCTCAAAATTTGGTTGGGAGTGGATAGACTGTCTCATCAGCATTCTCCCTCTAGACTGTAAGCTCGTTGTGGGCAGGCAACGTGTCTACCAACTCTGTTATATTGTACTCTCTCACGCACTTAGTTCAGGGCTGTGAACACAGGGAGCAGTCAGTAAATCTGACTGACTGATTGATTTACAAAAAGCCAATACTGAATTTCTGGGTTGACTCTACCTTACTGTTCAACAACTGTACCCTAAAGTACACACTCATGTGCTTTCCCTGATACTTGAGGTTATCCACATTTCAGGGAGTGTTTTTTTCCCTTGAGGAGGGAGACGGGCAGACTCTAGAAAAATGACCCAAAGATCTATATATCACTCCAGGGCAACCCGTGTGCTAAAAGGGACTGCTGAAGTCACCGAGGGTTAGAGCAAGGGCAGATGAGAGATGGGTAAATTTGGGGAAGAATCTTTTGGTAAAGAGATATTTTGAACTTAATTTTTTTTTTGGAGGAGGGGAGAGGTATGGGTTGAAGGAGGGGAAAAAGGAGCCCTGCACTGTGTACCCGAACTTGTTGATACCTCATTTTTCAATCTCACCTTGTAGCTCTTAGTTGACTTCCCTTCCCTTGGAGGCTCTCCTCTGCCCTCATTCCATTTCTGCTGGGGGTTTGCAGACTTGAAATACCTGAAATGTGTTTACAGCTCCACATCTGCCTGTGTTGGCGAAGGCTGCTTTGGCTCCTTTGATCTAAGAGTGTCTCTTCTCCATTTAATCATTTTGGTTTCTCTTCTTCTGGAGCCGGTCCAATTTGCCAGTACCTCACTAATCCTGAGGTGCCCCAAACTGAACTCAGTATCTCAGAATCAGCGGCAACCTTATCCGAGGAGAACAAAGAGGGAAAATGCCACTTGGTTTCTATGATGTGTGATACTTCTTCACTCACAGCCCAAAATAGCACTGCCCTTTCAGGCTGCAGAATTGCACTGGAAATGTGTTGTCTTCCATCTCTGCACAGCTATCCTTCATTCTCCTTCTTTCCCCTCCCATCCCCGGAGCTCGGAGACAGCCATTTCTCCTCTTTCCCCCAAGGACCACCTGAGGGGCATAGCTTTCCACTCTCTCCTGTCACCCCTAACACAACCAGGGCCGAAAGGATAGATTATATTTCTTCTTTGCCCTCTCCTTCCTACCTCCCTTCTCTTCCCCTCACACGTTTTTCAATCTCTGAAGACACTCACAGAACCTAGAAAAAGGTGGAGCACAGCCAGAAGCACTGAGTCAGTGCTGCATTTTTTTTTTTAACTGTGTGGTGTGGTTGTTTATTTTTAAATCCCGTAAAAGATCCCTCTAAACTCCTAATCACCAGTCAGTCTTTACTTCCTGTTCCTCTGACCTGCACAGTAGATTTGAATCTCTGTATTTGTTTGCCCAACAAAGTGAGTGAAAGAGAGACTGAAATAAAGGGCCAGAAAGCAATATTTACACATCTCCTTGGGTGGATGGATGGGATGGTTGGATGAATAGATGGATGGACATCTGGGTTTTGTTTCCCTTCTTCCCTTTCAACTCCTGCAGGATCCGTCTTCCCCCAGCTACTGGAAGGGCAGGGCTAAACTCAGGATGAGTTTAGATGAGGAATCCTAGGTGCCAAGAGGAGAAGGGAGATGGGAGTGTGAAAGCAGAGCAGTCTGCTGTGAAATCACATGCATCCGGTTGTATTGAGGAGGGGAGAGATGCGGAGACACAGGAAAGGAGAAGAAGGTGGGCAGATCTGTGAATGTGTTTCATGTGGCCAGGGATGGCAGCCAAATGTTAGTCAGAAAAAGATGGCAGAAAATAAAAGAGGATTCTAAGCAGCATCTTTTCAGAACCACCTTACAGATATGTGTGAGCATCCTGAATCGCTCCAATATTTATAGAAATCATGTGGTCTCCTGATCGGTTGGCGTGACCTTATACAATTGCTACAGATCAGAGGCTACAGATTATGTGTGATATGTCTAGGACTCAACCGTTTGTCTTCTTTTTCTCGTGCTCTTTTGTTTCCCCCTGTGGGGCCCAAGCTCCACTGCTTCCCCAGTTCTCCACCTGATGCAGTGTACTCCCAGCACCATATAGACCCCTGTGATAGGAGTTGAAGATGGAGCATTTGAAAAACAGATGAGTCCGGCCATATGTCAGTTTTAGTTTAAGAGTTTGAGAGGGGCTACAATAAGGCTCCCTCCAGACTGGCTCTTAAAGTTTCTAGAGGCTGAATCTTTAAACAAATCAAAAGCTGGCCTAACACACCTAGGGCAAGTTAAACGATTACTGTCCTTTGGTTGCAGTTATGCTATATCGTTACTTCTACTTTTATAATGTATCATCATCATCAATCGTATTTATTGAGCGCTTACTATGTGCAGAGCACTTTACTAAGCGCTTGGGAAGTACAAATTGGCAACACATAGAGACAGTCCCTACCCAATAGTGGGCTCACAGTCTAAAAGGGGGAGACAAAACCAAACATACTACAAAATAAAATAGAATAGATATGTACAAGTAAAATAAATAAATAAATAGAGTAATAAATAAAATGGATATATACATTGTACATGAAAAACAAATCCAGCTGTGTGTGTGTGTGTGTTTGTGTTTATTTTAAAGTGGAGTCTCATTTGGAAAATGCGTCTATTCATTCCGACTACTTGTCAAGAGGAGAGAGAAGGAAGAGGTTCTGACTTGAATGTTCATTATAAATGGTGCCATTAACCATTTTCTCCTTCACCCTTATTCTGAGGAGGCAGTGTGGCTTAGTGGGAAGAGTATGGGCTTGGGAGTCAAAAGACTGGAGGGTCTAATCCCAGCCTGACCACTGGCCTTCTGACCTTGGGCTACTCACTGAACCATTCTGTACCTTGGTTTCCTTATCCGTCCATTGGGAATCTTTTCTTCCTACCTCTTAGATTATAAACCCCACATGGGTCAGGGAGTGGGTCTGGTCTGTATCTACCCCAGTGCTTATCCCCGAGCAAATGCTATATAAATACTAGCAAACAATAATAATAATTCCCTTTCCTCAGCATACCTTACATTTTAGAATGCCCCTCTAGTAAAGAAGGAGTTGACACAATAAAATGTGTTCTCTCCTCTTTTGATTTTTGATACATGCTGCTTTTTACCTCGTGGCTGCTCTGGTCTCTCTTGGGGTTGATGGGTTTGTCTTCTGGCCTGGAAGCTCCCATAATTTGGAAGGGAGAAGCTAGGAGGAGCTTGCCTGAGCCAGTTGAGTTTATGAAGCAAAAGTAAGTTTCTGTTGAAGCATAAAACAATAATTAGAATATTTATTGAGAGTTTTCTACATGCCAAACTCTGGGGTAGAATGTCCCATATGAGGTACAGAGCCCTGAGGGAGGGAAGGCAGGGGAATTGAATCCCCGTTTTACAGATGAGGAAACCAAGGCACAGAGATGTTCAGGACTTGCCCAAGGGTACCCAGCAGGTTAGTCACCAAGCTGGGATTAGAACCCAGGTCTCCTGACTCCCCACCACATGCCCCGTACCTCGGCTCTGCTGCCTCCTTATCTCCCGACAATATGTTTCAGAGCCCAGAGAAAGCAAACAGCTGAGCCCATGGCCGATAAGCTTCAGCTACCTGTGAAAACACCTGCTGGCTGTTTTCTGTCCTCTATCAGTTGACCTTCATAAATGTAGGTCCAGCTGGATTTGTTTTTCATGCTGGCAGATTGGAACTGCCAGGAAACTTGAGAAGAAAAAAATAGCCCTCTTCATTATTGCCTAGAGACTCTATGGAAACCCAGTTGGTTCAAGAGAGAAGGAAATAAACAGGAAATAAATTTGGTGGTGTATCTCATAGCTGTATCAAAGCCAACTCATTTAGAGCTCCAAGCCCCATAATAATATTCACTTTGCTACTGGGCTGGTTGGTCATTCAGAATGTTTACAACTTGCATCAATACATCAAGAAATCCACATAGTTAATGGATGTGGTACTAGCTGGTGAGCAATGGACTCAGTGTTTGAGGGACTGGAGAGCTAGGAGACAAGAACTCTGGCTAAAAGGATCTAGCAATCCAGTGGCAGGGAAACAGACACTAAAATCATTTGCAGATAAGTTGGGAGAAGGAAAAATAGTTATGTGGGTGTGTACGGATCTGAAGTGTGGGTGAATTAATGTTAATGTGAGGAGATTTTCTTTACATGTCTTTGAGTGTTGGAACTTGCAAGCACTTCATTTATCCTTAGTATCTCTGGCTTAGTTAAAGAAGGACGCTTCCAGAATATCATGCTCGTCTTTTCAGTGGCCCATCACATCTTGAAAGTTGTTATTTCTCTGACAGGAATAGTAGAAAGAGAAACGAAGGTTTCAGGCATTGTTTACAAAGCACACTAAATTTGGTGACTTCTCTTTCTGGTTCTGGCCCTGATTCTGCTTGGAAGCATTGCTCATGAATGAGGGGTCGTCTTCCATTTTGACAGTGTTCGGTTGCAGTCGTTTTGATACAGCAAGGTGCAGTGTTGCTAGGGTCTTTCCCTCTGTCTTTATCTCAAGTTTTTTCTTTCCACACTGCCCCCCAGCTCTTCTATAATGTGCATTTGGGTGGAATGCTGTTTGAGAAAATGAGGGAATGGTCTTCCTATAATGTGCTTCTCTCCTGATAAAATTTGATGTGGTGTCAGGACAAAAAACGGTTTTGTGCTGGTCTGGTCAAGGTTTGTTCTTGTCTTATGCTGCTGAGGCATGTTTGGCCCATAGCGACGCCATGGGCGCATCTCTCCTAAAATGCCTCACGTCCACCTGCAATCGTTCTGGTAGCGTATCCATAGAGTTTTCTTTGGTAAAAATACGGAGGTGATTTACCACTGCCGCCTTCCGCGCAGTTAACCTGAGTCTCTCGACTCTCTCCCATGCTGCTGCTGCCCTGCCCAGGTGAGTTTTGACTTGTATCATATTGCCTTCCACTTGCTAGCCACTGCCCCAGCTCGGAATGGAAAGGGTAGGCCTCTGCTTGACTCTTCCTCCCATAGTCGAGACTGGTAGAATACTGGAAACTATCCAGGTGCGACCCTGAGAGGTCCTGGTCAAAGTAGGCATATTACAAAGGCAAGGTTTCTTTAACTCGAGGTTCTTCAAGAATGAAACCCCCATGTTATAGGAGAATTGAGTGGCTATATAGCACATTATCCCATCAACAGCACTTTTTTGACACTTGGTATGTGCACAGCACTGAACTAAGCACTTGCAATACAGAAGAAATAAAGACTTGGTTCTGTGAAGGAAGCAGACGTGGAGGTGGGTTAGTGGTTGGAGATCAGTGAAGGGAGAGGGGAGCAAGTGAGTTGGGTGCAGTAGAGAGGGTGATGTTGAGAGTGTCGATTTGGTCATCATGGGAAGGTAGTTTGAGTATGGAGGGTAAATGGAGCACGATGCATTGAGAAAGTTGGATGGGGTCAAAAGATCTGACAGTCTGGGGGACAGGACAGATTTGCAAGAAGGAGACATGTGGGAGAGAAGGTAAGTGAGGAGGTTATGGTCAGATGGGGGGATTTCAGAGTTGGTGAGGGTAGAGATTGTACTAGAAATGATGAGATCCAGTGTGTGTCTCCAAGTGGTGAGTGGGCAAGGTAGGATAGAGCAGAAAGTCAGTGGAGTTGAGTGATGGAAAGTAGGCGGCCAAAGGGTTGTCAGGAACATCTATGTGGATATTGAAGTCCCCAAGGATCGATGTAGGAATGGAGAAAGAGAGAAAGAATGTGAGAAAGGTGTCAAAATGGTTCAGAAAGGTGGAGGTAGGGCCTGGGGGAGCGGTGGCAGATGATCATGACTAATATCTGGAGCAGGTGATAGAAGCGGATGATATGGGCTTCAAAGGAAGGGCTTCAGAGATATGGGCTGATATGGGCTTCAGAGAAACAGCGAGGTCTAGCCGACAGAGCTCAGGCCTGGGTGTCAGAAGGACCTGGTTCTAATTCTGGCTCTGCCACTTGTCTGCCGTGTGACCTTGGGCAAGTCACTCACTTTTCTGTGCCTCAGTTCCCTCATCTGTGAAATGGGGACTAAGACTGTATGTGGGACATGGACTGTGTCCAACCTGATTAGTTTGTATCTGGCACATAGTAAGTGCTTAACGAATACCATAAAAAAAGTAAGGGAAAGAGAGGGATGGGGGAGGTAGAATGGTGTAAAAGTTGTCTTGGGGAGTGAGAAGGAGGTGACATTTTAAAAGGGCTTCGAAGATAAGGAGGGACATAGTTGGCTGATTAGTGTGGTGAGGGGTTTGCACTGGGGGTGAGGGAAGACCTTTAGGGTATCATGTCTTCCCCGTTAGGTAGCAAGCTACCTGAAGACGGAGTCGGTGGCTTTTAACACTATCTTGCATGATGATGATGACCTTTAGTTTAAAGGTTGGCAGAGAAATCTCCATCCCAAAGGACAATATTTTTCAGGAACTGAAGCAAGTCAAAATTCAGCATTGTAATATAAGTAATGGCATTTGAACCTATACAGGAAAGAGACTGCCGATGCAGAGAGTGGGATATTTAAGCAACACTATTAGCAGTTGATGGAAAAGAATATCACTATTTTTTGGTCATAATGGTGATGGATTATTTTATGTGATAGCCTGCGTGATACATTCAAGTGAAGTATATTATTTATCGAAATGTGCATTAAACTCTATTTTAATCTTGGGGTAAGATGCTTGTAAACTATAAATGTGGCCTGATCCAGCACCTTTAGTCACCCAGGATGAGGGTCATTGAACATACTTCTGAGGAAATCCCACATTTCATGTCATCAGTGTTAGCTCTGTGCATCACTTTGAAGCACTCCTACTGCGTTTCCTTTATCACCCTAATGGAAACACCTAAGAACAAACTATACTTCAATGTTGGCATGTGCAAAGATCCCATCCTCTAGCATTTCACTCTGGGCAAGGAAGAGGGGCACTCTCATTTTGGGGGATCTGTAAAGTCTACGTTTCTTTACACTTGTCATTTAGAATGACACAACAGAGAAAGGGTCTGCCCATTCCCGTCAGAGGTTACTTTTTGTAAACTGTTAGGAAGTTAGGGGGAAAACATGAAATGAATGAGAATTTTGATTTATGCGAGGTGATTGTGATAATAGTGTCACCAGATGGTTCTTGAAGCCCACTGATATTCCCAGGTGCAGTGCGATCCATCTCAAATCAAGGGGTATTACTGTCCATTGTCATGTTTTTCAGGCTCTGTAGAAACTAGGTTTCTACAAGAAAAAGCAGTTTCTTTTGGCTAATGGGAAGAATCCGTTCTGATTCAAGGATGAGTGACTTGCCCAAGCAGACAAGTAGCGAGAGTGGAATTAGAATCCAGGTCATCATCATCATCATCAATCGTATTTGGGTGCTTACTGTGTGCAGAGCACTGTACTAAGCGCTTGGGAAGTACAAGTTGGAAACATATAGAGACGGTCCCTACCCAACAGTGGGCTCACAGTCTAAAAGGGGGAGACAGAGAACAAAACCAAACATACCAACAAAATAAAATAAATAGAATAGATATGTACAAGTAAAATAAATAGAGTAAATAGAGTAAATAAATAAATAAATGGGGTCCTCTGACACCCAGGCTCATGCTCTTTCCACTGGGCCACACTGCCTCCCAGTTGAGTCCAACCTAAAGTTGGCACCCCCTCGGATATGCAACATAAAGACCAGATAGTGGGGTTTGCATTGTGAAATCATCAGAGGTGAGAGGAAAAAAGAGGTGAACCCTCTCATGAGTAAGCAGTGTCTTTTCTAGCTGCAACCTGGCAAGAGAGTTCGACTGACCGATTAAGGTATTCATTAAGCACTTAACTGTGTCCTGAGCACTGTACTGAGTGCTAGGTAAAATACAAGTGAAACAGTTTAGACAGTGCCTATTGCCCCAAAGGCTGACTGACATAGCAAAAGGAGAGATTGTAAACAACCATCATCATCAGTAGCATTTATTGAGAACAGATAACTTTTATAAGTGCTTGGAAGAGTGCAGTAGTTAAACAAGATTCCTGTCATCAAGTAGTGGACAATCGAAAGGGGAGAGAGACACTGAAATAATTTACAGATAAGGAGAAGGAAGTGGGGATATGTATATGAGTTAATGCTAAAGAAATAGGGTATGAAGAGCTAATGAACAATATAGTGGGAGCTCATAAGAAATCCACAATTCTAAAATTGGGGACCATTCGTTGGCCTTTCTTCTGTAGCTTTGTCTCTCCTTTTGCCTGTATTCTGTTTGGTGAACCTCGAAGCTTATGATTAGAGTTTGGAATACAAGAGGCAGCTGGGAAACAATTAAAGTTCCTTAAGGACATTCTCAAAGTAGTCCTTCAGGGAGATTATTGTCCCTGGTGGGAGAAGCTCGGGACAGGAGGGAAGTGTGACTGGAGTCATAAGAACTAGCAAAGAGGCATATTGCATTGTTTTTATGTAAGGTAACTGGAGACTGATCCAAGAAGCTTTGTGAAGGAAGGAATAACTGGGTGAAGCGGCCCCCCCAGAGTTGAGAGGAGAATGAGAAAGAGGAGTCTAAGGTGATTCCAGCGTTACAGAGATCTGGAGAATTTGGACTGTAATGGGGAAGAAAGGAAGGGACAGCGAGCTAGGGGAGAGATATACTAAGCTAGGGTTAGGATGGCTTCTGGACATCCAAATGGAAATGTCCTAACAGTAGCAAGAGGTAAGGGGATTGCAGAGTAGATAGAGATGCAGATTTGAGAGTCATCCAGCATAGGTAATATATATATAAATAAATATATTATTATATACTTATATTATTATATAATTATTATATTGTTATATTATTAATAATAATATTATATATTATTTATTTATAAATATATAATATATATTAATGTCTGCCTCCCTCTCTAGACTGTAAGCTTGTTGTGGACAGGGAATGTGTCTGCTTATTGTTGTACTGTACTCTCCCAAGCGCTTAGTACAGTGCTCTGCATAGAGTAAGCATTCAATAAATGTGATTGAATGAATGAATGAATGAGGTAACCATTGAAACCATGTGAACAGGACAGCTTTCCAAGGGGGCTGGGGAAGGAGGACTTCAGAGAATTCCAGGAATGGGATCAGATTGGAGTTCTGGAATGTCCAGGCACTGTGATATACGGTAGCATTCTCCCAGTTTTGATACAAGATGGCTGATTTTGCACACAAATTCAATTTTGCTCTTGAAAGAGAGGCAGGCTCAAGCAGTGTCAAAACTGCAGACTGTTCACTGTCTTTTTGGAAACACCTGAGAGAAAGTAGGTGTTAACAGAAGCAGCGTGCCTTGCAGAAAGAACATAGCCCTAGGTTCTAATCCCAGCTTTGCCACTTGTCTACTGTGTGACCTTGGACAAGTCATATAACTTCTCGGTGCCGCACTTACCTCATCTGTAAAATGGAGATTAAGTCTGGGAGCCCCACATGAGGCATGGACTGTGCCCAACCTGATTATCGTGTATCCACTCTAGCACTTGGTACGGTGCCTGGTATCAGCTGTGTGACATTGGGCAAGTCACTTAACTTCTCTTTGCCTCAGTTCCCTCATCTGGAAAATGGGGATTAAGACTATGAGACCCATGTAGGACAACCTAATTACCTTGTATCTCCCCCAGTGATTAGAACAGTGCTTGGTACATAGTAAGCGCTTAACAAATACCTAAATTATTATTATTATTATTACATAGTAAGCATTTAACAAATACTGTTAAAATAAAAGACAAAAGCCTGGGTTTAACGCTTGAAAAGAGAGTTTATGGGATTGATGGAGCTGACTTCCTGCTGGCAAGTGCTATGATTAATTGCAGAGATCATCTATGATTCATTGTGTAAAGAGAGTTATTTTAATAGACAGGTTTCTCTTTCATTAAACCATTCCCTGAAGCAGAGAGTAGTTAAAGATGACCCAGGCTTTTATGAGTTAATCACTCCAAGTGAATTACAGAATCAGTTCATACTTCAACTACCTGTTAAAAAAAACTAGTATTTTGCAATCCTGTTCCAAAGACGCACAGTCCCTCTCTCCCCTTCACCCCACAACTGCCTATTTTATTCTTTTTTCTGAACTTCGTCATCGTCATCCTCGTTATTTGACACTCTGTAGTTGTCCTGCCTGGCTGAAGAGGTAGTTATTATTTCTTTTCTTTTCAGTATCCTTTGGCCCCTCTAAAAGAGAATCAGCTGTATACCTAGAGCTGCAGAGGAAGGAAATTACATTTAAGTAGAAACCCCAGGTTCCAAAGATTTAGGTTAGGCCCTAGGATACAATAACAAGCTTCAGTTAAATATGCAGATTATATTTGAATGGTCAGACTAGCTAACTAATTTTGGAAATAGAAACAGAATCACAAGTGTCCTTGATGAACTTATATATATGTAAATATATTTTAAAAAAGGGATAAATTTCAATAAGGACTAATGTAAACTAGTAATCTATTTAGGGCCAAAAAACAAACCACCACCGATGCAGGATGGGCCCAAGAATAGCAGAGAGAAGGTATGAGTGCCATAGTGGATCAGAAACTAGACTTGAATCAGCTATGTAAGGCCCTTATTTTATTTTTTAAAAAAGAAAGGCAGAGAGAGAATTTTTTTTGTGTGTGTGTGTCTGAAGTGACCAACATACCCAGCTTCACCACTGTCATCACCTAAAGATAGATCTTGGGATTGCTAATGCGTTCGTCCCATGAAGGGCCTGTCTCTGTTTTGAGGAGTAGTAGTAGTAGTAGTAATAGTAGTAGCAGTAGTGTTTATTAAGTGTTTACTGCATGTGGAGCCCTATACTGAGCTCTTGGAGAGAATACACAGATGGGAGCTTGCTTCTCAGAATCCCAATCTTTGTGAAACCTTTCCTCAAAGTGAAGAATTCCTCTTCTGATTGCTGCACACTAGACTAATCTGATGTGTAGTGTTAGGTTATCCCAAAAAGTCTACTGCTGTTGTACATCATTTGAGACTGTGCTACTCTGTCTTTATCAATCAATTAATTAGCGGTATTTATTGAGTTCATACTCTGTGCGGAACACTGTACCAAGCACTTGGGAGAGTACAGTAGAGGTATTAGTCAATAATCTCTGCCCTTTATAATTGTTTATTCCTCCCTCCTGACTTGTGTGTACCACCTGTTAGATCTTCATTTAGCGGCTGCTTAGATATGTAAGGGTTGGGGGAGTAATTCATTCACTAGAGAAGAAGCATAACAAATGAATCTATTTATATTGATGCTATTGATGGCTGTTTGCTTGCTTTGATGCCTGTCTCCCCCCTTCTAGCTGTGAGCCCGTTTTGGGAAGGGATTGTCTTTGTTGTTGAATCGTCCTTTCCAAGCACTTAGTACAGTGCTCTGTACACAGTAAATGCTCAATAAATGCAATTGAATGAATAAATTTAATAACCATCTTGAGGCATATGAAGGGATTTAGTGAAGAAGAGGCTGACCCATTGCTCTTTACAGCCACTGAGGACCGTACAAGAGTAAACAGACTTTAATTCCAACTGGAGAGGTTTTTGACTGACTCTGAGGGGGCTGATACACTGGAACAGGCTACCCAGTGTAGTTATCAATTGTATTTATTGAGCACTTACTCCGTGCAGACCACTGTACTAAATGCTTGGGAGAACACAATGCAACAGAATTAGCAGACACGTTCCCTGCCCATGACCAGCTTAAAGTCTGGAGGGGGAGACAGGCACTAATATGAATAAATAATTTATAATATATGATTTGAAGATATGCACATAAGTGCAGTGCCCGAATGCCCGAAGGTCATCAATCATCATCATCAATCGTATTTATTGAGCGCTTACTATGTGCAGAGCACTGTACTAAGCGCTTGGGAAGTACAAATTGGCAACATATAGAGACAGTCCCTACCCAACAGTGGGCTCACAGTCTAAAAGGTCACAGATGGAAATGCATAAATGATGCAGAAGGGAGAGCGAGTTGGGGAAAAGTGGGCTCAGTTGGGGAAGGCCTCTTCCAGCCTGGGAGAATTCGGGTTGGTAAGGCTTTAACACATTATTCCACTTGTTTACATAAATCTTCTAGTTCTGTGTAACATTCACAATGACATAAACCTTGTCTTTTGACATACTGGAACTAATTTCACAACGTCCTTAAGCGTAGGATTTAAATTATGGAGGTTACCGTGACCCACAGTTGGTAGGTCTAAGAAATATAAGCATCAGCTGGGTCCATTTTTGAAACACACATTTTTTTCACAGTTTGCAAAGAAATGCTTAATTAGAATTAATGACAGTCCCTTGCTACAGCATGCTTCTTAACTTGCATTATTGTTTTATATCTCATTAACATTTTGCTCCAAACTCAAGTACTTGTGAATTAGCCTCCTTGATAATTTTTAAAGGGGGAAAAACCCATTTATCATGAACTTGGAAAGAGTTCTGTGGAAAACTGAGGATGCTTGCCCCTCCCCTAGAAACACCTCTATCTTCAGTAACTGTGACAGAATCATATTTTCAAACCTAATCTGATCTGATTTAAAATGCATTTACCTATTGATTCTCCATTTTCTCACAAAGGCAGACATTTTAGGATCTGCCAGTATCCTGCTTTATTTGTGGATGGTGTTAAATAGCCTAGAATACAAATATTGACAAGCATGATCTAAAGAGGAGTCTTTTTTTAATGGACGCCCACTACATTTTGCAGAGCAAAGAGAATGCAAGAAAAGGGCTGTGTAGTTATTCTTTTGTATTTATAGGGTGTAAAAATCAGTCAATCCCATAAGTATCTATTTGGATGAAGGAGTGACTTGGGTCTGGGGTATTTGCGAGATTGCTGAGTTTGTCGGGTGTAATATACCTGCATGTGAGTCATTCAGTCATATTTCTTTGCAGTAGCTAATTTTTCTAACCGTGTATTCATTTTAAGTTTGAAAGTGTTCCCTAATTAAAATAAAATTGAACTTGGTAAAATATGCCACCAAGAAATTTCAAGGTTACTTTATTAGAACAAAATAAAATTAGAATAAAATAAAAGCAGGAGCTTATAATGGTTTTTGGCTTAAGAACCCAGCTATTGTTTAGCTTATTTAATGATTAGATACCTTCTCTGCTTTCAAAGTGTTTTCAGTCCAGTAGTATGGTAAGAAAATGAATCTCTATGTTTCTGTCCTTATTTAGCTACTTGAGCCTTTTCTTTTCTTCTCTTTGGCTCTTTCTTTGGAGTATCTAGTGTCCCTAAATTTCTCTTCCGATAGAGTGTCTAATCTATTTGGAATCCTCTATCTTAAGCAGCATGGTGTCTTAGAGCACAGGCGTGGGAGTCAGAAGGTCATGGATTCTAGTCCTGGATTTGCCACATCTGCTGTGTGACCTTGGGCAAGTCACTTAACATCTCGGGTGCCTCAGTTTCCTCATCTGTAAAATGGGGATTAAATCCTACTCCCTGCCATTTAGACTGTGAACCCCATGTGGGACAGGGACTATGTCCAACCTGAATATCGTGTATCTACCCCAGTGCTTAGTACAGTGCTTGGCACCTAGTAAGCATTTAAATTCCAATTATTATTATTATTATTAAACTAATTTTCTCAGTTTTGCTCATTTTTTCCACCTTCCTTTTCTTCAAATCAGGCATTTGATTAGTTTTGGAGAAGTAACCAGAGCCGCTTTCCACCCTTAAAAAGCTTCTTCCTAGCACCGCATTTAAGCCGTGCTTCTGCTTTGCAGTCCATAAATACCATCGATTGACCGATTTGATTTCCATTTTATTTGATTCTTCCACATTCTATTCTGTAAATAATCGTCCCACTGCATAATCTAATACCCTAAAGGCACCAGCTCTCTCTCTAGGAGAAAGAGCAGCAACTTGGAAACAGTAGTCACTAAGGAAAGATTGATCAGGGTCACTGGACTAGCTGGTTTGTCTTTGCCCAAATACTCCCTTCTTCCCTTCTTGAGTCCCTATTCTCAGGCACCAGTGCTCTACCCTCCCACCGATGAACTAACCCACCTATCTTCCAGACAAATAAAGATAAAAAGCTTTTTATCCTATGTGTGCTTTCCTCAGTAATTCCACCCAGTCTCCATTTTGCCAGTATAATCCATGACCCACCCCTACTTCATCACCTATTGACTTTCATATGTCTAATCTTTCCCTTCACGTCTTGTCTTGTGTTAAAACATTTTCATCCAAAGTGATTTTCTTCCTCTGAGATAAAGTGTTCCACATGATTCTATTCACAGTTTGAGTTGCTCTCATTCCCCTCGATGTGATCACTGCTGGCACAAGCAAATGCTACAGTTTCTATCACATGGGCAACCATTTTGCTTGTTTCCTCAATTAATCTTTGCCAGGAAATGGAAGTACCGCCTGAGGAGAATGATCTTATTAGGTTTTATGATTCCTAAGAAATTGATGCTTTTCATTAGAGATGCAGAGAAATCCAGGGTGCATTAAAAGACAAACACAAGCATCAGGACACCGTGAAAAATAGGAAGCAATTGCCTGTCCCATTGGTAAAGTGGAGATGAGCAGGTTGTGGACATTAGTTGAGATGATAGAAAGTACTTTCCGAGGAAGACTGTACTCTGTAGAGTGTTTTCAGAGGTATGATGGCTTCAGAGGCAGATTCACTAGTTTACAACAAAATGAAATGGATGTGATCTGTAATTACCTTGAGAAGTAGCATGGACTAACAGATATAGCATGGCCTTCCCCACAGCACCTGTTTATATGTATATATGTTTGTACATATTTATTACTCTATTTTACTTGTACATAGCTATTTTATTTATTTTATTTTGTTAATATGTTTGGTTTTGTTCTCTGTCTCCCCCTTCTAGACTGTGAGCCCACTGTTGGGTAGGGACTGTCTCTATATGTTGCCAACTTGTACTTCCCAAGCACTTAGTACAGTGCTCTGCACACAGTAAGCGCTCAATATATACGATTGATTGATTGATTGGGAGTCAGAAGGACCTGGATTCTAATCCTGGCTCTGGCATGGCGTGAACCTGGGCAAGTCGCTTCCCTTTTCTGTACCTTGGTTACCTCATCTGTAAAATGGAGATTCAGACTATCAGCCCCATGCAGACATGGACTGTGTCCGGTGTGATTATACTGTATCTACTGCCGCACTTAGTACAGTGTCTGGCACATAGTAAGTGCTTAACAAGTACCATTCCAAAAATTTAATGTGTACATGCCTCGTTGGCAGGTAGTCCAGTATAGCAGCACAGGGACAAGAGTCAGGCATAGCTTTTGAGAGTCTGCCTCACAACCCTCTGGAGGCAACTGAGCTTTGGAGGGCCCCTCCATCATATGAATGAAGAGGGGGTTCCAGGTGCTGATCCACACATTGACCCTCCCTTTGCCCAGACTCCGTTTCCCTGCCTAAGCCTTCACCCCTCACTGTCCATGGCCAGTTGACCCTCCATTCTGACTAGCACTTTCTTGGCTCTTGTATCTCCTGATTGGAGACAGCATGACCTAGTGGAAAGAGCAAACAGCTGAGTGTCTAATGATCCCATGTCTAATTCCAGCAAATAATTCAACCTCTCTGTATCTGTTTCCTCATCTATAAAATGGGGATAAGATATATGCTTTCCTTACCTCTTAGGTGGTTAGCCCCTTGAGGGACAGGGACTGTGTCCGATTTGATCATCTTGTGTAAATTCCAATGCCTAGTCCAGTGTTTAGCACCTAGCACATTAATCAATAACATAATTTTTGTCACCTATCCCATCGTCATCATCATCATCATCATAATGATGATGATATGTGTTAGGCGCTTACTAGTCTCAAGCACTGTTCTACGCACATGGTCCTCATCTCCTCTCCCTATAGCTTTGCAAATAAGGACAAAAATTTACAGATCCATAAAAACTGCATTGCATTTCCCACCCCACCAACCCCCGTATGGCTACCTATCATCAAAGTCAATAAAATGAGAACCCTTTTCTACTTTCTTGGCGTTCTTCACTACACAGGAGCGGGCTGGTTGTTAATTTTCAAGGCTCAGAAGCCCTTTTACTCCTGTCCTCCTGTTCCCCCCAAAAAGTTCAGCAAAAACACTAAATCTCTAAAAGATCCCCATATATTAAAGCAATCTATCTGGACTGCTGGCTCCACTCCTTTTTCTTCTCATTTATTTGGGTAAATACCTTCCTAAGGGCATATTTGCCATGATGGAGTCCTTTCTTTCTAAAACAAACTACCGAAGGACAGGACTGTTCATTTTGGATCAGTTTTCATGCCTAGAATGTGGAAGCACTTGATAAAACTTGTTTGGGTAATTTGTTAGTTGATGTGGTGACCACCCCACCCCTCCCAAAAATGGTGGGAGCTGAGAGTATCAGGTTGGCCCCTCCCCTTCCACCTCTACCCACCGGCTCCAGCTTTACCTCTTGGTACTCTTGAACAGATTTGCCCACCAAATGGCTGCTGGAATCTGATTCAATCCAGTAAGCCTGTTGGCCTTTAAATGTCGGGATGACTAACTCTCTATGGAAATTAGTTGCCCCAGAAAGGTATTTTTAAAGCCTCCAAGATTTTTTTCTTTAATTTAGAAACTCCATCTTTGGAACTCTTTTGCTGAACTCCATATTGAAAGGTATCAGAGAGGCAACTTCTAGCTTGAGGAAGTTTGGGGAATGAAACAATAATCGTTGCTGCCCGGATCATCTTTGTGCAGAAACGCTCTGGGCATGTTACTCCCCTCCTCAAAAACCTCCAGTGGCTACCAGTCAACCTACGCATCAGGCAAAAACTCCTCACTCTCGGCTTCAAGGCTGTCCATCACCTCGCCCCCTCCTACCTCACCTCCCTTCTCTCCTTCTCCAGCCCAGCCCACACCCTCCGCTCCTCTGCCAC
Source organism: Tachyglossus aculeatus (assembly GCF_015852505.1). Lineage (NCBI taxonomy): Eukaryota > Metazoa > Chordata > Mammalia > Monotremata > Tachyglossidae > Tachyglossus > Tachyglossus aculeatus. The sequence goes on along the minus strand of NC_052078.1, from coordinate 9,312,864 downwards.
TAATCTCCTCACCGTTAGGCCTCGTTCTCGCCTGTCCCGCCATCGATCCCCGGCCCACACCATCCCCCGGGCCTGGAATGCCCTCCCTCTGCCCATCTGCCAAGCTAGCTCTCTTCCTCCCTTCAAAGCCCTACTGAGAACTCACCACCTCCAGGAGGCCTTCCCAGACTGAGCCCCCTCCTTCCTCTCCCCCTCCTCCCCATCCCCCCGCCTTACCTCCTTCCCCTCCCCACAGCACGTGTATATATGTATATATGTTTGTACGCATTTATTACTCTATTTATTTTATTTGTATATATTTATTCTATTTATTTTATGGTGTTAATATGTTTTGTTTTGTTGTCTGTCTCCCCCTTCTAGACTGTGAGCCCGCTGTTGGGTAGGGACTGTCTCTATATGTTGCCAACTTGTACTTCCCAAGTGCTTAGTACAGTGCTCTGCACACAGTAAGTGCTCAATAAATACGATTGAATGAATGAATCTCCAACAGTGAGAATCCCTCCCTCTCTGCTAGTAACCGTGGGAGAATGCCTCTCCTTGACATCTGGAACCCAAAGCCTTTCAGAGTCAAGACCCCTGAGCTCTAACTTCATTCATGCAATTGTATGCATTGAGCACTTACTGTGTGCAGAGCGCTTGGAAAGTACAGTTCGGCAACAGAGACAATCCCTACCCAACAACGGGCTTACGTTATATAAGGAGCTGAAGTTCAAAACTCACATAGCTAATCCCACCTCTTTCCATTACTCAGTATCATCATCATCATCTATTCTGGTGCCACCTCACTTTTCCGATCTCTGATCTGTAAAATGGGGATGTCTGCTGCCCTGCTCCCAGGCATGTGGGATGACTCAATAATTAGACCACAAAATGCTATATGCGGGCAGGGTACTCTTATTGAAATAATACACACTAAACTTTACTTTATTATTTTCCTCTGTGACTAGTCAGTTGTCTTTCACCACACTCAAAATCCACACAGGCAGCTGTAATTTTCCCATCCCTGAGCTGAGCAGCTTCACAACTGGGGAGATGGCCATGAAATTAGACATATTTAACCAAAAGACAATATGTAAATCTCTGGCTCCAAGACAGCTGTCACTGATGATATAAAGCAGTTTGGTTTCTGGGGAAGGGATTGTTTTCTTAGCAACAATCATGTAGCCTGGCTCCTGGTTGCCCTTGAGCGGTTGGGCTTTTGTGAAGATACCGGATATGCAGGAACTTCTCAGCATTTTGGGGGAGGAATATGTTCCCATTAGTGTGTGTTCTCAATTAGTGATGGTTTAAATTGTTCTATTGCTGAAAGGCTATCCCTTCTGTTTGTCAAATTCAGCTTGTTTTTTCCCATAGATTTCAGGTCCTATTTTGGCTTTGTTTTCTAAATCCCACAGCCTGTTCCACACTTGCTGCCCCCCATCCCTCTGTGAAATCGGATGATATTCTTACCCCTCAGCCCAGAGAAAGGAAGCACAATTAACCCGTATTTGGAAAATAGACACTTAATGTGATGGTACTGCAACATTTTTAGATTTCTGATAGGTCATACCCTTGACTGTACACTTCTGGCTTCCTGTCCCTGCCCGCTCCAACCCAGATGGAGGATTCTGACAACAGCCCAATAATCCCCTGCAGCAACAATATTTATTTAGTGCTTCTTATGTGCAGAGCACTGTGCTAAATGCTTGGATAGACTACACAGGTGGGAGTTAAACATGACCCCTGTCCTTTGGAGGGCTCACAATCTAAAAAGCCTTCACAAGCCTAATGGTTACCATAGTAAATGGATGACAGTTTTCGGTAAACAAAGTTTGGACAATACCTTTCATCTAATGTTGTAAAAGAAGTTGATATCATACAACCAAACGTATTTATTTAGACCTAGCATATCTAGAAAATTCAGTTATCCAAACTTTTGTTCTTGTCTGGTAGATTCCCTGATGGATGTACTCTAGTTCTGTTCATCGGTGCTTTATATTTATAAAAATGTGAAGAAAGTAAATTTGTGTGGTCGTTCAAAGAGGTGACTCAATCAGTGGTATTTTTTGACCTCTTATTATGTACAGAAAACTGTAATAGGCTTTTGGAAGACTATAATACATCAGAGTTGGTAGACAAAGTGCTACTATTTTACAGTTCTATTTATTTTGTTAATGATGTGCACATAGCTTTAATTTTATTTGTTCTGATGATTTTGACACCTGTATACATGTTTTGTTGTGTGTCTCCCCCTTCTAGACTGTGAGCCCATTATTGGGTAGGGACCGTCTCTATATGTTGCTGACTTGTGCTTCCCAAGCGCTTAGTACAGTGCTCTGCACACAGTATGCACTCAATAAATATGATTGAATGAATGAATGAATGAATCCCTCCCTCCACCTCCCGTCCCTCCCCCCGTCCCGAGTGGGAAATGAGCCCTCTATATTCCCCACTCCATGATTTCTTGAGGGAGGGTGGGTGGGTGAACAGTTTGGTGAATTATTGACTTTTGGCCCTTGGAAAAGCACTAACAGGTGCTGAAAATTTAGAAATTTACTCTGGGAGAAATTTCCCTGGGAGGAAGAGAGGGTTTGATATTTTGCACCACCTTTCATTGATCCTGTTAGAATGGAGGCCAGGATCGGAGTACTGGCAAAAGCAGAAAGCCTAGTCCATTTAACAATGGATCTCACTGGATGGGGATTCCATAGCCTCAGAGTCCGCCTTCATAGTCTAGTAATAATCATTGCCATCTTCTCTTCTTGTATGGCTCAGAAGCAGTAATTAGGTAATTAATATCCCCTAAATATGCCTAGATAGTACAGCCCAAGAAGCTAAAGTTCAGCATAGACAATCCTATGGAGATTTAGTTAGTTCAGATCAAAATTTTAAAGAAGGTAAAAGATTGAAATTTTAGATCTGTATTAATGCTGCCTGTGAGATAACTCTTTTGAGTCAGTTGCTTATAGGAAATCTCAAACCAGAGATTTTAGAAATGGGATAGAAATCTTTCAGAGACGTTGCTGCCAATGCAGACTTATAGCTCCTTCCCAAGTGCTGTATAGATGAGAAGAAAAGGATACCTTGAAAGTTTGGAATGGAAATGAAGGACCCTCATTGTCAGGGAACCAGTGCAGGCAGTCATTGATCTGAAAGGCTTTTAAGTAGTGGGGTTTCCAAGGACATTATGGATTTGAGTGAGTTAATTAATCCCCCTTCACCTCTGGGAGGTATCTGGGTACAAAGTATTCCACAGAGATCATTTAGTTATTTCACAGTTCAAGGTCTCCCCAATATTATTGTCCCAAGCATTAGGTCTCTGGACCCTCCTAGTGGCCTGCCCACACTTTCAAACAATTATTTTCAAAATAATTTGGCCCCAAATAGTTGAAGGGCTTTGCCCATTTTCACCCACCTCGATTAGCACTGTGATCAATTCCTCAAGCAGGTTCTTTATCCATATTCTCGATTGGAGACTCCATTTTTCACCTCTTCCTCCATCCATCTCTTCCTTCTGCTGCTGCACACATCACTAAGTGAAGAGGGACATGTCCCAAATGTGGGACATGACTGTCCAACCTGATTACCTGCTATCTACCCCAGTGCTTAGAACAGTGCCTGGCACATAGTAAGTGCTTAACAAATACCATTTAAAAAAAATCGGGACTTACAGTCTTAAATCCCATTTTACAGATGAGTTAACTGAGGGACAGAGAAGTGAAGTGACTTGCCCAAGGTCACCCAGCAGACAAGTGGTGAAGTCAGGATTGGAACCCAGATTCTGCTGACTCCCAGGCTTGTGATCTTTCCACTCGGCCACGTTGCAAAAATGGAGATTTCCGTAAAACAAAAGAACAAAGGATCAAAAGGTAGAGACAGATTTTATCTGAGTGTATCAGAGTTTCATTAGGGTTATTCTGACATTTTTTTAATGCTGGGGGCATTTGGATCAGAGCTTATTTTGGTGGCTGCCTTCATCTTTGTATTTTGCTCAAAGACCCGCAAATGGCCAGGTGTGTGCTGCTAGGTACAAAACACTTAGTGCCTTGCATTTTCAGTTTCTTAACAGGAACACAATTAGACGTGGGTTGGAGAATCATTGCCTTAATAATGAAGAAATGGGTTAAATTGGGTTATAGGATGTTGTTGGGAGACTAGTAAATCTAAGCAGATTCATCCCAGTCCCATTCTGGTAGAGTAGTTGGATTTGAGGGTAGATACAGCCTGGAGGGTACATGTCCTGGCATAACAATTAGCCTAATTCCTTTGTAAACTAACTGACCTCTAATGAAAATCTAGCATGTTCAAGCTCTGACTCCCTCTCAGGCTCCCAATCAAGGAAATGTTCAGTCAATGATTTTTTTTTTTTGAGGTCTACTGAGTGCTAAGCATTGTCCTGTGCTCTCAGGAAAATACAAAAAAACCCCGACCCTCCTCAAGGACTTTAACAGTCTAAGGAGGGAATCTGGTCAAATTTCCAAATAGTGGGAGCCGGAGGAAAAGCAAGGATGCAACAGGAAGTAGTACAAATGTATCAAGATGAAATAGATGAGTAAGTAATGGGTTATTTATATTAGTGTCTGTCCTCCCCTCTGGACTGTAAGCTTATTGTGGGCAGAAGACGTGTACCAATTCTGTTATATTGTACTCTACCAACTGCTTAGTACAATGCTCTGTACACAGTAAGTACTCAGTAAATCATATTGATTGATCGATAAATGAATGCATAAATAAGTAAGCATAACATCATTTCACAAGGAATTTGATCCATGTCTAAAATACTTGGGGCTGGTCCCCTCCACAGTCTCCCCCTCTAGACTGTAAGCTCATTGTGGGCAGGACATGTGTCTGCTTTTCATCATCATCAATCGTGTTTATTGAGCGCTTACTATGTGCAGAGCACTGTACTAAGTGCTTGGGAAGTACAAATTGGCAACATATAGATACAGTCCCTACCCAACAGTGGGCTCACAGTCTAAAACATTATTGTTATACTGTACTCTCCCAAGCGCTCAGGTTAGTGCTCTGCACACAGTAAGTGCTCTGTATATACAATTGACTGACATATTGGCCTCACTACTTTACTTCATGTCACTGGGGGACCCAATGAGGAGCCCCAAGATCCACCTGTCATTCAACAGGCCTCTGCTGAAGCCTTCCTTTCTCAAGCTGGGTTGAACATTTCTTCCCAGTTGTCTTCCGTTAACATCTTCCTCAAATGGTGCCAGTAGCTGGCGGGATGTAGAGTGATTAGCTGTGTTTGGGAGAAGCATTCATTTTAATCAAGTAATATTTCCAAGATTTTTACAGCTTGATTGTTTTTCTACTTGTGCCAGCTGGGCAGTGCCAACCCCTCTCCTAAACTTCAGATTGGAAACTATCACCGCCAAATTGCAACCGGCTGGATGAGGCTAGATTTGCATTTTGTTAGGCTTCTCAGTTGTTTACTAATTCCTTGGTGTGTGTGTGTGGGGGGGAGGTTGGTGGTTTCCTGTTCTTTTATTTCAATGATGGTCTGATTGTGACTGCTTAATTTTGGATTATAGTGATATTTTATGTATCTTTTATTTAGTAATGCTTTTTTAGCCCTTGGTCTTTTCCCCAGTATAATTCTTCCACCCACATGATTAATTTATTGCTAACAAATTGGTATGTTAAACATCTGCAGGTGTTGCTGAATACTAGTGTGGGCCATTTCCAACAAATTCTACAAATGTCACAGCGTGGAACCCCCACTCTGCTCTTTGTTTTTGAAAAACTCTCAGGAAACTTGGGAAGTCTGCAGTTCCTGTTTCAATTTGCCGGAGCTGGGCGTGAAGAGCCTTCAGGTTAAGCTATTTGGAGCTGAATATTTGTAATGCACTTACCGTTTTTAGTTTGATGGTGGGCTAATCTTTTTGATTTCATGTAGAAGACTTGGAGCTGGGCTTTGTTGTGCTTTGGCATGTGGCTGAAGCAGCTCTTACCTTGCTGTTGATTATAAGTGGCCTTGTGTGAAGGTGGAAATCCTTTTGTGTTGCTGAGTAGGGATGGTGGCACAACAGAAGAAAGAGTTTATAAATTATTCAAGGAAATTGATAATTGAAGAGCTTTCACTCATGGAATATTACTCAACACATCCTTTATCCCTCATCTTTTCTCAGGAAATATATAGAGCATCTATGTCAGGATTGATGCTATTTTGGTGAATACCAAGTAAACTATTGATGATAACACAAACTACGATTTAATTTGAGAGAATTATTTATTCAGACCCTCTTCAATTTTTTTTTGCCTTTTTAAGGCTGCAAGAAAGACCAAGAGTAGCCACTATATTTCATATAGTGGGAGGCCATGTCTTTCATAGGTCATAAGAACAATTTGGAGAAAACATTACTCTCGTTTATTCTTAATTTAATCAGGATCTCTAGCAATAAGAAGAGTACCCACAACTATAAGTGCTGAGATGTAGTATACTACTAAAGAGAATTACTGTACATTAGCTTCCTCTCATGACATCTTCCCCTGATATTAATTTGTTATTTGAAGCATTCCCCACTCCCAGGGAGCTCTGATAAATCCAGCACCCATGTTACCTAGAGGATGATTATAGGGAGATGGGTCTTCATATTTCCAATTAGAGTTTCCCAGGCTTTGCAGGATAACGTCATTTTTAAGATTCATGTTCCTGGGAGAAAAAGGTCCAAACCAATGTAGAGCTTGGGTCTGGTTTTGTGTTCCTCATTTGAGATCCTTGTAGTGTGTTTCCCCTTGGGCTATTCGAAGCAGCCTTAAGGGTGAGCGGAGTGGACACTGCCGATGCTGCCGAAGGTGAGGGGGCACAGAGTCTTGAGGAATACCCAGGGCTTCTCATGTGTTAAGATCGGTACAGACTCTGTGCAAGTGTTTCTGGGACTCTTCAATCTAGATCTCTCGGGCTCTTAGTTTTTTAAACGCTGCCCAGATGCTGAGCATTTTGAGCCAGGACAGGGCCTAAAGACTTCCTCTGCTCTAGCATCCGTGGGGTACATGAGAAGCAGCATGGCCTAGAGGATAGGGCAGAGGCCTGGGAGTGAGAAGTTCATGGGTTCTAATCCCGACTCCACCAGTTACCAGCTGTGTGTCCTTGGCTAAGTGACTTCACTTTTGGTGCCTCAGTTACCTCCTCTGTAAAACGGTTACTGAGACCGTGAGCCCTGTGTGCGACAGGGACTGCATCCGAGCTGATTTGCTTGTATCCACCCCAGCTCTTACTATAGTGCCTGGCGCATAGTAAGTGCTTAACAAATACCGTAATTATCATTATTACCCAAGAATCTGCCAGTGGGAAGCATATTTTAATTACTCAATTGTATTTATTGAGCTCCTACTGTGTGCAGACCACTGTACTACGCGCTTGGGAGAGTACAATATAACAGAGTTGGGTAGAGACATTGCCTTAGGATGGGACCTAAAACCACCTTCTACTTTCAGTTAGACCAATGCATGAGGTTACTTTATTATTATTATTGTTATTTTAATGGTAATTTTACTGAACCCATAATAAATATATATATAATATATATTATATATATATATATATAAATAATTCTATTTATTCTGACGGTTTTGACACCTGTCTACATGTTTTGTTGTCTGTCTCCCCCTTCTAGACTGTGAGCCCGTTGTTGTGTAGGGACCGTCGCTATATGTTGCTGACTTGTACATCCCAAGCACATAGTACAGGCTCTGCACACAGTAAGCGCTCAATAAATATGATTGTATGAATGAAATACCATTATTACTGTGTTTCAAGCACGAGAAGATAAGCAGCTCAGATGCAGTCCCTGTCTTACATAGGACTCACAGCCTGAGGGAGAGAGGGAACAGGTATTTTTTCCCCATTTTACAGATGAGGAAACAGAGGCACAGGAGATTAAATGGCTTACCCAAAGTTACAAAGTAGGTAACTGAGAGAGCTGGGAATAAAGCTCCCGTCTCTTGATTCTCAGTCCTGTACTCTTTCCACTAGGTCAGACTGCCTCCTATAATCACTTTTGGATTCCTGAATTAATCATTCTATGATATTTATTGCAGTCCTACTAAGTGTGAAGCATAAGCCCTGGGGAGACTACAGTAGAAACAAGATACCCATTCCTGGCTTCCAAGGAGTTTACAAGTTTACGACCTAATGGAATAGGCAGACAAAATTTATTTACAAGTAGTGGGAGCAGGAGAAAGAGCCAGGCAATAGAGCAAATTTGTCAGGAAGAAATAGCTGAATAAATAATAGATTACACAATCGTATATACACATCTACCTTTCTAAATGCTGAGGCTGGGAATAAAATATTTAAGTATGAAGTATAGCTGTTGGGGTTGGTGTGCAACAACTGCCCTGACAAGGCACCCAAACATGCTAACAGTTCTGAGCTTTGGCAAGCCCCGGATAAGGAATTTTCAGGAGATTCCAAGCCAAAAAGTTCCCTCCTTCCTTCCCTGGACTCTCCAGAGTCCATCACACTTGTGTGGCTGTCCACCTGTGACCCTTTGGGGGATATTTTTGGTCTCTAGCAGTGGCACAGCTGAGGTGGTAGGACCTGCTGTGAAGTCTGCAGTGATGAGGTCCCTTCACCTACCAGGGGGCACCTGAAGGCAATAGGCCCTGGGCAGAGCCCCAACTTATCTCTGCTTTGTGATCAAAATGGCCTTCCTTTACTGACCTAGTTCTAGATTCGAGGTTCGTCTGCCTGTGGCAGGCTATGATCGTTATTTCTAAAACAGAATACCCAACAGAAGGAAAGAATTCTTTAATATATCACAAAGACTCCCCCTCTCTGTAACACCAGGACTTTATTCCTTGGCACACTCTAGAAATTGTTTCCCCCAGGTAAGCGTTAAATGCTTACTATGTGTCAGGCACTGTACTAAGCACTGGAGTGGACACAAGGAAATCGAGTTAGACGCAGTCCCGGTCCCATGTAGGACTCACAGTCTCAATCCCTATTTTACAGATGAGGTAACTGAGGCACAGAGAAGTGAAGTGATGTGCCCACGGTCACACAGCAGACAAGTGGCGGAACCAGGATTAGAGCCCCTGAGTTTCTGACTCTCAGGCCTGTTAACACCACTGCAGCAGTGGTGTTCAGTACCTGTTCTGCCTTCTGTTTAGACTGTAAGCCCCGTGTGGGACAGGGACTCTGTCCAACCTGATTAATCTGAATGGAGCCCAGTGCCTAGAACAGTGTTTGGCACATAGTAAACTCAACAAGTACCCTAATTATTATTATTATTATTATTATTATTATAATACAACAATGTTAGGAGACTCATTCCCTGCCCACAAGGAGCTTACATTCTAGAGAGGGAGATGGTCATTGGTCATTGATGGGAGCTTAATATAGGACAAAAATGCATTATTATTGTTCCTAGCAGCCTTAAAATTAATGGTTGGTTTAGGCAGGTGATGACTAAATACAGGCAGTCTCCTGTGAAGATTTTACTGTTCATTTGTGACCCTGGGGACCCTTCTAGTGGCAAATGCAAAACTACTTGGCTTTAAGAAAATTCCCAGTAGCCGTGGCCTTCAAACCCTCATTGTCCCTTGTGCTGCTCTAATGGTGAAGATGTTTTGATTTAATATAAACAAGGCCCAGACATTTAGTAGAGTTTATTTAGCCCCAACAAAACCGGGAGAAAAATGGGTGGGGGGAGGAAAGAAGGATCTCAGGGATTGTGGTACTATCCCAGCCACTCTCCAGCATCCTCTGTTACCCAGGGCACCTTCTTAGCGGTGGGCTGGAGCTGTCCAAGTCAACAGGGCAGGACTCTGGAGCCATCCAAGCTTATCTGTTATCTCCTGGGCAGAAGCAGTGTGGCCTAGTGGCAAGAGCACAGGCTTGGGAATCAGACGTGGGTTCTAATCCCGGCTCTGCCACTTGTCTGCTGTGTGACCTTGGACAAATCAACAAATCACTTCACTTCTCTGTGCCTCAGTCACCTTGTCTGTAAAATGGGGATTAAGACGGTGAGCCCCACGTGGGACAACCTGATCACCTTGTATCCCCCCAGGGCTTAGAACAGTGCTTGGCACATAGTAAGCACTTAACAAATGCCATAACTATTAGTATTATTATTTTGGGGGTTTGGACAGCATCACCTCTCAGAAGTGCCACATTTTGATTGGAGGAGAAAAAGAGCCTGGTGGCAAAGCTTAATGATGGTGGAACGGGATGTTGAAGTGTGGCAGGAGCCTCAGAGTAGAGCCATCCAGGGAGAATGGCAACTCTAAAAATAATAATAATAATAATGGTGTTTATTAAGCGCTTACTATGTGCAAAGCACTGTTCTAAGCGCTGGGGGGGGTTACAAGGTGATCAGGTTGTCCCCTGGGGGGCTCACAGTCTTAATCCCCATTTTACAGATGAAGTAACTGAGGCACAGAGAAGTGAAGTGACTTGCCCAAAGTCACACAGCTGACAATTGGCGGAGCTGGGATTTGAACCCATAAACTCTGACTCCAAAGCCCGGGCTTTTTCCACTGAGCCACGCTGCTTCTCTAAAGAAACATATGGAGGCCACAGTCCCCAGTAACAACTATTATCTTGCCAACTAGAACAGCATAAGGGTGGGCCTGCCCAGAGGCAGGAGTTGGGACTGGGTGACCCAGGGTTACAGTTCTGTAGAAATACAGAAGCATTATGCAAGGGGGTGTTAATTGGAGGAGAAGCAGGATGGAGGAGGGATGAAGGCATCTCACAGGGTCTCAGATCGGGAATTCAGTTTTGGTTGGGGCAGATCGCTGCATTGGGAAGAGGTAGAAGATCCCCTAAATAACCCCTCTCCTCCTCCCTCGCCGAACTGCACTTGACAGCAGCGCCCATAATTTCAGTAATCCACCATCTTTTTCATAATGGCTCCTACATTCTCAGCCACCATTTTGTAGAGGAGGAAACCAAGGTGCCGGGAAGCGAAGCGACTTATCTTTACTTGAGCCCACACAGCAAATGGGAGGCCAGCCAGCTCTTAGGTCAGTTCTCTGGATGCTTCGCCTCCAGGGCCGTTCACAGGTGGGAGTTGCCGCGTGGGCTCCTAACGTAGCCGGCCGGGAAGCATGCATCTCCCTCATCACCCATGAAATAGAACAGCGGACCACAAAAAGATGCTGTTCTTTTGGAAATCGTTGTCTTAATCACAGAAGCTGTTTGGACACTGTCCCAGAGGAAGCTCTGATATATCTGCACAATATGGCTTGGCACTCTGAAGCTGGCTGCTGAATTTGATGCCGCAGCTGGCACGAGCCGCCAAATGTGTTATATGGGGAAGGTTTGGGGGAACTGAGAGTGAGGGAAAGAACTGTCAGCTGGCAAGGGACATGCTTGAACATTTTCATGGCTGTGTGATGATCTATGCGTTTTAATTTCCTTAATCAGGGACAGAACTTCAGTATCTTGGCACAATAGGCAGGGGGTAGGGGCGGGATGGTCAATGCAGCTCAGCCAGGGAAAGGGAAACATAATACAGTAGGGACCTTCCCTTTATTTTCTTGCGATGAATGTGCTGAGGTTCACGCAGAACACAGAGTACAGTGCTTTTTGACAAATGTGGTGGCGGCGGCTGCGATTCCAACGTCTCCAAGCTGGAGGGAGTTGATTGCTTTGCCTTAAAATGGGCCAAAGCCAATTGGCTGTCTTAAAAGGGAAACCAGAAGAGGCTGGGGCTGGAGATTAAGTTCAGAAAGAGATGAAACTCAGCAAGATCGGAGAGAGACAGAAAGGGGAAAATAGATGACTAGTTTTTTTGGCCTGTGATGGGGAATGGGGTAAGTCAAATGTTTAGGAGAACCTTAGTAACAGCAGTTCGGCAAGAACTTCCAGATATCTAGTACTTCCTGCTCTCTCTTGTTTCTCCCGCCTCTCTCACTATTTATATTTCATTTGTCCATCTACTTCATTAGATTGTAAACACTTTGAGAACTGGAAACAGTGTATGTCCTGCTTCTTTGCAGTCTCCCAAGCACTTAGTTCACTGCTTAGACGTGATGATGATAATAATAATGATGATGATGGTATTTAAGCATTTATTAGGTGCCAGGCACTGTACTAAGCGCTGGAGTGAATTCAAGCAAATCGAGTTGGACACAGTCCCTGTCCCATGTGGGGCTCACAGTCTCAATCTGCATTTTACAGATGAGGTAACTGAGGCACGGGGAGGTGAAGTGACTTGCCCAAGGTCACACAACAGACAAGTGATGGAGCCAGGAATAGAATCCATGATCTTCTGATTCCCAGGCCCCTGCTCTATCCACTATGTCATCCTGCTTCTCCACTCCATGGTTAGTAAATGCCATTGATTAATTGTTTCGATTGAGAGCTTACCAGATCTGCGATCCTGAGAGGGGCCGCAAATTAGTGAGTGACAATAAATTATGGGAGCCCTAAGAATCTGATTGAGAAAAATAAGTGCACAGTGATGGTCCAGAGGGTACCTGGGCAAAGCTGAACATTCATCTCTGAATTTTCTGAGAGGAAAAGCATGAGACCAAATGAACTTTCATTCCCCAACTGGTTTTGGATGGCGTCATTTTCCGTCCAAGTTCTCTGATGTGTAGAAACTCTTATGACACTCATCCATGAAAGTCAGGGAGAAATCCAACTTAGGACTTGTGTGGAATCCCAGAAATATTTTTACACCGTAAAGAGCATTTTGGCAGAGTCTAGAGCTAAGATAGAATAGGCAAACCAAAAAAAAAGGAAGTAGCTGAAGCAGGAAGTAGATGCTTTCACATGTTGTTAGAATTTGGTTCCTTTGAGGTTCTATTCTGACTCTTTGCTCTGGCTTCCATACAGTTGTTCATGCTTGGTTCTGCATATCTGTTTTAGTCAACACTGTAAAAATGTATATACCTGGTCTCAGCTGCCTGCCTATGAGTTCTGGTTTGTGAGAGGGTGTCTCTAAGGGTCTCTTCCTTACCACTTAAATGAGTCTGCATTTTGCATTCAAAGGCCTCTGAAGGGGTTTGAGAGAGGTTTGCCTCTTTCCATGCCACTGGAGGTCATTTGGCTATATTATTTATTGACTTTGGGATTGGGTCCTGAGGGACCACTCTGGCCTTGGTCTCTAAAAATGAAGCCTCTGTTTCTTTCTCAACTTATTTTTATGTAGAGATAAAAAAACTCTACAGTGCTGGCTTTAGATGAGGGAGAATTGATGTTTTGACATTTGAAGAATAAGAGCAAGGATGGCTGCCAGAGAGAAAGAGAAAGAAAACAATGCTTTTCTGTGTCTCTTCATTTTATTGTTCCTCCAGGCACTAGCCAAATAATTGCTGTTAATATACTTATTTGAATTGATGAGAGCCATACCTGCTGTGGGCTAGGTCCTGGATTGTATTTGTCATCAGCAAGAATTCTGCCGGCTGAAGAGATCCCACAAGCTAGTTGGATTAACGGGGCTTTCCGAGAGATTTCGTGTGAGTAGACAGAGCTGGGCAAGGCTTTCTGACATAATGTTAAGACAAGAGGGCTCTCCGAAGACCAGGGCAGCTGTCTCTTGATCTTATTGAAACGGGTGCACAACTTGTTCTTTGACCGGGCTTTCTGACCTGCTCCTTAAAGGATGGCTCCCACTGTCTCTCCACTCAAATAGCAAATATTCTGGACTGGCCTCTTTTGCCATAAGGCCCCACAGTCACCAGTATCTTCTTCAGGTGAAACCCCAGTAATGTTTGTGGCCTCCGGCCCAGGGCCAATCTGAATTGCGAACACTGTTTCTTCTTTGTTTCTTTCTGCACTATAAATCTTGCTCTGTAACTGCCATGCCCAGACAACAACCTGACTGTCATTTATTCAGTAGAAATCCCTGTGATGAATGGTAACATTGGTAAAGCGCCCAGGCATTTTTGTGCCTCATTTCACCAACCTATTGAACGTCTCCAGGAGATGGGGCTTTATCGCTGAAGAGATTCAAACTTGGATTTGCCAACGCTTTGTTCGCCATGTTAGCTGGGGCTCCAGATAACTTGTTATAACCTAAAGGTTTGGAAACCTTTGTTTCCAAACCAAACAAAATTGGGCCCAGGTGTATGCCAAGAGAGCCAAACCTATTTTTGGTTTGGTCATCGGAATTGTTGATGACATGCCTTAGGCTCATCCATACAGGTCTGGGTAATCTACTTTCTACTGTAATGAAACCAGCCAAGGAGAAGATCAAAAGGTCGTACTCTGGGCCTGTCCAGGTGGAGGGCTGAATCAGGCTGTTCCCTAGCTAATCCCGTCCCTGGTCTCAGGCCATCGGCCCATGTGGCTTATCTTGTGTATCTCGCCCACATCCTGCCTCTCCCTTCATATCTGAGTGACCATCACTCTCCCCACCTTCCAAGCCCTGTTAAAATCACATCTCCTTTGAGAAACCTTCCCCAACTAAACCCACATTTCCCCTACTCCCTCTCCTTTCTGCATAGCCCTTGCAGAAAGGATTGGACCCTTTTTTCACTCCATCTTCAGCCCCACAGCACTTATGTACATATCTGTAATTTATTTTAATGCCTGCTTCCCCTGTAGACTATAAGCTTCTTGTGGGCAGGGCACATATCTATCACCTCTGTTATATTGTACTCTCCCAAGCACTTAGTACAGTGCTCTGCACACGGTAAGTGCTCAATAAATATGATTGATTGAAGGTAAAAGGAAATAGCCAGTAATTGTGGAGGGCCTAAGGGCAACCAAAAAGAGACTCTGTCCTATCAGTTTCCATCCTCCTGCTTTGCAGTGGCTTCGTAGCCGCTTTGTTTAACTCTTCAAAAGCATCTGCAGGCTTTCCGGGAAGGGAGGGCTGGAAAGGGAGATGCCGGCTGAAGGTGTGGTCAGATTTCCGGTTTGTTTCCCTGGCGCTGTGTGAGGCTGAACCAGACATTTTAATGCTCTGCTGAGGTTGTAAACTTTATTCTTTCTGCCAGAAGGATTAATGCCGTGTGCGGAATAAACCCAATTATGTAAAAAGTTCAACTCCTGGTTTCCTTTCTCTCGGCAGTATCCTAATGAAAGGTTTTGTATAGATCCAAGTGGAGCTTCAGAGATAAATAAAATATAAAGCTGGGCCCATGGGTGGAAATGTTCTCAAACCTCGAGTATGTGTCTAAAGCAGAGGGAAAGGCAGTGGGGTGTCTTTCAGCTCTGTGGCTGCCTCTCTCCCCTCTCGTTGCCTCTTAAGCCACTTTCCTCCTGTCCAAATGTGCCTGGTTCTTTATAAGTGGCCTATTTGCATCCCTAGGAGGTTCTTATAATAATAATAATAATAATAATAATGATAATAGTAATGACATTTGTTAAGTAATAATAATAATAATGTTGGCATTTGTTAAGCGCTTACTATGTGCAAAGCACTGTTTGTTAAGTGCTTACTATGTGCCCAGCACTGTACTAAGAACTGGGATAGATACAAGATGATCGGGTTGGACGAAATGGTCCCTTGTCCCACATGGGGCTCACAGTCTAAGTTAGAGGGAGAACAGGTATTGAATCCCCATTTTGCAGATGGGGCTACCGAGGCACTGACGAGTTAATCATTGTTATTTATTGAGCTCCTACTGTGTAGAGTTCTGTACTACGCCCTGGGGAGAGCACAGTATAACAGAGTTGGTAGACACATTCCCTGCCCAAAACAAGCTTCCAGCCTAGAAGGAAGTTTATTGACTCTTCCCAAGGTCACATAGCAGGGAAGTGGTTATTATTGCATATCCCCTTTTCCTTAGCGTTCCTTGCAGTCGAGGTCAAGAGTTGCTCTGAGCTGTCCTCTTCAAGCCACTGTCCTGCGTGCCCTTCTCTTTCACTCATCTGTTCCGGTTCCTGATCTGATGAAATCTCAGGGAAGTGACAATTCCTTATTTGTCTTGGCCGATGAGGCAGCCAGGCCATTTGGCAGCCCCGGTGTCTTAGCAGCTCTACTATGGGAAGCGTGACTCAACCCAGTGGGGTGAAAGGCTAGAAGGAGATTGTCCTCCGGGGCATCAGGCGGATGAATTCTGCTGTCAGCAACGTCGTCTTGGAGCATGAAGAATGGCAGTGCTCCCCTTCACCTGAATAATTATCTGATAGCGGGAATGGGGCTTTGAAGGCTGTTAAGAGTGGAGAGGGAAAGAACTGGGAGGGAAAAGGCGCCGAGCAGAAGTAAGGCATCCAGCTTTTAGCTGGATGGGGAGGTTGTGGTAGTTTGCCTGAAGGCAGCACTGCCTGGAGCCACGAGGAGTCAAAGGTCCAAGCTGTTACGTTTTCTTTTCTCTTGTCTACACTTGGAGTGTTGCCTGTGGTCTTGTAGCTTTTACATTTTCTCCATGTATTATCTTTGATTTAGACAGTGTTAGCCTGTGAACTCCTGGGACAGGGGACCGGTTCTTCACACCCATGTATTCGCCCCAGTGCTTAGCACAGTCTCTTGCATGCTGTACCCCTTAGTGCAAGGATCTGATTGACATTATTTCAGGAATGCGTGTGTGTGTCTTTCTTTTTGTCACGTTTTCGTTTGAATGAAACACCCATTGGCAGGAAAGGAAGATCGACCACTTTCAACTTCAGAACAGCTTGGCCACGATCCCGAAGGATTGGAGAAAAAGAACACAGCACTTTGTCTCAGACAGGGTGGGGGAAGAGTGGAACCAGAGGAAGCAGAAAAATAGGACTTTTCTTTCAGAAAGCAGCTTCATAAACACCTACTTCTTGAATGTGTGCCTTTATTTCATTGTGTTCACGAAAATGATGTTTCTATTGCACGGACAGAACTGTGGAGAGGAAAGAGGAGGGCCGTTATCCAGAGGAGGCCTAATTAGGGACTGTGACGGTGGTGGGGCTGGGCCTTGTGATCGATTCCAAATTACTCGGGAAGCTGTAGCTACTGGCGTGTTTCCTGCTGTTGTTTAGAAACACTGCCCAGGCTGCAGTGAACCATCGAGTTGGAACCTGAATCTCTTTTTGAGCATTTATCTAAGATGGGGAATGGAGACTTTGCTGTTCTTTATGGTAGTGGTCGACCTTTGGTCATGGAGGAGGCCTCTTATGGGATGCTGATAGGGGCCCATTAGGCTATTTGCCGAAATGCAAGTGGAGCCGGAGGAAGGGGAGAGGGCTGAGTGGGGAGACTGCCGTGTGTGTATTTCCGTTCTCGCTTGGTTGGCTTGACTCCAACATGAGTGTGTCCTGAGAGATTTCCAAATACTGGCCAGGTGTTAAGTGATCGCAGCAGATTGTCTTTGCTTCTGTTCTGCAGCAAATACACTGTCATCTCTTCATCAGGGTCGGAACTGAGGAGCGGGGCGCCCCTCTGGTGTGGGATTTTAGCTAGTTTTTGAAAATCGGCGAAGCATGAGGCACCATTATCTGTGAGGAATTTCCATATTTAGACACCTGATGGGTGGGTATGCATTCTACCCTGGACGTTTCTCTGGTGTTTGGTAGCTCTTCAGACTGCATGCCGTTAGGTGATTCTGGCAAAGACGGGTGGTGGTATCAGGACAGAAATTGGGGATCAATGAGAAATTGCACCTTGTAATGCCTGTTTATTTTTATTGGTAATTGTTAAGTGCTTACTATGTGTCTAACACTGTTCTAAGTGCTGGGGTAGATACAAGTTAATTAGGTTGGACCCTGTCCTGCATGAGGCTCACAGGCTAAGTAGGAGTGAGAGCAGGAGTTCTAAGGTACGGAGAAGTTAAGTGACTTGTCCAAGGTCACACAGCAAGCATTTGGCAAAGGCGGGATTGGAACCCAGGTCGTCTGATTCCCAGGCCTGTGCTTTTTCCACTAGGCCGTGCTGCTTCTCAACATTGTCGTGAGAGTGGTGACCGTCCCGGCCTAAAGAAAAAGTCCTGCACCTTCAGCAGAGAGCTGTCCGGGCCAAGCAGCACGGCAGAGTGGATAGTGCATGTGCCTGGTTGTCAGAAGGTCATGGGTTCTAATCCCGGTCCCACCACTGGTCTGCTGTGTGACCTTGAGCAACTCACTTCACCTCTCTGTGCTTGTTACCTCATCTGTAAAATGGGGGTTGAGCCTTTGAGCCTCATGTGGGACAGGAACTGTGTCCAACTCGATTTGCTTGTATCCACCCCATCACTTAGTACAGTGCCTGGCATAGTAAGCACAAAATAAATACCAATATTATTATTATTTCTATTAAGGTGACCAGCCGGCCCCTCTTCTTCCTGGGAGCCCATCCCATACCCTGAAAGGTTTAGGACAAGCCGCATTAGTATCCCACTTTTACCCATGGTTGGAGAGGGAATCCTACACTTTCCCGACTGAACCGGCCCTCCTGGGGCCATTAATGGGGATTCCAGTGTGATCAGAATGCCTCGTGTCTGGCCACACTGGAGAGAATGGCTGCGGAATGGACCAGTTCGGTCAGGGTGGTGACTACTGATGCTTCTTTCAGAGGAAAAAAAAAAAAAAGGAGGCAGAGCCTCTTCCCTCACTTGTTCTCCTAGGGTTTGCTGTAGGGGCTGCCATCACCTCAGCTTTGGTGATGGGGGTACGGCAGCGATGCTCGCAGCTGGCAGTGGAAGAAGATGGCGATGGCAAGTTGATTCCCCTCTCCTCTCTTTGTTTTCTGCCCTGGGGGCCTAAGGGGATCTCTGAGGAACAGCCTGCTGATTTGGCAAGGAGTGGGGTACCTTCAGCTTACACAGGCAGAGGGGCCTGCCATTCCATCTTAAGTCAGCAAGGATATTAGAGTTTCTATCCAGCCAACATATTTGTCCTGCCACTTCCTATGAGGGACTGGTCTAGGGAAGCTTCAAGGAAGAGGGCACAGGGGGAGAGCCAGGAGTCTCCCTGACTTCTGCCTCCAAAATTCTGTCCTCAATTCTCCCCTGGTTCAGCTCCCCAAAACTACTTCTCCCACTGCTCCCCCCCACCCCACCCCGCCAAATCCTCCTGCTGGCACATAGTAACAGCTTAATAAATACCGTAATCATTAACTTCCCTTGCCCATCCCTGCCTCCATCATTTGGCCGGGCCCCTGATTAGTTCAGTGTTAGGAGCTGAGCCGCTCCATTATAGCTTAGTAACCTTGCCCCCTTCCATACCCTGGAAATTTCACTTGTTTTTGCACTTTTTCTCTCAGAATAGCTGCATTTGCATTCTGTGCCCTTCTCAACTCTTACTTGTCTGGAGGAGGTTGGTTTTCAGACATTTGGGGCTCTGAACCTGTGGGATGATGCTAATTTGTCTGTCAGTCCAGGGAAAAGGGGGGACAAAGGAGCAAGGGGGATCCTGGGGAAGAGAGTGCCCTCCCTTCTGAAAAGCTCACTGGGCGCCCCTGACTTGTGTTCCCTGATAAATCCAGTCCCAACTCTGCCACTTGTCTGCTGTGTGACTTTGAACAAGTCACTTAATTTCTCTGTGCTTAGGTTACCTCATCTGTAAAATGGTCATTAAGACTGAGCCCCGTGTGGGACATGGATTGTGTCCAACCTCATTTGCTTGTATCTATCCCAGTGCTTAATTAAGGGCCTGGAACATAGGAAGCGCTTAATAAATACCATTAAAAAAAGAAAAGATAAGGAGCCTTGTAGGACACGGCTTTTGGTACTAAAAGAAAGTTCATCGGGGAAGTGCAGGCAAGGGGAATCTTTTTCCATTATGATCAACTCTCCATTATCCATGGTAGTAGAAGAAACCAAGACTTGGGTAATGCGAAAAAACGAGTCATTCAAAATTGCTTAGGGGCCTTGGGCTCCAACCAGATAACCCTAGCATCTCTCTGGGTTCTGTCTACATGTTGGGAGTAAGTAGGTGATCCAAATTTGAGGTCTCCAGGTGAGAAGGCAGCCTTACAGTTAGTGAGAAACATGGATAAACCACTTGCAGATAATCAATTAATCATGTTTATTGAGAGCTTACTGTACTAAGCACTTGGGAGAGTACCTTACCTGCCGAAAAGGAGTTTACAGTCTAGAGGGGGAGACTCATTAAAATCAACTACAGATGTGTACGAAAGTGCTGTAGGGCTGAGGTTGGGTGAATAAAGGGATAATTGAGCATCAGCTAGATACGTTTCAGCACTATAAGTTGGGACGGACATATACAGCAAATTTGGTGTGCTTCCCCGCAGCCCTGCTATTTCAGGTCTTTTCTGGTTCTGTGACTGTCACTTGTCCAGGTTCCAGTCATGTTCCTCAAAAATCTCCAGTGGCTACCAATCAACCTACGCATCAGGCAGAAACTCCTCACCCTCGGCTTCAAGGCTGTCCGTCACCTCACCCCCTCCTACCTCACCTCCCTTCTCTCCTTCTCCAGCCCAGCCCGCACCCTCCGCTCCTCTGCCACTAATCTCCTCACCATGCCTCGTTCTCGCCTGTCCCGCCGTCGACCCCCAGCCCACGTCCTCCCCCTGGCCTGGAATGCCCTCTCTCCCAACATCCGCCAAGCTAGCTCTCTTCCTCCCTTCAAAGCCCTACTGAGAGCTCACCTCCTCCAGGAGGCCTTCCCAGACTGAGCCCCCTCTTTCCCCTCCCCCTCATCCCCCCTCCATCCCCTCCGCCTTACATCCTTCCCTTCCCCACAGCACCTGTATATATGTATATATGTTTGTACATATTTATTACTCTATTTTACTTGTACATATCTATTCTATTTACTTTATTTTGTTAATAGGTTTTGTTTTGTTCTCTGTCTCCCCCTTCTATACTGTGAGCACACTGTTGGGTAGGGACTGTCTATATATGTTGCCAACTTGTACTTCCCAAGGGCTTAGTACAGTGCTCTGCACACAGTAAGCGCTCAATGACTACGATTGATTGATTGATGTTTGTTGTTTCATCCTTGTTGCTGTTACCCTCATTCTTTCTTACAGCTTTTTTCCTGACCCTTTCTGTTATTTCCCAAGAAGACTTTGACCAGTTTCTCAGTTGAAATTGCACAGAGCATACATTTTCTACAATGTAGAGCTGGGAAATTTGATGTCTAGTTTCTTCGGGGGCCAACCCATTGAATTAGCTTTCCTAGAAACAGTTCAGAGGAAAAGACTGAAAAAAATTGCTTTTGTGAATTAGCCCTCTTTCTCAAATGTGCGGGGATCATCACATCCTTAGACTATGGCTAGAGAAATAATATGCGTATGATTATAACTAATGAGGAGCTGGAGGGTGATAGAGAAAGCAGTTTCTACTTAGGAATTAATTGTACTTATGGCTCCCCGAGGATAGGGTTGGAATGGAACTGTGGTAGCCCCAGAGGGAGGACTTTAGAAAATTTAGTCAAGCATTCAGCCATTTAAGGTGAACTTTCTTCGAAGAGACAGCCTGCAGTTCAAAAACTTTATTTTTCAGATTTTAAGACAGGGGATACCATGAAGCTATAGGATCCAGTTGAACAACTGAACCAGCATGGCCTAGTGGAAAGAGGCCTGGGTTCTGATCCCACCTCTGCCAATTGCTTGATGTGTGACCTTGGGCAAGTCACTTAACTTCTCTGTGCCTCTGCTTCCTCGACTGTAAAATGGGGATTAAATACCTGTTCTCTCTCCTACTTAGACTGTGAGTCCCATGCATGACAAGGACTTGTCTGACCTAATTAACTTGCACCCACCCCAGCGCTTAGAACAGTGTTTGAACATAGTAAGTGCTTAACAAATACCATTACAAAAAAACCAAAACTGAGTCAAAGCCTAGAAAGGGATCTAGGTTTAGGACAAGGTTATTTTGTCTCATTAGATTGGAAAGTCACGGTTTATTGTTTAGGAAAGGGTTTACTGAATTGTTCAGGAAGCTAGTAGTGTTGGGGTCTGACATTGTTCCTCGTGAAATGGATGAAAATACATTACCTATTGGGGTTTATCACAATTTTTTGCTTCATGATCTACTCCATACCAATCAATGATATTTATTGAGTGCCTACTTAGTGCTTAGCTCTGTACTAAGTGCTTGGGAGAGTATAAGCAAAGGACGAGTTTCCTACCCTCAAGCATCTTACAATCTCTAGATCCTTTTGAGAACTTGGTGCCAATTAATGCCCAAGACCAGCAGTGATATTGAGAAACAATAATTGCATTCATTCATTCAATCGTATTTAATGAGTGCTTACTGTTTGCAGAGCACAGCGCTAAGCACTTAGAAAGTACAATTTGGCAACAGATAGAGACAATCCCTACCCAACAAAGGGCTCAGTCTAGATGTTGCACTGCTGTGAAATATGATATCTGAGGGTGGTTTTTGTAAATGTCTAAAATGGGAAATGGTGAATTAGGAGTTTTATTGTTCTGCAAGAGATGTATTTTTTTTTTTTACAAACTATCTCAACTGGCCCACCTGCTTGTTTGCCTGTCTATTCGTATATGTCTGACCACTTTAGCTCACATTCCAATGTATGTATTACGTGAATAGCAATGCCAAATAATCCACATGAAGTTTTTTTATGTCCCTGGACTGCTTAAATTGTCTGTGTTTTCTTAGTATATGTTGATAGATTACCCATAATCTTCCATTTGTTTCTTGATTTTTTTGTTTGTTTGTTTGCTTTAGTGTCATGTTATTGGACCCCGGTATTGAGAAGAAAATTAATCAAACTTTTAGCAGGCTGGCAAAGGTAGTAACTACAAGTTACTAATTGGGTCTTATTAAAAATCTGGGGGTGTGGGGTGGCTTAATGAATCTTGAGCTCACAGTTCTTTGACCAAGAGGATTCACTTTATAATCCAATATTCCGTTGAGATGGATGCATCAACACTCTGAATGGAGAAATTTTTTAGGTAGAGTGCATGTTTTGCAAGTCAAATTAGAGGTGAGTCTCAGGAAGAGATTGGGTGAAGCATCACTTTGGGCAAGGAAGAAGGAAAGTTGAGAAACCTATCGGGGCAGGAAAAAACCATAATCCAAAAGATAAATTTTCTGGGTCTAACGTGGGAGTTCAAGCAGAGGGACAGGGAGCCGCAGAAAGACCAGAGGAAGAGAAGCGGTTAAGAAAGAGATGAAGAAATGAAGAGTGAAATTAGGTAGAAATCATTTGAAACTGGAAAACAGTGGTCTTGGGGAAAGATACCAGGAGAAAAATAGGCAGATATTGTAATGGAGGATGGATGGAGAGGGAAATACTTGAGTTTTTCATTTTTACCTTAAGGCACTAGAAGAAGTATGAATGTGAGGACTACATCTTCCAGCAGTCTGAAAAGTGAGACCAATCTTTCAAAAGAACCAGACTGTACGACATTAATCCAAGCAAGGGTTCAGTGTATTTATCAAACTAATGGAATCCTGGTTGTTTGACAGCTGTGACTTGACAACTTTGCATTTATCAGAAAGGTATCACAGAACACTGCAGATAGAGGAATCAATTTTAAAGATTACAAAAACCCATTGCAAAGCTTATAATGTTTTCCCAACTTCCCTTAAAATATCTGAAATTCTGATTTTCTGAACTGTAGAAAATGAATCAAATAATCATATCCCGTGATTTCTTAACCTCTGCATATTTCATTTTTGGGAGAAAATTTTCAGTGTCAGTAATTCATAGAAAAAAATTGCAGTGCGTTATTATTGAACCTTAATGGCTGCCAATCCACATTATCATTCAGTTTTTCAAAAATGTATAAAGGAGCTCAAAAAATTTGGAGTTTTTCAGTTTTTTATTTCCACAACTTAGTCGGGGCCTTAGTTAAAATGTTAAATTGCAGGTCCCTGTAAAAGAGTGGAATATTTCCTGAGAAGTGAGTTGCTCAGAGGTAAATGCCTTTATCTTAATTCACACTTGAGTGCTTTGCTACACTGTAACTGTTGCTCCAGCCTTAGGGCAACAAAAACTCACTGACACATTGATGTCAAGAAGTACGGGTAGCACCATGGCAGCCTAAAGATTTTTCCAGAGCAGAGCCTTTCTCAGAAAAGGAGACATTGGTGAGGGTTTTCAACTTTGGTCAGTTTTTTTTTTTTGAGACCTCTTTTTCATTCATTTAATTGTATTCATTAAGCACTTACTGTGTGGAGAGCACTGTACTAAGCACTTTTCCATGACTCCCTTTCCCTTCTGCATCATGTCTGTACTTGGATCGATACCCTTTGGGCATTTGGTATTCACCACTCCCTCAGCCCCACAGCACTTATGTACATATCTGTAAATTATTTATGTAACTATTATCCGTCTCCCCCTCTAGACTGTAAGTTCATGGTGGGCAGGGAACAGGACCTCCAGTTCTGTTGTACTTTTCCAAGTGCTTAGTAATAATAATAATAGTAATAATAACAATTGTGGTATTTAAGCGCTTACTATATGCAAGGCACTGCATTAAGCGCTGGGGTGAATTCAAGCAAATTAGGTTGGACACAGTCCCTGTCCCGCATGGGGCTAACAGTCTTAATCTGTTAACTGAGGCACAGAGAAGTGAAGTGACTTGCTCAAGGTCACACAGCAGACAAGTGGTGGAGCTGGGATTAGAACCCGGGACCTTCTTCTTTCCAGGCCCTTGCTCTATCCACGCTCTACACATAGTAAGTACTCAATCAATACCAATGACTGACTGATTTTTCTCTAACTACTGTCACAGCAAAATTATCAAAATTTGTGCTTGCTTTTGTGCTACAACACTGAGCCTAAAAATAAGTAGATAAGTGAAAAACTGGGTCAAGATCATGATTTTCCTCTGGACCATTGTTTGGATTCCAGTAGTTTCAACAGAGGTTGTTTGAAGGCACTGTAGGCTGATTGCCTTCCTTGACCTCCAGCCTGTGGCTAGGCATGTATTTTCTGTTATTCTTAATTTTACTTGAACCTTCTTATATGTTCTGCCTGCCTAACTTCTGGAAAGGCATTCCATAGGCTCACCACCTGTAGAGTTAAGAAATGCTTCATAAGTGTTGGATTTCAAGATTAAGTCCAACGAGATATGGAGAAACAATGTAGACTGTGACCCCCTTGTGGGACAAGGACTGTGACTGACTTATAATAATGGTATTTTTTTAAACGCTTGCTATGTTCCAAGCTCTGTTCTAAGTGTTGGGGTAGATACAAGGTCATCAGGTTGTCCCACGTGGGGCTCACAGTCCTAATTCCCATTTTACAGATGAGGTAACTGTCTCAAAAAAGTTAAGTGACTTGCCCAAAGTCTCAGAGCTGATAAGTGGCTCAGCCAGGATTAGACCCACGACCTCTGATTCCCAAGCCCGTGGTCTTTCCACTATTACCTTGATTCTGTCCTAGCTTTTAGTACAATGTTTGACATACAATAAGCACTTAAATGGTACAGATATTAAAACTGCAATTAGGTGCCTTGGTGATCATTGTAATCTTCTTTTGGGCTCCATACATGAGCACCTTAAGAGAGAAAGTGTTAATGACTGAGAAGGGCAGGAGGTTGTTGGAGTGAGGTCACTTTCTCTAGGATCTTTCCTCCTTCTCCTCCTCCTGCTTTCAGATGGGAGGGAATTGAGTTTATTTTCACTGACTGAGAATTCTTATGATGTAGCAAAATGTTTTCTCCAAACAGCCCTCTCTTACACATTGCCCTACTGGCTGATGGGCTTCAAAGCCAGCTCTTTTTCCTTTATAGTGCCAAACTGGGGATGTGGGTTACTGGGCAGTTTTCATTTGAAGGTTCTTTAAGATTCTTAGAGATCGTTAGAGGGAGATCGATAGTTACAGATGTTTGAAGTTCAACTCTGTTACCGGCAGCAAACTGAAATTAAGAATTCAACCCCTAATATTACATTTAGATGGCAAGAAGCTGAAAAATAAAAAAGGGCATATAAAAATAAAGTACTGTCACACAGTGGGAAGCTGGACCATGGGACATTAACAAACCCTAAGCAGAAAATATACCATAAATGAGGAAAAAAAAGTAATTGTTCATGCTAAAGAGAAATTCAAACCAAGAGGCCTTTTAAAACAATAAAATAAGATACCCAGATAATTAGGTCTTTTTAAAATTAGCTCATTGTTGGTAGTGCTATTTTCACGATGGTGACTGTATAATGAACCCAATTCCTTGAATCATCAAAGAACTCACTGAAGGCGAAGGAAGCCCTTTCAGAGAGATTTTAGCTTTTTTTAGATCATTAAAGTGATGCGTTAATAGTATCATATTCAGTGTGTCAGTCCACTCTTTCATATAAAATATGTGGCCCTCCCTGTAGTCTTAAGTGATCTCATAGTAAGGACAGTTATTTTGAACTTACCCAAGCACTTAGTACAGTGCTCTGCAAACAGTAAACTCAGTAAATTTGACTGAATTGAATTGAAAATCCCCAAGGAGATCAGTCAATCAACAGTATTTAACACTTACCATGTGTAGAGCACTGAACTAAGTGCTTGGGAGAGTACAATACAATAGAGATGGCAGACACTTTCCCTGCCCACAGAGTTTACAGTCTAGAGGATGACTAATATATGGTGATAGGAAGTCAATTGAAAAGTTGGGCACAAACATTTTGATATCTCTTATCCTTGGCAAACCCCTTTACTTTTTGGTGAATAAGCTATTTTGATTGAGGGGTTTTCTCATATGATTAGAAATTATAGTTTCAGAACTGTAGTTCTGAATGATCCAGTTTCAAATAAACAAAACTATCCTTTTTTTCTACCATCCCCACAGGGAATTTGTAAGGACAAAGTGAAACCATTTTAGTGAATGCGCTGCGGGAAAATGTTGAAGTGTGGTAGACATTGAAAATATGATTGAGTGAGGAAGAGAAGGAATTCTGAATTTCCATTGGAAGTAGGAGGGTCGGGTCAAGTTAAATTACAGAATAGGTTAAGTTATAACCGAGTTTTAGCCAAGTCGTGAAATTCCATGGAACTTTGCTCCTTTACCTGCCATTTGACCCGACTTTACCAACATGCTTAAGGATTGTCACTCCCTGTTCCAGGCTCTAAATTTAGTAGGCAGAGTTTGTGGTAAAGGAAACCCTGAAGAGCTTGTGCTGTATATATATATATACCCATGCCCATGAAGGTGTTAATACTGCTCAGCCCATTTCCCAATGCACTCCCTGCTTATTAGTTGATACTCAGAGAACAATCACTCAGGTACTGATCTTCTCAAAACTCCTAAGTTACCACTAAGAAGTAAGTAGACACTGGAAGAAATGGACTTTTTATGTATAAACATACACAAACACACACTCACCATTTTAGCCTGCAAAGTTAAATTACAGTCTAAGAGGTTTGGAGAACAGGTAGTCGTCCTCAGTTGACAGATGAGAAACTGGCCAGAGAGGTTAAATGACTTGACCAAGGATACAGAGCAGACAGAGATAGGACTAGTACCAAAGATTCCTGATTCCCAGTCCTATGAGCATTCAATTCCATGAGCATTCCAGGAAGTTTCCCAGCGTAGTCTGGCTTGTTAAATTCTGACCCCTGAGAGTGTTACCCATTCTGGACAATAAGATAATCTTTCTGCCTAAAATTTGAGGCCTTCTGGAATATACCAGGTAAAGTGAAGACTCAGTAACTTGGAATAAGCCTTACTAACTGAACCTTGAAATCAGTATATATACATATACTGTACACATATATATGGCTATATATAGCCTTATTAAAAAAAACCCAAGGGTACAAGTGTAAGGATTTGCCATTTTTGTACACGCAAGGTGAATTATCTGTCTCTGAATGGGCTTGGGAAGAAACCACCCACTGACTGACTCACTGAAGAATATTGCACGCAACCTTGGAATCTAAATATAAGTCTCCTGTTTTAATAAAAAGCCTGAGTCACAACAAACATTATTAATAAAGGCCCTCACACTCCAGAGACCAGTGAACTCAATGGCTGAGTAATCCACCTCCACACCTCAGATCCCTCAGAAAAGCAACTTCCCCCTAAAAGTGCTTCATTCTGGGTCCTGTGTCTCCTTCCCCCAATTTCTCTTGTTGGACTAACTGTCCTGGGGAACCCGGGCCTGGTGGAAGATTGGGTGAGGATGCTGGGGCATATTCCCTGTACCCTACATACTCCTTAACCTGGGCAGCCTGCTTTAGATGTGTCCTGAAGGGTGGAGAGGACATTCTTGGGAAGAGCTGAAGTCTAGCTCAGGTCATCCTGGATGTCTATAGGAAGTGGGCTTTTTTTTTTTTCTTTAACAGCTGTAGTAACTGAATCAGTGGTAATTTTTTTTCTGTGCATGAGAAAGGGTTCTTGAGCAGGATTATCTTGAACTCATGTGGCTCTGGTGGGGGAAACTTACGGAGCTAGGGGTTGCTGGGACTATCACCCACATTCATGGTGGACTACTGACCATGCATAAAATTGTAAAAAAAATTCAGGAAAGTATGCTGATATTCCTTGCTGACTGAGTCAAACAAATCACCATGCCCATGAAGGTGTTTAATACTGCTCAGCCCATTTCCCAGTGCACTCCCTGCTTATTAGTTGATACTCTGTAGGGAGCAATCACTCGGGTACTGATCTTCTCAAAACTCCTAAGTTACCACTAAGAAGTAAGTAGACACTGGAAAAATTGGACTTTTTATGTATAAACATACACAAACACACACTCACCTTTTTAGCCCGCAAAGTTAAATTGCAGTCTAAGAGGTTTGGAGAACAGGTAGTCATCCTCAGTTGACAGATGAGAAACTGACCAGAGAGGTTAAATGACTTGACCAAGGACACAGAGCAGACAGAGATAGGATTAGTACCAAAGATTCCTGATTCCCAGTCCTATGAGCTTTCAATTCCATGAACATTCCAGGGAGCTTCCCAGCATAGTCTGGCTTGTTAAATTTCCGACCCTTGAGAATGTTACCCATTCTGGCCAATAAGATAATCTTTCTGCCTAAAATTTGAGGCCTTCTGGAATATACCAGGTAAAGTGAAGACTCAGTAACTTGGGATAAACCTTACTAACTGTACCCTGAAATCAGTGCTAAAACACTGCAAAATAATTCTAACCAGCATATAACTCCACTGTTCTTTTCTATGCTGTAAATTACCACTGGAGCAAAGTAGAACTCTTTAAACTGTGAATGTTGCATTTCCCAGATCCAGGCCCTGTTCGTTGCTTTCCCGTATGGTTACCTCCATCACCAGACTCAGCACTGCTGCTAATTAAAAATCAGTGATAAACAGAGTCTCCTGGTTTATTAATGGTAAACAAATGATGGTTATCCTCAGAGCTAAGCTACTCTTTCACAGCACTAAGCAAGGTGAGATTGGCTTGACTTCCATTGGGGTGGGTGGAATGGCAGAGCTAATCCTGAATGGAAAAATGGAATTCTGGGATTTAGAAGTAGAGTCATTAGAAGGATATAAAGGAGAATCAGTGAAGGATGCATTTACCACATTTACCTAAACTGTAAGATCATTTCTCTCAGCTTTTTACTTGGCATGGAGGAAAGTCACTCCACTATGACTTTTTTCAGGCAGAACAGTGTCCCACCATGCTCAATCACTTTGGACTTTCTGAAATAAGGGTTTTACAATGGTGGTGGTAATGTTCCTGGGAGTAAATGAAGCAATTTGGGAGGCATTCTAGCACTCTTCGGTTTCCAAGGTAGAGTACCATTTGATAAATTACCTTTTCAGAAGAGAATGGGGCCAGGTTTCAACCACAGGCCATTTAATGAAGCTTCCTATCCATGTACTGGGTGGCTGATTGTGGGCACTGTAGCAATAATATACCTCAATAGCCAATTATCTGAGCTAATTGGCATTGAGGCTTTCTCCTGTAATTGACTCCTAGACACCTGAAAGAGGTAATGCACTTTTTGGAGGGGACTCAAAAGCAAGAGTGCCTTTTGAACATTAGGTTTGGAGAGCAAAGGAGTGGTGAAGTCATTATTTATTGGAACAAGGATTTGGCCTTACATTACCTTATAGAATGCAGGTGATCAGTCTTAATGTCATTCTTTTATTAAGGATGCTGGATTGCATTGTAGTGGTGAGATGCTGAATGCTCTTTGAAAATATTGACAGTAATATCTGCCCGGTGATGATGCTGTCTGCCAGTTTTGGGGCAAAGTTTGTCAGAGGAGCAGTAGGGGAACTAGAAATACTGTGTTCTTGTTTGTAGTTGTCCCACTTTTAAAAATCATTTTTGCCACCCCAAAACAGGGGTTGTAGAAAAATTAAATCTGTCAATAAAGGAAGCAGGAAAAAAAGGACCAAAGGAGACGAGAAAGGATAAAAAAAAGGTAAGAGGATACTTGAGACTTTGTCTTTTGCTTCTATTATGCTCTCCTCAGTGCTCCATACAGTAGGCTTGGAATGAATGAACTCTTTCTCTCCTCTTCCTATCCTGGAGTTCACATTTTTCAGTCAAGAAAATACATTCCTGAAATAAGTTCTTCCTCAAAAATTTCAGGGAGGAGGAATTATTCAGTAGAAGCAGTAATGTGAGCCTGGTATTTTGGGGAATAATAATAACTGTTTGGTTAGCATTTTGCTATGTGCTAGCATTGTATTAAATATTGGGGAAGATAGAAGATAATTAGGTCTGGTACAGTCCTCCATCCCTCATTCATTCTTTCAATCGTGTTTATTGGGCGCTTACGGAGTGCAGAGCACTTTATTAAGCGCTTGTCCCCCATCCCTCTAAGAGGAAGAACAGGTATTGAATCCCCCTTTTACAGACAAATTGACTTGAGGCACAGAGAGGTTAAGTGACTTGCCTAAGGTTACTCAGCAGGCAAGAGGCAGAACTAGGATTAGAAGTTTCCACTAAACCTTCTCCTCTTTGGAGTAACTAAACATTAATTTATCAGGGAGCAATATACCTCTTGAAAAAGATCAGAATATGGTACAGTTCAGCAATCAAGGATCTGAGAAGTCCACTGTTTTCCCATTTGAGTAGAACCACTTTAAATTATAAAGATGTCGGTAAATTGGAGGGAATCTATAAAGAACAGGGAAAGCTGAAAGAGCAAATATATATAGTTTCCTCGAATGAATCCTGAGTAGAGTTCATAGATTTTCAGAGGTGAAGTTTAAAAAATCCTATTGAGAGGAAGAAATCACTCAGTGATTTCAACTCTGGGATGACAATCTGGAAACCATAGATTGAAAATTAGTTTAACTTTCTCAGATTTTTTTTTGTTTCTGTTTAAGTGGAGGAAATATTATCCCTGGAGATGATAAAATGTTTCAGTGAAGCAGCTACAGAGTAATGCTGTAGCAGGAAGTTGGCTATTTGCTGATCATCTAAAGTTGTTCGTCTCCAAGTCTTAGATGTTTGGGGTGACGGTGTCTTCTATTTTGAAACATTCCCTTAAGAAATTCTGTTTAATTTCTTGCACTTCTTTTTTTATTTCCACACAAGAGAGAGATAAGGAGCAATTTTCTGAACTCATGAGGCCATCTGTTTAGAGGTTCAAGCAACCTGAATGTTGGCTGAGCCCAATTGTGACAATATTCAGACTCCTACTAGAGATGGATCTGAGGAAAAGAACTGAAGAGGAAGTAGAAATCTTAATTCATGCAGTACTCACCACCTGGGAACTACAGTTCCCAGAATCAGCTGGGAATGAGCGCCAATCAGAAAGCTGGGCAGAGCTTTTTTAATTCAGGAGAGGGGACTGATTTTGCTCTGATTTTTCCCTACGCCCTCTTGCCTGGTGGAAAACTCTAGTTTTCTTGCTGAACTTCCTGCTCCATGTGCTGCTTGTAAATACACAGATTTAGAACTCTTTGCATCTAAGGAAGTTTGCTTGCATATTTGTAGTAATTTGTGGGTATTTTGAAACCTGACAATGTCTTGGGCTTAATAGCTTTCATTCATTCATTCAATCGTATTTATTGAGCGCTTACTGTGTGCAGAGCACTGTACTAAGCACTTGGGAAGTACAAGTTGGCAACATATAGAGACGGTCCCTACCCAACAGTGGGCTCACAGCTTGAAATCAATGTCTTAGCTGACTAAGAAGTCAAGGAAGATTGTCTGGAATAATAATAATTGTATTTGTTGAGCATGTACTGTGTGTCAAGCATTGTATTGAACACAAGGGTAGATATAAGATAATTATGAGCCTCCCTGAGGGGTCAGGACAATGTCAAATTCCTACCTGTGTATTCTTTCCCAATGCTTAGTACAGTGCTCTATACACAGTAAATACTTGATAAGTACCAGTAAATACCAGTACTACAATGGGGCTCACATTCTAAATAGGAGAATAGTTTAATATCATTTTACAGATGAGGAGGCTGAGGCACCGGGAAGTTTAAGTGACTTACTCAAGGTTACACAGTGGGCAGGTGGCAGAACTGGAATTAGGGCTCAGGTCCTCTGACACTCAGGCCTGTACTCTTTGTACTGAGCTGTTGTCCAACAAATGACTTTGTCAAAAGACTGAAGGTTCTGCAGTACTGAGATTTCTAAAGGACACCCCCAGAAATGTCTCACATGTAACTTCCAGACATGAGGGTGGTGTCGGGAAGCACTTTGCTAGTACGCTAATGGACGCCTACCGGTCCTCTCTCAGCAGGGCTTGGACCTCAGAGAGGTGGGCGAGCATCTAACACAGGAAGTAGCGGTAGCTGCTTAGAATCCAGTGACAGCAGTAAGCATTATTAGACAGTCCTTGCGGATGCAACCACAGCCGCTGGGTGGGTGATCGTGGTGGGTGGTGTTTGTTTGTGTTGGGGAGAACGGCAAGCAACCATATGAGAAGCATGGAGGGGAATCATCAGCAGTGCCCAGTTCTTTGCAGATGGAGTAGAGACTTAAACAGTTGCATTTAGGGAATTTGAAGAGCTCCGTGAATAATCTGGCTAATTCGGGCCCCAAATCTGAACCAGCTCTGCCTTTGGGAAGCCATATAAGATGGCAGCCCTAGCACATTTCCTGGTAAAGTGTCTATCCCTGGATTTAATTTATTTTTCTTTCTTTCTTTCTTTCTTTCTTCTGGGGCTCCCTCACTGCTTTCTGACAGCAGCCTGAGACGTGTGGCAATTACAGCCGAATGCCAGCTGCTGCATGAACAAACCCTTCTCTGTGGTCCCTGAGAGCACTGTGTGGATCAGGCTTTGCCTGGCCCATGATTCCAGCTGCGCTCAGAACATAATTATTAGAAAATTCAATCATATTTGAAACAAGAGGGAGGGAATGGGGTGGGCCGGTATTTCTGCTCTACCCCATCTAGGATCTGTCTGCCTGGTCCAGGGATATTAAAAAAAAAAGTCCTGGAGATAATTTCATTAATGACCTGGATTTGCCCAAGGCAGATAGAACACCAGGATCCAAACTAGCGTGAATGGGAATTGATATCTGGACACAGGTCTGTGGATCATGAATTTTGCCTTCAACCCTCTCCCCACATCCCATCAGAAACTTAAGCACTTACTATATGTCAGTCACTGGGATATTTTGCCTTTTACCCTCACGCTCAAAATGAAAACTTGGCACCTCTGGAACAGACTTCCTTCTAGACTGTGAGCCCGTTGTTGGGTAGGGACCTTCTCTCTGTGGCTGATTTGTACTTCCCAAGTGCTTAGCACAGTGCTTTGTGCACAGTAAGCACTCAATAAATACGATTGAATGAATGAATGAACGACCAGAGACTGTACACTCATTGTGGGCAGGGAACGTGTCTGTTTATTATTGCACTGTACTCAAGTGCTTAATACAGTGATCTGCACACAGCAAGTGCTCAGTATAAATCATTATTATGGTATTTAAGTGCTTACTATGTGCCAGGCACTGTTCTAAGCACTGGGGTAGAAAAAGATAATCAGGTTGGACACGATCCCTGTCCCACATAGGGCTCACAGTCTTAATCCCCATTTTCCAAATGAGGGAACTGAGGCCCAGAGAAGTGAAGTGACTTGCCTAAGGTCACCACAGCAGACATGTGGTGGAGCCGGGATTAGAACCCATGAATGAATGAATAAATGACCCTAATGTCGAATCACCCGAATGGTGGCTGGCTTCCAAGTCCGATATTGTCAGTACTGTGGAGCAGATTCCGTGTCATTTTTCAACTTGGCATTGTTTACTCTTTGCATATCTAGTCACAGTCTTTGTGCTCAGCTAGTTAAGAAGATCCTTGGTGTGAAAAGTGTGGAAAAAATCCTAGGTCCAAGAAAATGCCTAAGAGCATAGCTCCCTAGCGTAGCAATCTATTTTCTTAGCGGCACTAATCTGGTTATAAGAGAGAATTTCCTGACAAGAGGATTGTTCAGTTTGGGGAATGGAATATTGATGAGGGTGGTGGAATCTCCTTTTTGTGAAGTGTTGGGAAAGTGCGGTGGTTATCCCATTCTAGCTAACCCAGACCAGCAATTCTGCCTGAAGTGAGTTGGGGTGGGCTGCATAAGGACTCAATCCCAAGCCAGCTCTGTGCAACTGTGACATTGACATTGTTAGGTTATGAATCAATCAGTGCCTACTGTGTGTACAGCACTGTACTAAGTACTTGGGGGAGCACTGCAGTACTGAGACACATGTTCCTTGTTGTCAAGTTGACAGTCTCATGGGGGAGACAGACAAAATCACTTAGAACTGTTTTTAAATTTTATTTAATTACTGTACTTATTATTTACTCTGTGCTGAGTTTGGGCTAAGCCCTGGCTAATTCAGTCATCAGGGAACAAGAGGAAGAACAAGGCTGTCATAGGCTGTGGTACAGATATGTTAGGATGAAGTAGCTGAATAAATCATTGAATATACAAATATGCACAGAAATGATGAGGAGGATGCAAAATATATAGGTCATGAGTGCTGTTGGGTTGATGTAAACTGGATTCTTGAAACAGAAAGGAAAGGAAATAAACATTCTGCTTTCAGATGTGAAGATTATTTCTTACAGGAGAGGATCTGATTAGGGAAAATTAAGTTAATTTTAACTTAAGTTATTTGTTAGGTATTGTTATTTATTAATTAAGTTAATTAGGGAGAATTAAGTAATATATCCACAGGACTTTGTGTAGCCATCACTGAATTTTTGCAGACTTCCCGGAGCATGTGGGCATTCAGAACCTTATGGTGGGACATAATGTTATGCCCTTCCTGCTTGAGGAGAGTGAGACTTTGCCAACACAGGCTGATCTTGAAGACAAGTCAGGAGTATATCAGTCCTACTTAGAACAATTTGTATAAATGACTTTTCTTTGGGTAAAGGATTGACAGACTATTAACCGGAAAGCCAAATTGGCCCCTATAATTGTAGAGTGGATGAAGGACACTTAAAGACATAGAACTGGACAATGGCCAGCTATGGTCACTCCAGATCCAACCTCCAGCATCGCTTACATCAAGTATTTCATGGAAACCGACTGATTCTCACATCTACCTATATTCAGTATTCAGCTGGGCCAGGATTGAAGCCTCTTTTTGCAGGGCGTAGAAATGATTATGGTATTGGTTAATCCATTTGTTAAGCCCCCCCCCCATATCAAGGGGTTAGCTGTAACTATATACAGAGATGTATAGGGGAAGCAGCGTGGCTCAGTGGAAAGAGCACGGGCTTTGGAGTAAGAGGTCAAGGGTTCAAATCCCGGCTTCGCCACTTGTCAGCTGTGTGACTTTGGGCAAGTCACAACTTCTCTGTGCCTCAGTTCCCTCTTCTGTAAAATGGGGATGAAGACTGTGAGCCCCCCCGTGGGAAGACCCGATCACCTTGTAACCTCCCCAGCACTTAGAACAGTGCTTTGCCCATAGTAAGTGCTTAATAAATGCTATTATTATTATTATTATTATATAAGATAATCAGGTTGAACAGAGTCCCTGTCCCGCATGGGATTCACGGGCTAAGTAGGGGTGGGAGACAAGTATTGAATCCCCATTTTACAGATGAGGAAACTGAAAGCCAGTCATGCAGCAGGTAGATGCTAGAGCTGAGTGGGCTTAGAACCCAGGGCCTGTGACTTGCAGGCCTGTGCTTGGCCCTGCTGCTGTCACTTGATATGCTAATTATAGCATGGAGTATTTCTGTTAAACACCTTTAAGGATAGAGTGCGTATTGTAATTAGGTTGGGTACATAGACACAGTTCAGAACACTTAAAATACAACTGATATTTGGGGCCAGGGAAACTCAGAAGAGCTGGACCAGTTGGGTACTCCCAAATCAGGGTTTTATATCCTCAAGTGCTTGCAGCTCTAGAATCTGCAGGACAGGAAAGGTCCTGAGATGGACTTCCCTGATAGTTGTTGTAATAAATGTATTTATTGAACACAAATTGTGAGCAATGCAGTGTAATGTGGGCTTGGGAAGGTACGATAGAGTATGAGTCATGTTCCCTGCCAGAAGGAAGCTTGAACTCTGAGAGAGCCTAAGACATGCCACCACTAACTCTTTGGGAAATTTCTAGGTGCCTCAGTCTCACTTTGTAATACGCTTCTTAGTCAATAAATAGTATTTATTGAGCTTTTACATTCGATTGAGCACTGTACTAACAGCTTTGGAGAGTAGTAGGAACCAGGTTAATGTGATACATTTCCAAAGCATCTTGAAAGAGTCTTAAAGCTGAAGTAGAAAGCCTTGAAATAATGGTGCTAATGCTAGGCAGATGGGAATCAAGGGGGCCAGGTAAATGTAAAATTATATGATCATGTTCTGAGCCCATCCCTTAATTGGCATGAACATTTGCATGATTATATGTGCACATGCATATACATTGCATTAATATCCACAACAGCCCTCTTCTTCAGTTAGTAGAAAGTAATGCTTGAAGAAGACCACCAGTTGAAAAAAATTGTCTAGCTATGTTATCTTCATATGATGTATGAAGAGATATATAGATATAAGAGAATGGTTTGAGGTCACATTTATTGCCACCATAAGTCATATGGGGAGGTGGGAGGAGGGAAAAGGGAGAGAATGGGAAGGATGCTTTTAGCACGCTCTGTGTTCTCCAGCTATGTAAAACTTGAATTCTCCCTAATGTACAGGTCTCAACTATAAAGGCCAAGGCCGGTGTGACATTGTCAGTCTGACTTTGACAACTGTGAAGCAAATGGAAAGTCAAGGAATCCCATGATTTGTTAGGGCAAAACACCTTAGAGTTTTAACAGAACTTTTTATTTGTAAGTAATTTAAAAGCAACATTTAAAAGCAAAATGGTAATGACAGATGTTCGTATCTTGCCCCTGGATGCTTTAGAAGCTACTAATTTAAGAAACTCATTTTGCATAATATGTTCGGTCCTGCAGGGTTTCCTTCTCCTCCCTTCTAGTAATTTGGTGTGTGCTCTTCCCTCTCCCTCTCCCTCTCCCTCTCCCTCTCCCTCTCCCTCTCCCTCTCCCTCTCCCTCTCCCTCTCCCTCTCCCTCTCCCTCTCCCTCTCCCTCTCCCTCTCCCTCTCCTTCTCCCTCTCCCTCTCCCCCCCCTCCAATAAATGAATGTTTCTGGTGTCTGTCAGGTTTGAATTTCAGATGGATCCTCAAGGAATCCAGCACCCCAGGTTCTGAAATTCCCCTCCTCTTCTTGGTCCCTTTGTTGAACTTTAGGGCACAACACTATTTTGCTTAGGTTTCCTCCCATTCTGCAGCTTATATTATTTACTTTTCTATGTATTCATTTGTTCTTTATCATGTTATTTGTTAAGTGCTTATATTGCGCCAAGCACTGTTCCAAGTGCTTGGTGGAATATAAGCACTTAGCAAATAACATGATAAAGAACAAATGAATACATAAATTTCAAGTGCCGGGGTAGATACAAGACAATCAGTTCGATATAGTCCCTGTCCAACATGGGGCTCACAGTCTAAGGAGAGAGAGAACAGGTACTTTATCTCCATTTTACAGTTGAGGAAACTGAGGCACAGAGAAGTTAAGTGACTTGTCCAAGATCACACAGTAGACAACTGGCAGAGTTATTTTCTTCCTGCATTTCTTTTGCTTAATTTGAGCCCCAGGTCGGACAGGGCCAGCATCCAACCTAATTATCTTGTATCTACCCCCGTGCTTAGTACAGTACTTTGCAAATAATAGGCAGTTAACAAATATCACAGCCATTACCGTTCATTATACGGTACCTGAACTTGTACACAGGCCTGTGTACATGGGCTCTGAGTGAATTTTTAGTTCATAGAAAACCTCAAACCCTTCTGAGGAGTAGGGAATGGGTGGTTCTTCCAGATTGAACACTAAACTGAGAGTCATGAGGGCAGAGTTTGTGGTCCTGAGATCACCACCAATATTCTAGATGATTTCAGGCAAGTCATTTGTGGGAGACTTCATTCTTTCAGTTGCAGGCACTGAGAATGCTTTGCCAGTGGAAAAGAAGGCCTGCTGCAACTATTGTTTGGGGAGGTTCTTAGAAATACTCATAGAACTTTCCTATGTAAATATCAAGTCACATTCCTGGCTCCTTAAAGTTTATCAGTTTCTTCCTTTTAGAATACTCTGTTTTATCACTTGTAGGCTCTGCATTCCCGTGGTTTTGTTTTTTCCTTTTTAAGCTTTTACAAGCATTCACTTTTTCCTTAATTCACTTTGAGACTTAAAGGAATTAGCCGAAGTTAGTGGCCTTGGCAGATTCTGAGCCAGGTTTCTGAAGAAGTTTGTGGAATGGCAGCCAGATGGTCATGTAATCTGAATATTTACTACTGGGAACTGAAGTGAGTTTCTCCTTCATGATGATGTGCCATATGCATGCACTGCAGCTTCTCCTCTCGCGGATGGGTAGCGTTGCTTCCTGGCGTGGTTTTCAGAGCCAGTAGCGGAGACTGCTCAGAGGATGGAGGCAACAGAATCCCTAAGTGGCATTTGGGGACCCATTGTATCTATATCGGTCCAGATACCCAGTCGTAATAACTGTCAGCTTGCCAGGAAGTGAGCCTTGAAAGAAACAAGTGATTTACCGGGCATCCCTAATAGCACAAGCTGGATGGAATGTGGTTTAGGGTAATTCCCGTGTTTGTCCCTCTGGTCTTCAGTAAGCAAAAGTTAGAAAAACTCTGGTGTAGGCCAGGCATTAGCACATTTTTCCTGTTGCTCTGCCAGGCCAAAGGGAAGGGCTGTAAATTGGAGGGGTGGGTAGATTCAGTTTGCAATGTCAGTGTAAGCAGCTATCAGTTCAGGACCCCCTCCCACTGCTCCTTGTTCATCCCCTTTAGCCTTGAGTGGGGCTGCCGCTATCTCAGCAGACACATTCAGGAGAGAAGTTGGGAGTGTGGTTCAGGATTGAGGCCCATTGGCACAGGAGAAGTAGAATCATCTGTGTCTGAGGGGCAGTGGGGGACCTCTGGGGAGCAGGTTAGTACTTCTGATGCCTGATGTAAATTCTGGCTGAAAATGAAGGATGTCTCCATTTTTGCTCGTAAGCCCAGCTTTCAAAATGATAGCTTTGAGGTTGTGTCAAAGACAGGGTTCTATCCTCTAGGTTTAAATAGGAATAGAGATCGCTGATTTTCTAAAGGAAGGCAGTGAGGCCTATGAATAC
This sequence comes from Tachyglossus aculeatus, assembly GCF_015852505.1. Classification (NCBI taxonomy): domain Eukaryota; kingdom Metazoa; phylum Chordata; class Mammalia; order Monotremata; family Tachyglossidae; genus Tachyglossus; species Tachyglossus aculeatus. The sequence goes on along the minus strand of NC_052078.1, from coordinate 9,273,637 downwards.
GGAATACGGTCCTGAGAGCCAGAACATACAGGTTCTTGTCCCAGTTCTGCCAATGGCCTGTTATGTGGCCTTGGGTAAATCATTTAAACTCTCCTTACCTGTTTACTCATTTTTTAATGGTGCTTGTTAAGTACTTACTATGTGCCTAGGACTATGTTTCTAGACTGTGAGCCCACTGTTGGGTAGGGACCGTCTCTATATGTTGCCAGCTTGTACTTCCCAAGTGCTTAGTACAGTGCTCTGCACACAGTAAGCGCTCAATAAATACGATTGATTGCCTAGCACTGTACTGAGAACTGGGGCACATAAACGACAGTCAACTTGAACACAGTCCCTGTCCTACATAGGATTCAGAGTCTAACTGGAGAGAGTTGAATTTAATCCCCAGTTTACGGATGAGGTAATAATAATAATAATAATAATAATGGCATTTATTAAGCGCTTACTATGTGCAAAGCACTGTTCTAAGCGCTGGGGAGGTTACAAGGTGATCAGGTTGTCCCAGGTGGGGCTCACAGTCTTAATCCCCATTTTACAGATGAGGTAACTGAGGCACAGAGAAGTTGAGTGACATGCCCAAACTCACATAGCTGACAATTGGCAGAGCTGGGATTTGAACCCATGACCTCTGACTCCAAAGCCTGTGCTCTTTCCACTGAGCCACGATAATAATAATAATAATAATAATAATGACATTTATTAAGGGCTTACTATGTGCAAAGCACTGTTCTAAGCTCTGGGGTACTGAGGCACAGAGAAGTTAAGGGACTTGCCTAAGCTCATCAGCCTACAAGTGGTGGAGCTGGAATTAGAACCCAGTTCCTCTTGACTCCCAGGCTTTTTCAACTAGGCCACACTCCTTTCCTAAAATGTAAAATGAGGATCAAATACTTGCCCTCCTTTATTCTTAGATTGTGAGCGCTGTGTGGGATCTTTCCCCAACCTCTAGCACAATGCTTTATTTAGCACATGGTGTCACATAATAATAATAGTGGTATTTGTTAAGCACTTACTATGTGCCAAGCACTGTTCTAAGAGCTGGGGTAGATACAAGGTAATCAGTTTAGGCACAGTCCCTGTCCCACATGGGACTCACAGTCTTAATCCCCATTTTACAGATGAGATAGTTGAGGCGCAGAGAAAGAAGTGACTTGCCTAAAGTCACACAGCAGAGCTGGGATTAGAACCCATGTCATCTGACTCCCAGGCCTATAGAACAGTGCTTTGCACATAGTAAGCGCTTAACAAATGCCATCATTATTATTATTATATTATTGGACCATGCTGCTTCCCACTCAATCAGTATCATTATTGTTATTATTATTATTACTACTACTGTTGAGCATACTCTTGGCTCTTTGACAATATGCTTGAGAGTGGGAGCCACTGCTGTCCTTCCCCTAATTTAGTCCCAAGTATGGAACCTCTGCCTTGAGTGGATCGTGAAATTCTCATTTTGGAAAAATTCTCATTATCTGGGGAGAGTGGGCAGCCGTGTTCTTTCTCACTGTCTAGGGGCTCCACCCACTCAGAGCCTGACTGTATTTACAGGCAGTTAATAAATGTTACATAGAAATAGCTATTATGAGGCCTGGGGGCTCATTTCCAGGCCAGAATAACAGCCCCGCTTGCAGATCGCTTGTCTAAGAATGACGTTGAATTTCTCTAACTATGCTGGGCAAAAATACCTTTTTTTTAAAAAAAAGGCAGTCCTATCAATAATGTATGACTGCAAGGCATTCCAGAGGGAGACGAAAGATGAGATTGAAATGTTTTTGTCCTTGCTTTGGCTGGATGTGGAGAAGAGGAGAGGGATGCTGTGGTTCTTTTAGAAGATATTTCTGTGGTTGCTAGGGGAAGGCTTCTAGATGAAAAATATTCTGGTATAAATTAGCAGAGTATGCCAGGTCAGAAATCAGGGAGATAGGGTAGCCTATTGGGGATTAGTATTTTTGCTCCATTATTCATTCATTCATTCAGTCATATTTATTGAGCGCTTACTGTGTGCAGAGCACTGTACTATCCTCTTGGGAAGTACAAGTTGGCAACATATAGAGACGGTCCCTACCCAACAATGGGCTCGCAGTCTAGAAGGGGGAGACAGACAACAAAACAAAACATGTGGACAGGAGTCAAGTTATCAGAGCAAATAGAATTAAAGCTAAATGCACATCATTAACAAAAACAGAATAGTAAATATGTACAAGTAAAATAGAGTAATCTGTACCAAAATATATACAGGTGCTGTGGGGAGGGGAAGGAGGTAGGGCCGGGGGGATGGGGAGGAGGAGAGGAAAAAGGGGGCTCAGTCTGGGAAGGCCTCTTGGAGGAGGTGAGCTCTCAGTAGGGCTTTGAAGGGAGGAAGAGAGCTAGCTTGGCGAATGTGTGGAGGGAGGGCATTCCAGGCCAGGGGGAGGACGTGGGCCGGAGGTCAATGGCGGGGCAGGCGAGAACAAGGGACAGTGAGGAGGTTAGTGGCAGAGGAGCGGAGGGTGCGGGCTGGGCTGTAGAAGGAGAGAAGAGTGTTTCTCATCCATAAATATGACAAAGGATGAGTAGTAAACCAGTAATATTTAGATGCAGGCTGTAAACACAATAAATATAAATACAGTGTGGACTATAATTCACCTGAGAATTCTTGCAGAAAGCGGTTCCAGCCACTTTCAAAGTCGTCCCAGGGTTAGATCACAGCACCGAGTGACTAAGGTGTTAGGTCTCATTCTGACCTTGGAACTGATTTGCTCTGTTATTGGGTCAAATCTCTTTAACCTTTTGTGCCTTTATATGCCTTATCTGTAAAAATTAGCTCAGAATGGTAATTACTTGAAAAGTGTTTGGAGAAAAGCACTTACCACCTTTCCATTATCTACTTCCTCTTATCTGTTCTGTTGTGTGCATCTCCTTCTCTAGATCCCAAGTGCTTAGTATAATATTTTGTCCTCTGTTTCCCTCACTGGACTGTAAACTCCTTGAGAGCAAGGTTCATGCCTACTCTCTTATACCCTCCCACATGCTGAATACAGTGCTCTGCACACAATAAAGAAGGTTAAAGGTCTAAAGACGAGTGACCTTGCAGAAGCCGATAGATACTGGGAGAGAACGGGAGGAGTGAAAGACTGCTAGATGATGGTTCTGCTACTGGTGGAGTTTTGCTGCTGATTTAGGACTGCCTGCATCTGAAATAACAGTCCCATACTGCGAGAGTAGAGATAGGTCGGCAAGGTGGTCAGGGTGGGAAGGAGATCTTGTATTCTCCGGGACTGTTAGTGGCCTCTGAACTGGAGAGAGAGAACTGTGGGGCATTGCTAGTGGTTACCACTGCTCCAAGTCCTGCTTTGCCTCTGGGTCGGGGGCATGTGGAGGGGGTCTCAGGAGCTTCAGAGTCAAAGAAGGATAGCCACATCCAGCCCTGTAACAACAACCCTGGTATTGACTGGAGAAAATGTTGCATTGGGTCAGAGTTTGGGTGGATGGTCCTGAACTGAGAGTCATGATTTGTTGGAGGGAGTCCCAATCCATTCACTGAGGAGGTACATGGGCTTTGGAATACCCCCATTTGGATGCCTCCTTGGACTTGGGATGGGGCTTAGTAGTGGCAGATCACCCTGGTGATGTGGGAAATTCACGGGGAAGGAAGTCCATCCTGGGCCCAACTACTAAGCTGCTGTGTATCCAAAGGCACAGATTGATTTATTTCTTAGGAGGGCAGAATGCTACTTTTAACTTGCTAATTTCGTGGGAGCTGGGGCTCATCTGGGTTCTTTGAAGAAGGGGTACAAAAATAATGAATTGTAGTGTTTATAATGATCCAGTACCTGGTGAGTGGAACTTAAGGAAGTCCTACATCACAGATGACAGACGTGGCCCCACTAGACAGATGAGGTGAGAGAGTGGGGTTGAGTTACTTCCCCAGAAAAACAACAAAGCCCTAGGAAGGGGCTGGCACATGTTCAGCCAATTCTTGGAAAGCCTGTGATCATACACAGCAGTCCAAGGAAGAAGCTTTTTTTTTCCAGTAGCCCAGGTAGAAAATTGGGTTTCCACGTGTTGAGCACACATTTTAGCATTTGGAGGTCTGGGTATGCAATTCCAGTGTTAAAAGAAATGAGTTTATGAGAACAAACACAATTTTCTCTCATTCAAACTAAAATGGTGGCTATTGGGCAAGTTTTAATTGAATTTATTTAGCTAGAATCTGAAGCAACAAACAAGACTGATGTTCAGGCCAGCCTTGCACAGATTACTGGGGAGGGAACATGTATAGATGAAGCTGAGAAACTCATTTATAAGGAACAGATGAGTGAGGAATGAATGAATGAATCAATCAATCTTATTTATTGAGCACTTACTGTGTGCAGAGCACTGTACTAAGCGCTTGGGAAGTACAAGTTGGCAACATATAGAGACAGTCCCTACCCAACAGTGGACTCACAGTCTAAAAGGGGGAGACAGAGAACAAAACCAAACATACTAACAAAATAAAATAAATAGAATAGATATGTACAAGTAAAATAAATAAATAAATAGAGTAATAAATATGTATAAACATATATACATATATACAGGTGCTGTGGGGAAGGGAAGGAGGTAAGATGGGGGGAGATGGAGAGGGGGATGAGGGGGAGAGGATGAATGACTTGAATCAAAGCGATGGTAAGTAAAGGTGTCATGTAAACCCTAGACTCATGCTTGTGGAAAGGAAATAAAGTTCTGAAAATGAACAAGAGGGATTGAATGGCAATAATGGTAGTGTGCATCTAAAGCGTTTTTTCAAAAAGGTATGTAGTCAGTCTGTTGCATTTATTGAGCGCTTACTGCGTGCAGAGCACTGTACTAAGCGCTTGGGAGAGTACAATATAACAGACATTCCTTGCCCACACCAAAATTTTCAGGGAGGCTGTTCAGTGCTTAGTACAGTGCCTGCACATAGTAAGCACCTAACAAAGACCATTAAAAAAAAAAGGTCCATAATTGTGAATTGATTACTGAATTTATAAATAAACTATCAGGGATGTTTCATAATATGGGTTCCTTCTTTAATGGGGCTATTATGCATTTTTATTTACTAGAAATATCAAGTATTTGCAGGAAGGAAGGGGGCCTCATCCCAGTCTCTAATGTTTTCTTAATGTGGAGAAAAATCGAAAACTGGGTGAGTAGGTTTTGCCAAACTGGTTCAGAAAAGAACAAAAGATTTACAAGAAAATTAGTTTTAAGACATTGCAAGTTCCTCAGTTATTAAAGGAGACTCCCCAGCATTCAGATGTCCCCTATGGCTCCCTTTTCTCTAATGGGAAACTGACTAAAATTTTTTTGTGTCAATCCTTCCATCTTTGGCTGCATTCCCATAGGCAGTGTGGAAAAGGAAAGAAATAAATCACCCTTTCTGATTATTTTGGTCATTGCAGATGGCCATTTTGAATAATCCAGGGTAAATCTGCACCACTTTCCTCAGCAGTAGTTTTTGTTATAACCACTGAATGCTAAAATAAAAGTAAAGGTGACTCCCAAACCAGGCGGGTCAGCTACAGCAAAAAGCTTCATTGCTCTATTGCTTCAGTTTTCAACAGAGGGGGAAAATGTAGACTTCGGAGTAACATTCTGGATTTGTTAGAAATTAATATTCTGGTCTACTTTGGAAAAGGACCCTATTTCTGAAATGCAGTCCACTATTGTCACAAAATGATCAATTTTCCCTCTGATTATGGATGGTGCTTATCAATCAATCAGTGGTATTTATTGAGCACTTACTGTGTGCAGAGCAACATACTAAATGCTGGGTGAATACAACAGAGTTCGTAGACATGCCCCCTGCCCACACGGGGTTTACAGTCTAGAGGGAGAAAGAATTGGGAAACTGTCACCTCAGTTGTTTTGTTTTGTTGTTTGACTCCCCCTCTAGACTGAGAGCATGGTGTTGGGTGGGGACTGTCTGTATCTGTTGCCAAATTGTACTTTCCAAGCGCTTAGTACTGTGGTCTGCACATAGTAATTACTCAATAAATACGATTGAAAGAATGAACCTCTGTTCTCTGTCTCCCCCTTCAAGACTGTGAGCCCACTGTTGGGTAGGTACCGTCTCTATATGTTGCCAACTTGTGCTTCCCAAGCGCTTAGTACAGTGCTCTGCACATAGTAAGTGCTCAATAAATACGATTGAATGAATGAATGAACCTATTTGTACCATAGATCATCTTTGTGGAAGAGAAAAGATGGACATCGTCTACTTCCATCCCTTTCTTTGCCACCAAAATACTCCTCCTTTGGGAGACAGGTTTGAAGCTGTGAAGTGTGGTTCCTCGAATTGAAATGTCCTTCGGCCTGCCTCTCCACTATTTCTGTAAACCTGCCTCTCTTGTAGTCTACAAGCCGGCCTCCTGGTCGTTTGCGGCTTGGATCCCATTTGGGAGGTGGAGCTGACAGAATTATACTCGGGAGCTTCCTGGTGGGAGTCGCTGTGGTGGTTGCTTCCCTGACTGAAGCTGGGATCAAAAGGGCACTGATAAATGATACCAGCGGAACAAGCCCAGGGGGAGCAGATGGGAGTTGCTCCAGCTATTTCAAGTTTTGTAGAACTGTTCATTTGGCTGTCATTGAACATAGATTGGCGGGGGAGGAATTGTTTAGATGCTGGAGACACAAAATGGAGGTAGGATCTTGGCTCTTTAATGTACATCCCATTTATCTAGTACAGTACGACAGGGTTGGTTTATCAAGCCAAGATTCTTCAGTGGCTTTAGATTCCTTCTGAACCGAATGTTCACATCATCAATCGTATTTATTGAGCGCTTACTGTGTGCAGAGCACTGTACTAAGCGCTTGGGAAGTACAAATTGGCAACATATAGAGACAGTCCCTACCCAACAGTGGGCTCACAGTCTAAAAGGGGGGAACATCTGATTAGTTCTTTCACAGGGTTCCACCGCACCTTCTGCTTGCCTTAATATAAGCAGAAGGTTGAACCTAGCTGTGCTCATCAGAGCTTCGCCTAAATCAGCGGGCTCTCTGGAGTTCACACCCAGGGTTGGCAGCTGTACATTCCTAGGGCTCCCATCCCCAGGGGATCACAACTTCGTTATCTCACCCTGGATCCTCTTTGTGCTGGTGTCTTGCTTTTTCCAGTAGAAATGGACTCATGGAGCCGTAGAAGCCGCAGGTCTGACCTGGGACTGTTAGGAGTGAAATGTGATTTGACAGGAGTGGCAGGTTTCCTTTTCCCGGAGGATTTCTAAGGTAGCAGAGTGATGGGGAAGGAGAAAGGAAGCATGACTAAAAGGCAGTTACATAAAGTTCCCTGATGTGAAAAGAGTTCATAATTTACTGTCTTATAGTTCTGAATAATTCTCTGAAAACTCTGGGCATGGAATTGAGCCTGAGAACATAGGTAAACTTTAGCCATCCAACCATACAATATGTTTACCATGTTCCTGAACAGTCTTGTTCTATTTTTGTGTACCTTTAAGGCCAAATGACCTTTGGTGTCATTCTGCCAGTGGTGCCCTTGGCCATGGTCAGTTCCAAATTTCCCTGCAACTGACAGGATCCACACCATGCCCCAGTTGGCTTGTTTTGTAACACTGACTCCCTAATAATAATAATAATAATGATAATAATAGTGTTTGTTAAGCGCTTACTATGTGCCAGGCACTGTACTAAGCACTGGGGTGTATACAAGCAAATCAAGTTGGACATAGTATCCCTGTCCCTTGTGGGCGCACAGTCTCAATCCCCATTTTACAAATGAGGTAATTGAGGCCCAGAGAAGTGAAGTGACCTGCCCAAGGTCACACAGTGGACAAGTGGCAGGGCCAGGATTAGAACCCATAACCTTCTGACCCCCAGGCCCCCGCTCTCTCCACTATGCCATGTTCCTTCTAGAGTTTCTCAGGCAGTAGAAAGGAACAGTCTCTCCTAAGTGTAACCTTGCTTTTCTTTCCTTTTCTTTTGTTTACATAAACACATCCGTACACAACCCTATATTTCATGGCTATCCACTGTTGATTACATGGCATAGATTGGGAACAAAATTGAGTTCTTCCTCCTTTTGTTTCCACACCAGTAGAATCCAATTTTCCTAAGGTTCTTTGGAAATACTAGTCTTTTGATTTTTCTCTCCCCAGCCCACAAATGCCTGAACACAAAATGGCAGCTGAAAAAAACAACAACCAGTCAGTAGATAGAATCCAGATAATATTTCCAGCCAGATCATAATCCCTGTACGTTTTATATCTTTTCCACATTTTGTACCCCACATAATGGGATTCAAGTAATTACTCTCTGTGGCATATCTTGGCACCAAGTTTCTCAATACAGAGGACTCGTATCCACCCTAGCCTAACTTATCCCATCTCCAGTTTCCCTGGTCTGCATCATCTGGGGTTCACTCACGGTGCACAAACCCATTCAAAGTGGGGCATCAGGAGAATGCCTGTACCCCTGTTGCCACCCTCTGCCTCCCAACTGTTACCTCCTTGAGGATGGGGGATTCCCCAGGATATTTTGACCCCACTGCCTGCCCCTCACTCTCAATTTTAGACTGGTCCAATGGCAAGAATGGGGCTGAGATAAGGGAGGCACCCCTCTTTCTTCCTCTGTGCTGGGGAAGGGAGATTAAGTACACGGCTGGTGCCGCAACCAAGGAAGCAGCATGGCCTAGTGGATAGAGCGTGGGCCTTGGTGTCAGAAGATCATGGGTTCTAATCCCAGCTTTGCCAGCTGTCTGCTGTGTGTCCTTGGGCAAGTCACTTCACTTCTCTGTGCCTGTTACCTCATCTGTAATATGGGGATCGAGACTGTGAGCCCCATGTGGAGCAGGGACTGAGTCCAACCTGATGATCTTGTATCTACCCCAGCGCCTAGTACAGCCCTGGCACATAGTGAGCACTTAAATACCATGTTATTGTTTTATTTATTATTAACAATCAGTCAATGGTATTTATTGAGCACTTACTGTGTGCAGAGCACTAAATGAAGTATTTGGGACAGTACATTAGAGTAGAATGATGCCACATTTTAATTGGTCCGTGAATAAGGAGAGAGAGAGAGGAGGGGGCGTAGAATCTAGAGTCCTTCAGGAGCCCTGGTGATCTAGTGGTCCCTGTGCCTTTCAGCACTATCTGGATTTTAACAAATCAGGATTATGTCCCATCCTGACTGATCCAGATGTACAGGGTTATAGTGCACATTGGCAAATCCCTTTCCACCAGCGGGAGATGTATTCTAATTGATTCTCTCATTAACAGTCAGAGCCCTGATTCTCCTGCTGCTTTGCTCCCAGACCTTTTAGGGCGATATTCTTACCTTTTCGATTTTGAGCATTTTTGGCCTCATCTGCATTCCATTTTGGACTGAGCAGGTGCCAGGAATCCTATCCATTGACAGTCTCAAATGGATTGAAATTTAGGGACTCAAAGTGCAAGTCAGTAGAACCATCATTGCTCATTGATGAATCTGATGCCTTTTGAAAGATAGCGTTTTATAATATTCCTCCCATTTTATAATAACTGAAACCATTTATATCAAAGGTATGTACACCTTATAAAAATAAAAATCTGATAACCTGAGTTCTCAAATTTGAGAGAGACGTTTTTCCCACTAAGTTCTATCTTACAGACTATCCTCCCTGAAAGTAGCTGCACTGGATAACTGACTCTCTGCTCTTTAGTCAGAATGTGGACATTCTGTGAATGAACCAGGAAATAATTGGAGTTCTTGAGGGTTTATTGCTTGGAATTTTCAGAGCTGGGAGTACAGTACTGCTACCGCTTCTTAAAGGCTTGGGAGTGGGAGGTACTTTGGTAATCCATGTAAATAATACCATTTATTTATGATATTAATGTCTGCCTCCCCCGCTAGACTTAAAGCTTATTGTGGGCAGGAAACATATCTACCAACTCTCTTGTTCTCTCCCAAGCACTTAGTACAGTGTTCTACACGCAGTAATTGCTCAATAAATACCACTGCTTGATATGATAGTTTAGTCATTTGGCTTTATGGAGCCATCTTGGAGGGTGGTGGCAAAGATTTGGAAAGGAGAATGTATGTATTTTGGGAGTGGTAGGGAAGAAAGGTGTATTGGTGATTAAGGAATGGGAGAGACAAGATGATATTAGCTCTAGAAATAAGGAATGAGGCTACAGGAGGGCCTGGGTGCTCCAGAAGAATGCAGTATAACAGAGTTGGTAGATATATTCCCTGTTAGCATCTAGAGGGGAAGCTTACAGTCTAGAGTCATAGGTTTTGCTTTCCCAACCCATCGATTGCATCTTTAGAATTTACATTTCTCACCTATATTTTTTTTCTCTTCTGGAGCACCCAGGCCCTCCTGTAGCCTCATACACCCAAATACGCATCTCCTGCTGTACTGGCCCTGAAAGTCTTTCATGGGCCATGGAAGAGTGGGGCAGAGCTCAGGTTGGCCCGTGTGACATATTTCAAGCTTCCTCCAGCTGGGGAGATGTGACTTTAGGTAAAGCTCCCATAGACCTGGCCACCGTAAATTCCTCCTGCTGTTCGTCAGTCTCACTGGAGCTGGGATTGCAAAAATCCAACTGTGGGAGATGAGCAGAGGAGTGTGGAGTGGGAGGGGGTGCAGTCAGGGATGCCTCAGGCCTAGGGGGAATTTTTACCATTTTCATGGCTGAATTAGGACAGGGGAAACAGAGCAAAAGCAATTTTTTTTTCAGATGGGAGTGAATGACAAGGTGATTTCTGAAACCAAGTCAAATATGGTGAACTACGTTGTTTGCAGGACATCGGACTGATTCTCAGTGACAGACTTCGCCATACTCAAACCCAGCAGGATACTCAGTCTCTGTTTCCTCCTACGTGTTTGAGGTGGCTCCTGTTTTCCTCTCCCCTCCATCCCTCACTGTCCTACCCCTCCCTTATGTCTATAAAGCAGCTTGGTTTCCTTGGGATTTCTGTGGCACTTAATTCTTTCTTGGGATCGACTTCTGTTGTTGTGGTGGTGTTTTAGTGTTTTCAAAGCCTCTGGTATGGGAGAACTGGATACCCACAGATTGCTCCGAGGGAGGATGTAAGTGTTATGTTATAAAGATATTCACTCATGAGACAGTTGGTGATTCAGGAGCAATTACTTTATAATAGTCTGCAGGTGACAAATGAAGATTAAAGCCCACACATCTGCTATAGTATGTAGGTGAGAGGATTGGCGGTTTAAATTCTGCTGTAAAACTTCGACACCCTGTAAACTTTCACTTTTGCTTTGGTTTTGGAAGTTTTAGACTTAAGAGCCTACTGGCTAGTGTACTGTTTTTTTACCTTTTTCTTTTTATTTTTTTTGATATTCGTTAAGCACTTACTATGTGCCAGGCACTTTACTAAGTACTGGGGTAGTTACAAGCTAATCAAGTTTAACACAGTCCATGTTCCACATGGGGCTCCCAGTCTTAATCCCCATTTTGCAGAGGAGGTAACTGAGGCACAGAGAAGTTACGTGACTTGCCCAAGGAGAAGACATCGGGAGAATAAAGTAGCTCAAAAAGTTAAGTTAGTGCAAGCAGATAGGGACAGAATCGGAGTGGGGAAAGAGTGAGGTTGGATCTCTTGGGATCAGGCAAAGAGTGATGGATGGGCATTAGGTGTATTTTGGACTCTGCAGGGCATGGTTAGCAGAATATACACTGGGAAGGCACTGTGTTGATTGGATGTGTTGGGAGAGTTTGAGGTTTCCATTTTGGTCAACGTGTCTTGAAAGCTGGGCTGGGTTTAGGGCTTAATCACCAAAAAGCATCAGTGATCAAATAGTCTCACATATGTCTAAATGCCCTTGTCTCTGAGGAGCAGAGGCAGCTGGAGTGTAGGGAGGCGGGGGTTATGGAACTCTTGCTGTTTGAGGGCTTAGGTTGGAGAGGGTGGGCAGAGCATTGGCACCAATCCACCTCAATTTTACACTGTAATCAAAGAGGAATTGCAGACTGAAGAAACATTTGTTCTCCTTAAACAGCAACTTTGCAATCCCTGGAACAATTAAGCTAAATAATAATTAATCATGGCCCTCATTAGCATTTACATCTCTAAAGCCTGCAGAGCGTGTAACGGGCCTGTGTTCAGGGAGTGGGAGCGGGGCATAGCGTGTTCTGCCTCCTGTAGGTGTTCACGGGCCTCCCACTGACCTAGCCCAGATCGAATGGCCAGTGGACTTGTGGGACACGATGATGGTAGCCATGTCATCAGTCACTGGCTCCCAGGTGAGTGGAATATTGTATTGTGAAATGGTTGGGTGGTCAGATCCCAAGTCTGTTAGCAAAGATCAAGGGAGGAAAATGTGTCCTAGGATTGGATTTTGGGTTGGTGCTGGACTTGTTCACTTGTTCTGTTCTGTGCTGTCTCTAGAGCTCAGCATCCCACTTCTCCCTTCTTCCCTCTTGCCTGCTTCTGTTCTTGCTGGTTGGGTGGTATTTTGTTATTCATCGGGTGACCGTGTTCTTCTCCGCAGCATAGCGTATGCTCAATTTCCAAAAGAACTAAGCCTTAACCTCTGGATCATTTCCCAGAAGTAGTACTTTTCTTTTGCAAGCTTCTGGCCTCAGCTTTCGTATTTCTTTCCTTTGCCAGCACCCGGTTGTCCATGTACTCTAGCATTCCTCATGTAGTTTCTTTTCTATTGTCCTTGGGGTCCAAATTGCTTGGCACATTGTGTGGGGTCATAGTCATTCTTTCTTTCTTTCTTTTCTTTTCTTTTTTTTTTTTTTGCCTTTGGCAAGTAGGAGTCCTAACCTGCCAAGGAATATCTTTCAGAACGTGGCAAATGGCAGTCTGCTTCGTGATTCAAAGCAGCCAGAAAACTCTCAGGAGCGGAGTGTGTAAATTTCCCCCTTTGCAGCCTCCGCGGTGCTGATGTCTCCTCAAAAGAAAGGCAGGGGGCGGGGGCCAAGTTTGTTGCTTTCACTCTCCTCCCCTGGCCCTGCTCCCCAAGTCCAAAGCCCCTTTTCCATGACCATCTCCCCACTCCTAGAACTTCTGGGTCTTATTCTGGGGAGACACTGGGAGCAGCATGGTATGCTGAGAGCCAAAAGGAGTGTGGGGCATGCATTAGCCTCCTCACCCCATTAGACGGTGGCCATCATGCTATATAATTGCTTAGGGGCCTGGATCTTAAGGCTCAACCACTCTTGAAAAGCAGGGTTTCTTTCTCTGAGTCGTTCTAATCCTAGGAAGAGCCTCAGAGAGAAAGCATTTATAGAGCGACTAAGAGAAAAAGAGTTTGTCCTCCCCACTTAGGCACTTTCAGGGTATGAACTCCCACGTTGGCTTTCACTGTTAGCAGGACTTTGATTTGGGCATTTTCAAATTGGCGAAGACTTGTTGCACAAATGACACTGTAGCCGAGAAGCCCCGGAAGCAGTTGCCAGGGCTGTGAAGGTCAAAGTAGGTCCTCTGGGGAAAGATGAAAGGAATTGACACTTAGTGTGTAGTAGAGAAAGCATCTGGGGGACCTAAAGTTATTGGAGGACCTACATGTTCTTCGTGAAGGATGGGTACAGTTCCACTGCAGTCAGGACAAAAACTGCTGCAAGAACAATGTAGATTGGATTTAGGATTTTCAGATGTAAGTTTCTTGGGGAGATGATGCAATTCCCCCTTTTGTAAATATTTAAAGAAAGGATGGAGAAGCCTCATCTTTATGCAAGTGTTGTTAAACTGCTCCCCAGACTTCTTTTTCAACTAAATAATGCCACTTCCTTTTAGCCATAATCCTTGTGTCATTTTTAGCCTCTTCGTTGTCTTTGTGCCTCTCCTTCAGTGTTCTCTTCATTTGCCTCTGCCCCAACACATTTCTGGTGTGATGTCCAAGGAAATGATAATTTTAAAGTAAGTATTGGGGTAAAAAGAGTGGAAGGAAATGACGCAGTAAATTCTGAGGTGCCCCTAATCAGTTAAAGCTTTGGAAGGATGTATGACTCTATGATCCTGGTGTCATTTGAAGCATAACCTTGAAGACTGGTACTGTCCACAGAAAGGTTACATGACCTCCATTCACCTATGGATTATGGCATTAGTGGGCGGGTGCGAAGAGTGGAATTGGGAAATCATAAAACCATATAGCCCCAGAGCCGCCTTCTTGGGAAAACCCATATGTAATACCATGTTCTGCAAAAGTCACTGGTCAGAGAGAATTTAATGTAAGGGACTTGAGGGCTCTGATTCTTTTCATGGTTAATAATGAACACTAAACACTGCCATTCTAAGTGATTCTGAGAAACTGGCCAGCACACACCCATCCATAGCCTTGTGCAGTGACCCAGGCATTATCTCTGCCTACACTTGCCCCTGGTTGCCCAAGCTACTGGCCAGAGCCATCTTGGGGTGGGGAGGAGGAGGCAGTTGCTGGTGATTTTTGCCTGCTGCCCAGACTCATCCTGGCTGTGCCTTTGAGGTATCCCGGGGCTAACACAGGCTTGGGATTCCAGTCTGGAAGGACTTTGAGAACACCGTGCCCCCACCACCTGGTGTAGAGATCTATAAGAATTCACCTATTGCTGGGAATAATTCCTGTGAATCCTGTTTAAGGTGAGACCATTACTGGGGTATTGAAACCATTTAAGTCTACACATATAAACCAACTCAGAGAAACTGGAACATCCAGAAAAGAGCAGTTGAAGTGATTCCACTCGACTGTAAAGTTCCTTGCATTCCCCCAAGCACTTAATGCAATGCTTCTTACACATACTATTTGATTGAAGGAAAGCCCCTTCCTTTTACTCTGCTCCTCCTCCCCTCCCCCATCGTCCCGACTCGCTCCCTCTGCTCTATCCCCCTCCCTGCCCTACAACACTTGCGTATATATGTACATATTTATTATTCTCTTTTATTAATGATGTGTATATGTCCATAATTCTATTTTTTCATATTGATGCCTGTTTACTTGTTTTGATGTGTCTCCCCCCTTTCAGACTGCGAGCATGTTGTTGGGCAGGGATTGTCTCTATTTGTTGCTGAGTTGTACTTTCCCAGCGCTTAGTACAGTGCTATGCACACAGTAAGAGCTCAATAAATACAATTGAATGAATTAAAGGGATGGAAACTAGTTTCTAAAAGAGAAGATTAAAAGAAGGCTGGGTGGTATCCCTTAATACGGCGAAGGGAAGATTAAGGGGAAACAAATGTTCTCTCCCAGTAAAGTCAATGCTGACTTTACCTCCATCACTACAGAGAGAGAGAGAGAAGCACAAGAGAAAAAAGCTTCTAATCGCATCTTAATACCTGCTTCCTAATATGAGTACACCACTCTATAGGGGTTCTCTTTAGAACCTGGCATGAGGCACTGTGGTCTGGGGGAAAGAGTGGGAGCTAGGACATTTGGCTTGTAGTTTTCTACTTTCCCTGACATGTATGACCTTGGACAAGCCAAGTGACCAGTCTGCACCGAAATCTTCCTATAAAATGGGGGTGAAAATGCCTATGTCTCCTTAACTCATTGGAACGCTATGACATCAAATGCAGATTGGCATGAAAGTAATTGTGAAATGAAAGTCCATCTTAAGTACAAGATGCTCTCTTTTTCTTAAGCACCATGAAAGATTCTCTGCGAATGACTTCTTAAGAATGAGGGAGTTACTGGGGTCAGGAGGTATGGAAATGTGCCCAAACTCTCCTCCCTGGAGAGAAACAAGTAGAAGTTTACACAAGGGGCAAGGCTGTGTGTGTTAATTTTGGAGGAGGAGAATATATTTTAATTACAGTTGCCCCTAGATTGTAAACTTCTCGTGGGCAGGAAATGTATCCACCAACTCTGTTGTATTGTAGTTGAGTTGGGTACCATGGAATGATATTACAAAATTTCTCTGTTTAGTCTCAGAAAGCTCATTAAGCGAACTGTTTCCCCATGGCATGTGTCCCACCCAGGATCTGCGATTGGCAGAATAGTAATTACACTGATCATAAAAAGTAGGTTTCAGTCTAATGATAAACAAAGTTGGAGAACACAAAAAGAGCAGATGGGTTTAATTGGGGAAGTGGAGCGGCACTGGCATCACATGGAAACAGGAGAATTAAAAAAAGAGACTGAAAAGACATTTGTGCAAAGATTTCCCCAAATGGTCAGGCATGATGGGTTAGAACATTCTCCCCAGAGGGCTGGTGTTCAGAAAAAAGTTAAATTGTACTCTCTTGGAATGGATCAGGTTTGGATAGGGTTACCACTGATATCATATGCTTTAGTCAGGATATGCAGGGCAGTGTAATCAATCAATCATATTTATTGAGCGCTTACTATGTGCAGAGCACTGTACTAAGTGCTTGGGAAGTGCACGATGGCGACATATAGAGACAGTCCCTACCCAACAGTGGGCTTACAGTCTAAAAGGGGAGACAGACAACAAAACCAAACATACTAACAAAATAAAATAGAATAGATATGTACAAGTAAAATAAATAAATAATGATATCGTATAAGTAATGATATCGTATACGTCATTTACTGAAGTCTGCTTTCAGACCCCCTCTTCCCATTTACTCCAGTCTTAGCATTCATTTCCTTGGACCCTCAGAATGCAGGTTGCTTCTGAGCTGCAGAACTTGGCAACAGAACTTAAATGCGAAACCTAAAATAATCCAGTGCCGTATCTGGCCTGGGCAGGGGATAGACCAGCTGGAAACCAAGTGAATGACCACCCTAAGTTTGGAACCTTCCCCATTGTCTTGGGATTAAAAGTTTTATCCAGGTCTCAGTTTACCGGGCCTCCCTCCCAGGGCCTCCAGACTTCTCCAGCTCACTTTGACTCACTTGGACTCTCAGGTCAAACCGAATGGCATCACAGCTCTTGCCACCTAAAACTCAAGTGGGAGACTTGTCTGCATGAAAATCACCACCTTGGATATGGGAAACCTCCCATAGATTGAGCACTTAATACCCACCAGCCAAAATATTGCCTCTTTACTTATTTATAGATTAAATTTTTACTCTTGGAGTGGAAAAGTAATTCAGCTGTCATGGCTAACTAAGTGCTTAGCAGGGGTAACTGCAGATGCATAAAACAAGGCAAGTGTACTGCTTGGCAGGGAGAGGATAGAACAAAGAACTCTTTCTTTCTTTCTCTCTCCCTCCCTCCCTCTCTTTGCTCTCCTGTCATCCTCTTCTTTCTTCCCCTGTGCTCTGGAAAGGTCAGGTTAGGGTCCTGATGGACTGGGACAGTGAATGCCCATCCCATCCCCGAGTTTTTTCCCTCCTGTCCACCCAGAAGCACACCCGCAGGCTCTCCTCTCACCTTTAACTCCAGAAATGTCACTGAGGGGAGGGATACTATTGGGGTAGGATCACCTGTCTTGCCATGGTTACAGCCGTGTAGCAAGAGGAGACTGGAGTTCAGAATTGCTCGAGAGGCTTGAAGCCTTGGAGGAAAGGCCTAATCCAAAGAAGGAAACTTAAGAGGTTTTGCTTCTCAGGAGTTGGCACTGGGGGCTTAGAACATGTGAAGTGCAGGGACCTACACCAATGTCCCAAATTCTCAGATGACAGCAGTACTGCGCACATTAAATAAATAGCAAGAAAGCATGCACCGTTTCAAAATGTCATTTAATAAATGACATGAGCATGATGAACGTGAGCTCTCAGACAGGTGGGTAGGAACACTTTCTTGGGAGTAGACAGTCAGGAATACTGAGTTATTGTTCAATTTCCTCCAAGCCCTCCCTTTTCCTTTTTACCTTAAGTAAAACGGCTGGAGGGTTAAGTCTAGGTACACAGGATAAACCAATCCATTAACTTCAAATAAGGGAAAGGAAATATCAAGTAAATGACTGTATTCAATTTCATTATTATTGGTGAATTTGTAATACACATCATGTTCTGTTGTGAGCCCGTTGTTGGGTAGGAACCATCTCTATATGTTGCCGATTTGTACTTCCCAAGCGCTTAGTACAATGCTCTGCACACAGTAAGCATTCAATACATATGACTGAATGAATGAATCTGTTTTTGTGAACTTACATAACTCAGCATAATGGGAAGGATTGGTTTGGGGGGTGGGGGTGGGTATTGGAAAGATTCGTATTCACATAGAACTGCTACACTTGGGAAAGGTTGATTACTCTGAAACCCACATGTGTTTGAGACAGCTGTGATTTTTACATTGTTGGGGCCCATATCTGGATCCAAAATTAGCCCACACAGAGAATGTAAGCTCCTAGTAAGCAGGGAATATGCCATTCAAAGCCCTAATGTGCCAGACATTTGAGCTGCTATGATGAGGTCAGCTTCTAAATTGGTCCTCTAATTCCAAGTTGCTTGGGCACAGTTCCACTTTCCTATCTGGGAGCTCTCAGCCTCCCCTCTGGTGATGAATACGGACAGGTAAACCTCACAGACCATGTTTTCCTTATATTCACCTGCTCTAAAACATGGCGTACTGAAATAATCCATTTCCCAGAAGGTAAAGCAATCTGCCCTGCCAAGATGTGGGTTGTCCCTAGGTATCCAGCCCTGCCAGTATTGAATAGGCTAATTTTAGCTGGGCTGGTGTTGGAGTAGCTGGAGTATTACTAATTGTGGTCCACCTTCCACCCAGTATTGATTTGGGTCGGGACCCAGGGTCAAGGTGGGTTTCGTGAAGCTTGAGCAAGCTTCAGTGAGGTGTGACCCCATCCATTAACCTCCCAGAACTACTGACCAGTCAATCCACTGGCTGCCTTTTCTCTAGGAAACTCATCTTGAGGGGAATTCAGGGAGAAGCATCTGTGAGGGCATTAACTGCCAAACCCCAGGGAAGAGTTTTGTGAAATCCTCCCAAAGGACAGGAGTTGTGACTCGGTATGGCCCTCTCCCATCTGAACATGAGAGAGCTCATTTCCTGGAGCAGTCAGCAGCAGTCAGTCAGTTGGTCGTATTTACTGAGTGCTTACATGCAGAGCACTGTACTAAGCACTTGGGAAAATACAGTATAACAGAACCATTCTCTGTCCACAACAAGCTTGCATCATGACTCTGTGCAAGATAGGGGTTTGTGAACCCAATTCCCTGTAACCATTGTCTTGGTGAATCAGAAGGTATGATTTCAAAAAACACATCATCATCATCAGTCGTATTTATTGAGCGCTTACTATGTGCAGAGCACTGTACTAAGCGCTTGGGAAGTACAAATTGGCAACATATAGAGACAGTCCCTACCCAACAGTGGGCTCACAGTCTAAAAGGGGGAGACAGAGAACAAAACCACACATACTAACAAAATAAAATAAATAGAATAGATATGTACAAATAAATAAATAAATAAATAGAGTAATAAATATGTACAAACATATATACATATATACAGGTGCTGTGGGGAAGGGAAGGAGGTAAGATGGGGGGATGGAGAGGGGGACGAGGGGGAGAGGAAGGAAGGGGCTCAGTCTGGGAAGGCCTCCTGGAGGAGGTGAGCTCTCAGCAGGGCCTTGAAGGGAGAAAGAGAGCTAGCTTGGCGGATGGGCAGAGGGAGGGCATTCCAGCCCCGGGGGATGACGTGGGCCGGGGGTCGATGGCGGGACAGGTGAGAGCGAGGTACGGTGAGGAGATTAGCAGTGGAGGAGCGGAGGGTGCGGGCTGGGCTGGAGAAGGAGAGAAGGGAGGTGAGGTAGGAGGGGGTGAGGTGATATGTGTCTATGCTAGGTGAAAATCTGGTAAACGTCTCTGTCAAATCTCCCTTATTTCTGCTAGGGCAACAGGGCTACCCTCCCTGATCCAAACCTTTGAAATTTTACACGATGGCTGTGAACACTGGGATGATGAGGTTCAGCTGATCAGAACCAGAGGAAGAATGGGACGGGCAAGCAGAGTGACTTTCTCAGACTCCATGCCAGGCAGCCCCATTTTCTGGGGTGGCATCGCTGCTCTGGCCAGGAGTGACGGTGGGAACCTAAATAAACTGGTATCTACCCAGGTGCTTAGTATAGTGCTTGACGCATAGTAAGTACTTAACAAATACCGTAACAATACTAATAAGAAGAGCAACTCTGGCCCTGACCCCAGCAATTTCCCGAGCAGCAGCATCACTAGTTCTTTCACTTTCCCCGTGCTTCTTTTTATCCCCTTACAGAGAAGAGCTTTCTTCTGACTCTGGTCAACCTGCTGAATGTCCCCAGGAGAGGTTTCTGCCATCACTTCCCACTAATCTGGCATAGTCTCTGGAGCAGCAGTGGTTTGGAGCTGGTGGTGGTGCTACTCTTGGACTTGTGTTTGTTTTATGACATCAGGATTCTTCCCTGGCTTCGAGCCAACTTAATAACATGGACGTCCTCCTTCATATGTGTTTCTCTCATCCAGTGTGGCCGTCCATTGATCAATCAATGGTATTAAGTGCTTACTATGTGCATGACACTGTACTAAGTAGAAGAGCATAGTGCCATAGAGATGGTAGACACAGTCTTTGCTCTCAAGGAGCTTACTGTCAAACTCTGACTCTGAGGGAGCTCGGGTAGGTGTGTAACGTTTCCCCAGCTTAGAGCTTCTGTATACGTAATAACTGGAGAAAGCACGGCCTGCATAGGGTACAGTCATCAGGCCAGTCCCATCCCCTGACAGAAGGAACACTACCCATTTCGGACTTCTGAGCAATGGAGTCTGGCCCTAGGACAATAGCACTTGACCCCTTCTGGTGAGCTGTTTCCCGGGAACCTGAAGACTCATTGTTCTGCCTATCGAAAAGGAACTGGAAGGCGTTCCAGTGTGACAGTGATTGTGTATTCTCTGTGGCTACCGGATTCTGGTGCAAATCAGCTTGCTTGTAACCCGGTTCTCAGAAAGATTATTTTGGGGGGTGTGCAGCTGCGTGCCTGACGGTCCCATTCAAATTGAATCATAGAGTTGGATTGCCCATTGTTCCCAGCTCGAAATCCTTTCCTTAGAAGCAGACTCTTTTGGAAGGCAGAGTAGGAATTCTGGATGTCTGTCAGCTGCTGTCCTGTGGTGTTGACCAGTCTTGTGTGAACTCGGGTCCTGGAGGGATGGAGCAGAGATCTCTTTGTGATTGGGGAAGATGGAGGGAATGCTTTCCTGTGTCCCAGTCCTCAGTATGTTTTTGCCCAGGGCATGCACGGTAGGCTCTAGTTCTGTGCAGCTCCAGCTGAAGTGGCTGTGGTAGGAGGGTTCTCCATCTCCCATGAGTTTCTCTTCTGATGTTTGACCTCCTGGAGCTGACCTTATCAAGATGACCGCTGCGTATGGACAGAGTCTCCACCGAGCCTCACTCTCTGGGGAACAGGGGTCATTTCACTTCCTTCCTCCCCTCTCCCACTGTCCCTGGAAAAAGGTCTCTTCTAAACTATGGGGGAATGCTGATTTCCCTTCCATTTCTTTAGACAGGGAGGTGTAAGGTGGATTCCAAAGAAGAGGAGGTGGGTGGCCAAGAGCTACCCAAACCATGTCAGTTGGAGCTGGAGGGTGCCTGCCAAGAGCTTAGTACAGTGCTCTGCACATAGTAAGCGCTCAGTAAATACGATTGAATGAATGAATTGCAAGGCATAGGTGGGTGGTCTACCCTCTACTTGGGGGGAGACCATGGCTACTGCCTTCTACCCCGAACTTTGTGGAGCAAGAGCTGGGAGTGTTGAACTGTGCCAAAAGGTGAAGGGGGAGATTTGAGTGGCCTTTCTTGTTGCCTGCATGGGGACTTTCTCATAATGGGGTGACTGATGTCCATCTCCTCGGAGTCCAGAAGCTTCAGGTAGGCTCATCTGAGTCAGTCATATTGCACTTCTCTTTTCTGTCTCTCCCTTTTTCCTCCCTCCCTCCATCTCCAATTCCAAAACCTGAGATAGTCCAAAATAGAGGGCTGTGGGGGTGTCCAAGTGCTGCCAGGGCCCAGCCCCAACCTGGCTGGATTCAGCTCTTTGCTAGTGTGCCCCAGCGCCACTCGTTTCAGACCACGGACTAAGCCCCTCTCCAAAGATCTCTAGCACCTGGGACCCAGGAGTGGCTGTCTCCGTTGTCCCTTTGACACTTTACCCTGTTTAGCTTGTGTAGCCCCTGAGTCATACTGCTATTTTAATTGTCGCTTTGTACTTCCCAACTGTTAGCATAGTGCAATGCACCCAGGCAACACTCTGCTAGCTTAATCTCTCATTCCATCTGGGCATCAATCAGTCAACCGATGATTACGGAGCACTTAAAGTGTGCAGAGCATCCTACGTGCTTGGAGGGATTCAGTAGAGTTGGTAGACACGATCCTTGCTCACAAGAAGTGCTCAGTCTAGTGGAGGAGCTTCCAGTCTAAATGTTCTGTCTTCTCAGAAAGGTGGTATTCAAAAGAGTGACCAACCATTTTTTGGGCTCATTTTGAAGTTTGTCAGTACTCTGTCTTTTTTTAAGCCCAGTGTCAGCAGAGTTAGCAAAATAAATATAAAAAAGGGGCTGGAGAGTCTTAAAAGGAAGCAATTTTAAAAGTTTGTGTCCAAACCTTTGGGCTGTTCAGATTCTCTTTTCCCAAATGTGCTTGTTTATAACATCTGTGTGTCATCTGGTTAGGTTTAACAGATTATCACTAGGAGGATTGGACTGAAAATAAAGCAGAGTTGGGGCTGAATAAGGTAGAGTTGCAGTTGGTGTTCTGTGCCTGAGAAAGAGATGCAAGTTAGAGAAGGTGTTAAAACCCGTATGGTGTGACCTGTCCTAAACACCTTACAGGCTGGAATACACAACCCCTGATACTTTTCTTGCTCACATTTGCATTGGGATGATGTCTGTATTCCCTTCATCCTACCACTTCTCTATTTCAAGGGGGAGAGTGCAACATGTTTGAATTATTTCATTCGGTCCATTGGTCCAGGAGTTCCTAACAGACTCTCTGATGATTTCAAAGTCACTGTTTATGTCCTTTCAGCCAAACACTGCTATTCTGAGTAGGATTATATCAGGATCACTGAGAAATGAGTGCCACCACCAGAAGCTAAGAAATGAAATTGCTGGAACCCTGAAGGTGCAACAGTAGGAAAAGCAATCCACTTCATGTTTGAAGGTAGTGGAACTCATCCAAACAGCTGCCTTCTTCAGTTTCCCCCAATACCTCACTGCTGTGTGCTTGACGTTTCCTGAGATGACTGAGCCATCACCAAGTGATTCTTCCATATATGCATTTAAATTGAATTTCTTAGCAAAAAGGCAGCCAGTGGACTGAACACTCAGTGACCCTGTGTGGTCAATGAATTGGGTCAGCTTGACCTCAAAGCGTTAAAAGATTGAAGCACTTCAGGATGTTGAAATCTGAAAACTGTAATGTTTTGGAGTCTCCATTTTGCAAGTGTTTCTTCCTCCAGAATTTGTAATTGTTTAGGAATGGTGGAGGGAAGGGGACTGGCCCCAGCTGGAATTAAAAGATGACAGCCTGTTCATCCCACGGCAAGTCTTACTATTTCCAGAATCCTTGACCGGCTTCTGCTCTGAGGAGGGTTGTGAACTGAGTTTGGAGAAAGAAGGTTCCGAACATGGCTGCAGTGGGGATGTGGAGTAAAGAAATCTTTCATTCATTTCCTGCCTATCTTAGTTCTGTGCAGGGTAAAGAAGAGGAGCTGTTGGCTTTTGTTCTGTCCTCATCCTCTATCAGAATATTGGGACCGAGAGAGCCAACAGTTGGGAGCAAATCTGCTCCTTTCAGGCTTCCTTCCTCTCAGACGTTGATTCAGAAGCGTGGGTGTTTTGGAGAGTACAAAATTTCACCCTCACCTTCCATGGGGTGGGAGTAAGGATTCCTCCTCACAAGAGGCAAGCTGTTTTTGCATATGAATCTGGGCCAATTAACCATATTCTGGAGGAAGACAAAATGTGTCAGGTATTTAGCAGTAAAGACAGTTTTCTGAGTGTCCAACACTCAGAAGCTGTGAAACATTGCTACTGGCTCCTCCTGCTCTCCCTGTTCCCAGAGGAAAGAGTCTAGGAGGACTGCTGGGGTGATGTGGAGGAATGGAGGGAAAGAGGAGTACAACTATACAAACCCTAGCTTCGTAGGATAGATCTTGTCAGACACGAAAATTGTTTTTGGTTTTTCAAGGCCTCCAGAGAAAGGGATTCCTTCAGTACAGATGCTTCGTTCTCCCATGGTTAGAAATGCTTCCTTAAACCTATGGAATTTCTTATTTTGAAAATGTCAATCTAGCTTAGAAGTCTGCCTACTAGGACATAAGACAAAGGGCCAAAGACAAAACTAAAATCAAATCAAAGGGGGAAGGAAGCGAGAACCAATCTCTTGTAATGCTGATATGTGGCTACTGTTGGCCCTTGTAGCTCCTGAATGGACTCATGACGGCCTATGGATTTCCATGGGCACACAGTGTAGAATAATGACATCATTAGCACCATTTTGCCAAAGTTCGAGTCCACCTAAACTTAGAGGGTTTCTCCTGGGGGTTGTCCTGATCTCTGACTTCCCCTCCCCTCCCGGCTAGCTCCAGAGTCCTTGGGTTCAATCAGTCGATTCACTGAGTGCATATTATGTGCAGAATGCTGTCCGAAACACCTGGGAGAGCACAATACATAGACATGATCCCTGACCACCAGGAGCTTACAGTCTAGTGGAGGAGACAGATAATAAAATAAAGGTTGGGGAAGCAACAGAATATAAGGATATGTACATGCGGGGCTGGGGGCAGGAAGGGGGTGAGTATCAAAGTGCTTGGGTTTCCTTTCTGGGTTCCTGTAAATGAAGACGCCACTTCTCAGTGGCAAACTGGGTGGCAGAATCCAAGGTACGAAGAGATTGGGCACTGATAATAAAAATACCAGACATAAAGGTGATTTTTCCAAAATTATTAATATGATTCACACATAATGGAAAGGGTATAGACCAGCTTAAAACTGGACAGTTCAATATGCAACTTGACAAACAGCCACCCTGACTTTTGACTAGGATTAGCTGGTTTCAACTAAATCTGTAAACCAAATGAGTTGCAGCAACCTCCCTACCAGATGTCTCCTATATTTGCTGGGACCCATTTTCTAACTTGCAGCCAGTTAAAATCAGAACTAACCATTTGGATACTTGTTTTCTTCTAGCAAGGGGAGTTTCTTCAATTAGAAAGTTGGTCTCTTCCTTGTATAAAAAAAAAAATTGGGAGAGCAGGTGGCTGAATCATTCCCCTTGTTGCATGTCTCAAGAGATCTCTGAACTCTGTGGTCTGTAATGCCGAGGTGGTTCAGGAGGCCCCATACCACTTCTCGAAATCATGTGATTCAGTGCAGAAAGTTCACTCAGGTACCGGAAAGTGGGGTGAAGCAGTGAACTGGTCTTGCTCTCCAAGGCCAAAGCATCTGCACCCAAGGCACCAGACATCAATGGAACTGTAAAGAGATCAATCATTTAGGAGGAGGTAGGTGGTATGGAAAATCCCTCAGATTGTTGCTCCCATTCTCTTAATCTCTTTGAATTGCCTCAGTGAATGATACCGAGGTGTTCACCATGGGATTCCGATATTTGGGAAGATTGGCAGAAGAGGACATTTCTTCTCTGTCATTGGAATGACTCAACTAGGGGTGGTAGAATGTGAGCCCAGGCTAACCAGTCAGTCAATCAGTGGTATTTATTGAGCACTTACTGTGTGCAAAGCCCTGTACTAAACACTTGTTTTGTAAAACTGCAGTGGGAATTAGTAAGTGCTTGTGAACTCTTGACCTATGGATTCAGTCAGGGAGCTAATGCAAGCATTCGTTAGAGCCTCATGGGTTCTTGGGAGGGAGCTCTTGGGTGAATTTGTTACGTTTCAATGGGGATGCACCAAGCAGATGTTAGTGCTCTTTGCCTGGTGACAGAGCGAGTGGTAAGGAGACTTGGCAGAGTTTGGTGTGGTGAGTACAGGGGGATGTTTGAGGCACATTTGGTGAGCAGCTGAGGTATTTCAGCATCTAGAGAATGGTTTTGACCTGACTGCAGCTCTATTCTAAAAGTTTACCATTATTGTTAGGCAAATAGGTGCAGTTCTGTGGAGTCTCTTGTAGAGAGCTTGGGGTTCTAGTCATAGTTTTGCCTCTGACCTGCTGAGTGATCTTGGATAAGTCACTTCACCTCCTCTATGCCCGTCTTCACATTTGTGTACTACGGACCAAGTACCCACTTTCTCAACTTTGTAAATTGTGAGCCTAGTGTGGGGCAAGGGCTGTTTGAGCTGATGATCCTGGGTACCTTCCCTAGGGTTGTGCATGGTGTTTGACACACAGTAAGTACTTATTAAATAATGTACTACTACTAATAATAATACTAGCTGTCTGAATAAGCTTAAACAACTACTGTGGGTGAGAGTGAGGGAATCTGATGGGTGTCTACTGAAATGTAGTATGCAAACACTCCTTTTTAGATGGAAGATCCAAAATGAGCTAGGTGCAATGCATTACCTACCCTCTAGACTCCTGCTGCTGACTTCTAGTACTGTTTGCTTTCCTCCTTGCATTATTAGCCTTCTGCTTTGTGTAATTCCTTTGGAATGTGTAATCCTTCTTATAAGAAGAGAAGTCATGACATCCCTAATGCCAAGAGTAAACATATTCTTCTGTGCTCTTGTAATTAAAACCCTAAGAGTGCTGGAAAAGAAAATGGAATCGACAAAAGTACGAAGCAAATTATCGAACTGTTAAGTGTTCATCCAGATTAAATGGAAGCTGTGTTAATGTGTTCTTTTTCCCCAACTCTGCAGACTTCACATTCTTTGCTAAGGAAGAGATTGAATTGTTGGGAAAAAAAAGTCTTTCATCTTTAATGATGCTTATAATTTTCTAAACCTTGTTCGGAGCTAACGGAGTTTTTTTGTTACTTGTAGGTTTTGTCCCGGGGTAGAAAAACAAGCCAGTCCTTTTTCAATAAACTTAAATTGTTTCCCACTGCAGCCCCAGTAATGACAAAGGCCTCTATGGCTGGCCGTTGGTCTAGGGGCTTCCTAGTTAACATTTTCTCTCAGTTCCCCAGACGCTCGGTATGGACTTCTAAAACCTCACCCACTGCTTAGGATCACAGAGCTGGCAATCCCTTTGAAGGCCACCAGATCCCTGCTTCCAGGCCTGGAAATGACTCCGAGATCGAGGAGATGCTTGTTCTTTCTCTAAAGTTCTCCCAGGTCAGAGATTCCACGATAGCCCACTACAGTGTTTTATTTCTTTATCCAGAGATTCTGTGGGTGTCGCCCTCTGAGAAACCAAAGGGCCAGTGTTGTAGAGCTGTGCAACCGGATGGCTTAGATTGGGAGCATGCAAACACCAAACAAGGCTCTTCTAATTGCAGTTGACATGATGCTTTGGGACGTTGCAGATGGGAGGGAGGGCAAGGAAAGTGGGGTTTACCAGGCTAGGCCTTTGGTGTGTTCACCTATGTGGCATCTTTGGTCTTGTCCAACAGCCAACTTCAGGAGCACAGGGCATCCTATAATTGCAACCTGGGTTTGAGTCTCATGTTAGTAACACAGGTTAAAGAGAAACCTCGATTTGCTTGTTGACAACATCAATCAATGGTATTTCTTGAGAGGTCACTATGTGCAAAGTCTCTCCACTTGCAAGATTTTTCTAGATTGTTACTGATGGCAGAGGGTTCTCCTTTTGGGCCTTTGGGGCAGTGAAAAGCAGGGGAGCAGAATGGAACTGTGTATGTTTGAATTTCATTTTGGAGATAGTCAATCAGATTTTCAGGCGTACTCTAATAGTAGCCGTAGTAATGGTATTCGTCGAGGGTCTTCTGAATGCAGTACACTGAACTAAGGATTTGGGAAGTGATTGATACTCTTTTCATTCAGTCGTATTTATTGAGTGCTTACTGTGTGCAGAGCACTGTACTAAGCTCTTGGGAAGTACAAGTCGGCAACATATAGAGATGCTCCCTGCCCAACAACGGGCTCACAGTCTAGAAGGGGGAGACAGACAACAAAACATAACATGTAGACAGGTGTCAGTCGTCAGAACAAATAGAATTAAAGCTTTATGCACATCATTAACAAAATAAATAGAATAGTAAATATGTACAAATAAAATAGGGTAATAAATCTGTACAAATATATATATACAAGTGCTGTGGGGAGGGGGCCTTCTCACGCTGCTGAGAAGCAGCATGGCTCAGTAAAAAGAGCATGGACTTGGGAGTCAGAGGTCATGGGTTCTAATCCCGACTCCGCCACTTGTCAGGTGTGTGACTTTGGGCAAGTCACTTAACTTCTCTGTGCCTCCGTTACCTCATCTGTAAAATGAGGACTAAGACGGTGAGCCCCATGTGGGACAACCTGATCACCTTGTTTCCCCCCCAGCACTTAGAATAGTGCTTCACACATAGTAAGCGCTTAACAAGTACCATCATTATTACTATTATTTAACCTTTCCTTTGGGTCCAATGTTTCCAATCCCCTTGCATTATTTTTGTTGCATGTCTGCTGCTTGCGACGTGGGGACACAGCTTTTGGGGTGCCTAGGAGCTCTTTCCATAGTGAAAGCAGAAACTCTGAGAAAAGGGCTATCAGGCATTCTGTTTCCCAGGTCTCATGACTACCAATCCCATGCCCCTTCCGTAGCAAAAGTGAAACTGTGGAAAGGGAGGAAGGGGAGACGGTTCAGTTGCCGAGTTATGCTTGTAGGCATTTCTTCAAGACTGGAGCCAACCTCTGTCCCCAGCCCTGCAGGGATGGGGAGGGGAGAGGAGCAGGCCTTGAGTGGTGTGAAGTTGGTTGGAGAGAAGTGAATCTTCAGCAAATATGGGGCAACTGCCCTGAACCCCTACCGCCTGACCTGACTAGGCTGGGGAGGGAGTCTCATCCGACCTCCCGCTACTTCCATGTCTTCTCTTGTCTAGCCATGCTGAAGCTGATCCTTAGTACATTTGAGAAAGGGAATAGTTGCTTTGAAAAGACAGCTAAGCTTTGAGGATTTCACCAAATAGCAGGATCACTGTTCATAAAGTCGCATTGGCATCATGGTACCAAAGAGGTGCTCCCCAGGCAAGACCTAACTAATCTGCATCAACAAAAGCCTTAGTCGGAGGGAGAGGAGACCTACTGTTGCACAGTGGAGGATTGAGGTGAATCACATTTTTGGGTTCACTGTAATTATATCAATTGCTGTTTCTGATGGTTTTAACTATTCTAATTAGGAGTATGTTTCACTGTACCTTTTCCTGGAGGCTATTAGCTAATGAGCTGAACTTAAAAAAAATCAGACAAATAAATAAAAACAAACAAATGCGCTTTTATTAAAATGTCATTTTGCTATTGACTCTTCTTGGAAATAATTACCCAATTTGGAAACGAGAGGAGGTGTGATTCCCCAGCTTCTTATCCTTGGGACTCTGGATGTATCTATCCATGCCAATTATCTGGATAATTGAGGCTTAGAAATACCTTTTGGCCTGAATTATCTAGATATTGTACCTCTGGACAGTTCCATATAAACGAGGATGAAGAGTTAATGACATGAAAGTTGGTCCATTCCCTTTCTCTGCCTCGGCCGTCACTGCAGAAATAGATTCCACCATATTGTGTATGTTTGAACCCCTTGTCTTGTTTTTCTATTTGATCCCACACCCAGTGCTGAAGATCAGCCCGTTCTTTCATTCAGAGAAAACCCCTAACAAGGGATGTATAGGGTTATTTACCAGAATGTGGGAGCACCTGAGGCTTCTCTTTGCCAGTAGTGTGTTTTGTGTCCTTGAGTGCCCCTTCCTTTCCTAGGGGTAGGGATGAAGGGAGAAGAGTCATTCCCATAAAAGGGAAAGGTGGGGAGAAAGAACTGGAATATCCATTGGATTGGAAACTCCTTGAGAGTAGGGAGCATGGACTTGTACTTCCCAAGCGCTTAGTACAGTGCTCTGCACACAGTAAGCGCTCAAATACGATTGAATGAATGACTGTATCCCGCTTTTGTTATTCTCTTGCAAGCATTCAGTAGAACGCCTTTCACTAAGGTGCTCAATCAATGCCAAAGAATTAGCTTCTCCATTTGAAACCAGAAACTATGCTGAAAGGAGAACCGTGGGCAAGGCTGTGGGAATGAGGACCCGCTCCAGGTGAGTGAGCTCTCCCACACCTTCCAACCAGTGGCATTTATTGAGTACCCATGTGTAGAGCCTTGTACTAAGCAGTTTAGAGAACACAACAGAAATAAGGTGCAGTTCTTGCTCTCGAGGAGTTTACAACCTAATGGGGGAGACCGGCAGATAGAAATAGTGGGAGCCAGAAGAAAAACAGTGGCGACTAATAACAGCTGGATAAGGGAAAGAGGAATAAGTGGATAAACAAGTGGAGTAGGTGAATTGATATCTATGAATGTGCCAAACATCATCATCATCAATCGTATTTATTGAGCGCTTACTATGTGCAGAGCACTGTACTAAGCGCTTGGGAAGTACAAATTGGCAACATATAGAGACAGTCCCTACCCAACAGTGGGCTCTGTGTACCTTATGCAGCTTTCCATTTTGACCTCTCCAGATGGATCCACTCATGAAATTGTCACTTTCCCAGGGCTGTTGAATGATCTGGCCCAAACAGAGTAACACCATTTCAAGCGCTAACTCTGCTGTGGGAGCCGTCCGGCTCTTTCCGAGTAGCAGTAGAGCTGGCCTGTTTTGCCCCTTAACGTGTGCAGGAAAACCTAATGCTTGGCAGGATCAAAAGGTCCAAGGGACAAAATGTGCTTCCCCGCTGTTTGCTTGGGTAGTGAACGCTGGGGATTGTGGCCGGTCAGCTGCCTAATCAATCAATCAGTCGTATTTATTGAGCGTTTACTGTGTGCAGAGCACTGTACTAAGCGCTTGGGAAGTACACGTCGGCAACATATAGAGACAGTCCCTACCCAACAGTGGGCTCACACTTGCACCATCTGCATTGCAGGGGGCAACGTTCAGCCCATCAGAGCAGGTGTTTACTGAAAGTGGACTTCAGGGTATGGAGATAATAATAATAATTATGGTATTTGTTAAGCGCTTACAATGTGCCAGGCACTGTATGCAATTGGACCCTCTTTGTCCAGTTACACGGCTGAAGTGGGTGGGGAGGCTCGGTTCTGGGGGGTGGCTTTGAGCACTGTATTCCCAAGTCATATGAGTGTTTCTGGGAGTGGAGGGGGGGGTGTCAAGAGTCAGTCACCCACCCCAACCCTGTGTGGCCCTGATATGGGAGCATGTAAAACTGCCATTGTCTGCAGCTCCTCCTCGCTTGGTAGGAATAAACAGAGCAGAATTGAATGCCTTAAACAAGAGGCTCCCTTTGAAAGGCAGATCAGCCCATCCTGTGAGAAAACAGAAAGAATGGCTCACCTTGACTTGTCTTTCCCCGAGAAACTGAGTTTCAGACAAGGCGATCGAATCTATAGAGCAGCAGCATTTAAACTGCTTTGTATGGATGCACATGTGTGAGGGGGATAGAAATCTGTCACTTTTTCGAGGAGAGTTGATTTAATAAAAGCAAGGAAAGATGAGCAACAGAAAATCCAGAAGCAAACCAGGGACATTAAAGCGATTGACGTCATCTGGGGACCCTGGGCCGGCTTGCTGTCTGCTGCTCGACCTCTTTGGGATGGCAATTAGAATTCCCTCCTAAGGCTCCAAGATGGATTAGTTACGACTCTTGCCTATGTACGGTTCTCCTGGTGGATGGGAAACTACAGATGGACAAGCAATTGAGTGGACTGGCCCAGAAGCAGCCCACGCTCCTTCTTTCAGTGTCGCCAGCTGGGACACTTAGTCGGCACTCTGGCCTGATGACAGATAAAAGGGACACGGTCGGGGAAAATGCCTCATTTGGTCTTGTACTGAAATGTCCACTCCCTTCGCCAAACCTGTCTCCCAGAGGATTAGAGGGGAGCATCCTTATCTCTCCCACTCCCTTTCTGTTGACTCTATCATTGAAATTGCAGTTTAAGACTGTGGTCAGAAATCCCAGTCTGTGGAAAACAAAATGTTCTGTCCTCCAAATTACATGCTTCCCAAGATACAGAGTATCTGGTATGGGCTCTATTGGGAGGTCAGTGTTCCAGGGTATTTTCTTTCCCCACCAAGAACAGTATGCCAAGTGGTTAGGCATGGTTCAATGGGCTGGGCCAACCCGGATTCAAATCTCCTTCCGGGCTGGAATCCGTGGGCCCTTAGCAGCTAATTACTCTCCCTACCTTTAGAGGCTTATAGAAGGCACACCTCCTCCAAGGGGTTTGACTAAGGCCTCATTTCATCCTCTCCCCATGTCACCCTGATTTGCTCCCTTTATTCACCCCTCCCTCAGCCCCACAAGAACTTCTGTGCATATTTGTAATTTATTTATATTAATGTCTGTCTCTCCCTCTACACTGGAAGCTCGCTGTGGGCGGGGAACATGCCTACCAACTCTGTTATATTGTTATGTCATTCTCTCCCAAGTGCTTAGTACAGTGCTCAATGACTATGATTGTCTTCTGTAGTCTCACCCAGGTCTGATGGACCTTTTAAGACCTGTTTATGGACACTGAGACTTTATTGGTGGGTCACACTGAAGGGTTAAGTGGAACTGTGGGCTTTTTTCATCTCGAATTGAATTTATTACTTTTCTGCCTGGCAGGATTTCATGGCTGTACCAGACTTGAACCAGTTTTAAACAGGACATTTAGCATCTCTGACCTTAGCCTTTTGTAATGACCGGGAAGAGGAAGACAGAGTGATTTGGGGCAAATTGCCATTAAGTTAAGCATTCACAGTGCACTTTATATTGACAGAATACTTTGCCATCATTAATTGACTCATAGCCCCCACTTTCCAGGAAACTGAAAAACCAAAAGTTGAAGTGAATTGCACGAAGCCACATAGGCCATTTAATCCATACGAAGGAGCCAGAATGATAAAATTCAGGGTTACTTAGTCACTCATTCATTCAGTCGTATTTACTGGTGCTTACTGTGTGCAGAGCACTATACTAAGCACTAGGGAGTACAATATAAGAATAAACAGACACATTCCCTGCCCACGAGTCCTGGTCTCGTTTCTAAATCCAGTGGTATTTCTGTCTCCAGCTGAAGAGCATCTTAGGGCTGGAAAGGAACAGGCACTACATACCTTAAAGGCATCTGAAAGGGCGAGGAATTGGGAAGCTCTTTGTGGGGAAGGAGCATGTCTACCAACTCTGGTGTATTCTCCCAAGTTCTTAGTACAGTGCTCTGCACACAGTAAATACAGTTGATCAATTGATTGAAGAAAGGAACATAAACTAGAAGAGGGCCATGGAGGCCTGTCTTTGTACCAGGAAAATCTGGCTAACTAAATTATTAGGGACTTTTCAGCATCTTATTAATAATTCCTTGAGGCACAAACCACTCTCCGATCCAAACTGGCTCAAAATGGAAAGTATTTTTTATGGGGTGGGGCTAAGGCTGTAATTGAATGTGTAAAAGCCAACACAGTGTCTTGTACTTGGAAACCTCTGTGGGACCCATACAAGGACTTTTTCTAGGTGTCCCTGCCTTACACTCTCTTGAATACTGCTCGGGTTCTGCTGACCCAATTTTGAAAGTGTGCAGTTGCCACAGCTTTATACACTTGCCAAGTCGTGTTTGTCAAACTCAACAGGCCTTTTTCTTTATGTTCATTGGAAGTGCTACTGAGTTATTGTGGTTGTTTATGGTGGGGAAGAGAATGGGATGACAGTCAGTTCCTTTCATTCTTGAACCTGTGAGGTTGGCAACTGAACTGCCCATCTCTCTGCTAAGAGAGGGAGTGGTGAAACAGTAATCAGCCTCGCAGTTCCAACTGCTTCTGAAGACAATATCCTGCCCTATTGCTGCTGCTTTTCTTGAGGCTGTTTATTTTAACTATTTTCACGGTATTTAAGTGCTGGGCCGGGCATTGTAGGAAGCACTGGGGTGGATACAAGCTAATCAGGTTGGACATAGTCCATGTCCCACATGGGGTTCATAGTCTTAATCCCCATTTTACAAATTAGGGAACAAAGAAATTCAGTCACTTGCCTTAGGTCACACAGCAGAAAAGTGGTGGAGCTGGGAATAGAACCCAGGTCTCTACTCCCAGACCTGTGCTTTATCCACTAGGCCTTGCTGCTTCTTCATCATCATCAATCGTATTTATTGAGCGCTTACTGTGTGCAGAGCACTGTACTAAGCACTTGGGAAGTACAAATTGGCAACATATAGAGACAGTCCCTACCCAACAGTGGGCTCACAGTCTAAAAGACTAAAAGACAGTCTAAAAGACCTTCTCTAAAGGTTTAACTGTTTAAATGGAAGAAATGGAATTCTTCATTGAAAATTCAGCTTTATTTATTTCTCCTTGCTAGGGAGAGACCCTTCGTTAGATCAGACCCTAGACTTTTGGATGGGGTACTAGCTGTCTTAGGCTGGAGTCCCCCATTAGTTACTGATCTTTCAACTCACAATTCCCCAGGGCTGGGCTTCCCCAACACTGAAGAGTGGTACTTTGTGAATGAGAGTAGTGGCAGGTGAATGCTGGGTGGGATGCTCGTACACCATACTCATGGATTGTAAGAACTCGGTTGAACTGAACATGCACAGAGATGTTTTGAAATATGTGATGATAGACCCCGGCCCCAATTCCGACTCCCTTCATACTAGGCTCTGAATCTCACGATTCCTCTCTTAACAGTTAATGGAGCAGTCTCTTGTTTCTTCCCCTCTTGCCTGGCTCTCTAATTTCTGAATGGTTTTTTCTGTGAGATGACTTCTGGGATTCATTAATTAAGCATCCCACCCCTTCCTTAATGCCCCTCTATAATGTCCCCTTATCCAATTCATTTTCCCTT
This sequence comes from Tachyglossus aculeatus, assembly GCF_015852505.1. Classification (NCBI taxonomy): domain Eukaryota; kingdom Metazoa; phylum Chordata; class Mammalia; order Monotremata; family Tachyglossidae; genus Tachyglossus; species Tachyglossus aculeatus. Next base: position 9,238,954 of record NC_052078.1, on the reverse strand, counting down.
CTTCCTGGTCCCGCCATCCCCTCAGCACTGTTATGCATATGCCTGATGCTTTTTGGTTATTGATTGATTTATCCACTTGTGTAAGGTGGGAGGCAGTGTAGACTAGGAGATGAGTAATAGCTTCTAAAAGTCGAGAGACCTGGGTTCTAGTCCTAGCTCTGCCACTGGCCTGATGTGTAACGTTGGGCAAGTCGTGTAATTTTTCAGTGTTTGTTTCCTCTGCTGTAAAATGGCAATAATACCTGCCTCTTCTTTTCACAGACTGCATGAGAACCGAATTCAATAATTGTGAAACTGTTGGAAACATGAAAACACTAACAAATTTTAGGCATTGTTAAATTGGTTCCCACTGTCTTAGCCTATACTTGTCTGTTTGATTTTTCCCATTAGATTATATAGTGTTTGAAGGCAGAGATCCTTTATATACCCCCCCAAGTGCCTAACACAGTAGAAGTTCAATAAATACTGTTGATAATAATGATAATAATGCAGGATGGCTACTTAGCTTATTTTGTGGCTGTACTGAACCACTGAGCATGTCCCAGGTGTAGAGTAAAGGTTAGTAAGAAAAGGTTCCTGAATTAACTTGTGACAATAGTAAGTAGTAATATTTACTGAGCATCTAGAGGTTATAGTGCACTATAGTGGACACTTGGGAAGTACAGAATAGAAAGTGACATGTTCTGTGCCCACAAAGAGATTTCACTCTGAGAGGGCCAATGTACAGCCACCTTTGGGTGAGGGAATGGGAAAAGTAGAGGAGCTATTCAGATGGACAAAACAAACCATCTAAAAATCAAGCCAATTTTGTGAGGCAGCTTGGACCTGGATTCTGAAATGGATGGAAGGTCAGAGGAAGTCTGTGAGTCACTTGCCTCTTCAAAAATCTCCAGTGGTTGCCTATCTAGCTTTGAATGAAGCAAAAACTCCTCACTCTCGGCTTCAAAGCTCTCCATCACCTTGCTCCCTCCTACCTCACCTCCCTTCTCTCCTTCTCCAGCCCAGCCCGCACCCTCCGCTCCTCCGCCGCTAATCTCCTCACCGTACCTCGTTCTCGCCTGTCCCGCCATCGACCCCCGGTCCACATCCTACCTCTGGCCTGGAATGCCCTCTCTCCACACATCCACCAAATTGGCTTTCTTCCTCCCTTCAAAGCCCTACTGAGAGCTCACTTCCTCCAGGAGGCCTTCTCAGACTGAGCCCCCCTTTTTTCCTCACCTCCTCCTCCTGCCCTCCCCATCAGCCCCTCCCTCCCTCTGCCGTACCCCCTTCCCCTCCTCACAGCATTTGTGTATATTTTTACATATTTATTACTCTATTTTATTAATGATGCGTATATAGCTATAATTGTATTTATTCTGATGGCATTGACACCTGTCTGCTTGTTTTGTTTTGTTGTCTGTCTCCCCCTTCTAGACTGTGAGCCCGTTGTTGGGAAGGGACCGTCTCTATATGTTGCCGACTTGTACTTCCCAAGTGCTTACTACAGTGCTTTGCACACAGTAAGGGCTCAATAAATGCAATTGAATGAATGAATGAATGAATGAGTTGGAGCTGGGAGCTTTCTGGCCCTGTAGTGGCCAGAGGCAAAGCAGAACAAGCTGAGACTAATGTATCCCTTTCCTGGCATACCGACAGCTTCAGAAGGACCAACTGCCATTGTGGCCATGAGAGTGTGGAAAATGGGGAGAGAGGAAGACCGGGGTTGGGGGGGGGGAAATCCTTATTTATTTATTTTTTTATTAACTTGATAAGCTTAGTGCTTCCGAAGGTGGGAAGAGGCACATCTTCAGCCGTAAGGGCTGAGCTTTTTGTAAGATGTTTTTGTTCACCTTGGGATGTCAACAGGGAGAGAGAAAGACCCACAAAACCAGGCCTTAATACCCCTTGAAAATTTTGGTTGCCCATGGCCAAGAGACTGGGGGGTAGAAAGGGTCCGATTTAAATCATCAACAAGACACAGGTTCTGTCATCCGGTTGCGTTGCAAACTTCTTCACTTCATTAAAGTTTAATCTCTCATTAGGAAAATCATTTGGCAGCCCAATTTCTATGGATTTTTTTTTTTCCCTTCTACCTCTCAGGATTGCATTGTGGGGACGAGCTAAGGAGGCTAAAGACCTTTCCTATAATTGTCGGTTAGCATATGAAACAGCGCTCCCTGCTTTTTCAGTTATTTAATTAAAATGCATCTCATCTGGCTATAGAGATTTCTCGACCCTCTGTCTCCCAGCACTTCACCAGCTGAAATTATGATGCTTGGGAGGAAGACTTCAGCTGCCACTTTTTCGAGAAAGTATTTTCAATCATTTGGCCCATTCATTTTGGGGAAGCTCCTGCACCTTCTAATGTTGCCAAGGGAAGGACAGACAGTATTGTTTTGGAAAATAAGATGTGTCTAAGGGCTTGGAATGTACGGGCTGAGCAAAATGTCTGGTAGATAAAATGGTTTTGCCTTGCTGCTGGTGATTTATATTCAAATCACTATTACTAGGTGGCTGATATTTAAAATGAAATATAGTCCTGCTTAATGTTCGAGCAAATAAAAACAAAAATAAATTAGCAGTCTAATTAGCATATTGACTGGCTGGGTGAAATATGCATAACATTTGCAATTCTGATAATAAATAACTTGAAATATTGCCTTTATTTTGTTTCTCAAGGAGCATTAGATGGCTTCATGGCTTGGTTGTCAGAGCAGGACAACCTGGCCATACACGAGCTCTCTGATGAGTCTTTGCTATTCAGAATTTCGGTTTTCAAGGTCATTCACAATTCACCATCTTTTTTCCCCCTTCTTCCCCATTTTAATCAGCATCTAATTGTCAGCTTTGATTAAAGGTAAGAAAGAAAAGGAGTTTAATGACTCTTTCCCAGGGCCTTGCCTTGTGGATGTTCTACCGAGCTACCAATAGGATGATTTCTTTGTACTAATTGGCCTCCTTTCTCCCCACCCCCCCTTTCCTTCTCCCCTCAGGCTGTCTATTTGAGGATGACCTTTGCAAGCCATTTGAGATCTGCGTGAACGGTAAGTGGGAAGATTGGTCCTGGCCAGCTAGCTGATGGCCCTTTGAGCAGTTATATTCCTTGCCAAAGGAACGCCAAGAGAGCAGGTTCTGAATAAGATCACTGTAAACAGCTATTTGGGTTAAGTGTCCTTCTGTTGAATAGGGCTGAAGAAAGCAGAATAGTTGAAAACTCTCTGACTGTAATTAAAGGGAAGTTAAAATGGAAAATCAATGGAAATGGAAATGTCCCTGTTTAATAGTGTTGAGGTGCACTATCCTCTGACTTTTAGGTTACTCTTTATAGGTTATTGTTGTAATAGGTGGTAATTTCTCTCTTCCTGAAGATAGTTATCTGAATGGGATGCATCTTCTCTCTGGGGATCATTATAAAGTTTTTTTTTTAATCAAACATGTTGCCTGTTCTACAGTTTTGCTTCTGGAGAAGCAGTGTGGCCTAGTGAGGTGAGCATGGGCCTGAGAATCAGTGGATCTGGGTTCTAATCCCAGCTCCACCACTTCTTTGTTGTGTGACCTTGGGCAAGTCACTTAACTTCTCTATCCCTCAACTCCCTCATCTGCAAAATAGGGATCCAATATCTCTTCACCCACCTAATTTTACTGTGAGCCCCATGTGGGACCTGATTATCTTATATCTACCCCAGCGCTTAGTACAGTGCTTGGCTCAAAAGAAGCACATAACAAGAACCATAATTACTTTTATTATTCTGTTGCATTTCACCCAATTTTACTCCCTCCACCTGTCAGTAAGCATTATGAATCCTCTCTCCTCTCTTCTTTTCCTCTTCCTTCTCCTCCTCCTCCACCATTAGACAAGGAAGCAGACTTAACACTCTGTTGGTTTGCTCGGTTCAAAGTCCACTGAACTGGCAGCTGAATTGTAGGAAACATACAATTGAATGCCCTGCCTGCCCTTTCTTACTGAAATGTGCTTTGTTAATGCAAATGCACTGTCACCCTGAATGCCCAGAATCTTAGAATTGGATAAGGAAATGTTTACGATATTCCCTTTAGAAAAATATGTAGAGTTGTACAGTTGTGGATGTCAGCTTAATGATCATTGTGCCTCCGATTGTCATCTGGAGAGTCATTAATAATAATGATGGCATTTATTAAGTGCTTACTATGTGCAAAGCACTGTTCTAAGCGCTGGGGAGGTAACAAGGTGATCAGTTTGTCCCACAGGGGGCTTCACGGTCTTAATCCCCATTTTACAGATGAGGTAACTGAGGCCCAGAGAAGGTAAGTGACTTGCCCAAAGTCACACAGCTGACAATTGGCGGAGCTGGAATTTGAACCCATGACCTCTGGCTCCAAAGCTGGGGCTCTTTCCTCTGAGCCAGGCTGCTTCCCATTAGGTTCTCACTCTTTGACAGGGCCATCCTGAAAAACTACTGTGTGCAGAGAACTGAGGGGAGTTGCAAAGAACTATCAAGGCATGGGCCCTCTTCTTGAAGAGCTTACCAACTAAATGGAGGAGATAGAATAAATTGAAATCTACAGATATAAATAGATGCTTTAGAGGCATGAGGTGCATCTGGGAACAAACACAGAAACACACTCATGAGAGCAGCATGCCCTAGTGTGAAGAGCACGGGCCTATGAGTCAGAGGACCTGGGTTCTAATCCTGCCTCTGCCCCTTGCCTGCTGCATGTCCTTGGACAAGTCACTTAACTACTCTGTACTTCAGTTTTGTCATCTGCAAAATGGGGATTAAATACCAGTTTTCCCTCTTCCTCAAACTCTGAGCCCTTGTGGGACAGGGACTGTGTCTGACCTGATTAACTTATGTCTACCTCAGCGCTTAGAACACTGTTTGACACGGAGTAAGTGCTTAACATATATAATAATGATAATAACAATAATAATGATTAACTGCTAGGAAAAGTTGGCTCTGATCAAATTGACCAAAGTCAAGAGGTAATCAGTCAATAAATAGTATTTATTGAGCATCTACTGTGTGGCGAGCACTGTCCTAAACACTTGGGAGAGAACAATAAAGTTAGTAGATGAGGTCCTGCCCTCAAGAAGCTTATAGTCTAGTGGGTTAACTGGGAAGACTTTCTGGAGGAGATGGAGTTTTAGTAGTTTTGAAAGATGTGTTCAGATCAGAGAGTTACATTCAACAAAGGTGCTTAAATTGCTCACTTTCAATGCAAAACTAATGGTACGTTTGCTAGTCCTATCTCCACCCAGATAAGTTATGGATCTGATGGTTTGAAAGATCATGTCCACTTAGCCCCCCTACACTGACTGATTAAAAGCACATGCTCCTTTTTATGGGGGACTGATTTATCTCTGTAAACAAGGGTGTGTGTCTAATCTAGGTTTTTCACTTGGAGTTTGGCTGCCAGAGAAGTTCAGGCTTCCTCTTTGCTGATTTACTTGCCAAATAAGAGCTATAATTTCTCAGTCAGCAAGTGAAATACTTCATGCACCAGTGATAGGGGAAATGTGGTTGTTTTGAAATGATACTCATTGCTTGAAAAGCAGATTTCTCTAGGAAAAATCTGGGTCTTAAAATCACAAATAAATTCCAACAAGTTATGTCCCACTCAGCATGGCCTAGTGGAAAGGCCATGGGACTGGGAATCGAGAGATCTGAATTCTAGCTCAAAATCTCCCCTGGTCTGCTGTGTGGCTTTGGGGAAGTCATTAAACCTATCTTGGCCTGTTTTTTTTTTTCCTCTCGAAATTGGAATAATATTACTTGTTTCTCCCTACCTCATAGAGCTGTTGTGAAAAATGAAATAACTAATGCAAAAGTGTTTGGAAAAATAAAGTAATATTATTGTTATTACTATGGTATTTATTGTTAATATATTTATCATATGTAATGTATATAAGTAATAATAACAAAAGGCAGCTTATGCATTTGTAAGCATGAATTATGGTTCTAATAGAAGCTGGTGTGCACTGAGCTGTAGGGATAACTAAATACAAAAAGAAAGCAAGAGAAGAAACAAACCAGGAGAAAATGCCCAAAAAGTCAAAATAATGACAGGACTCAGAGGTGGATGGATGGTATGAGTTGAAATAGGGGGGTAAAAAAAGGGTTGAAAAAGGAAACTTCATTTTTCAGGTCTCTGAAATGTTTGAGCCAATGGAGGGAAAACAGTCACAAAACATCTTAAGTGAAGCCAGCTATAATAAATAATAATAGTAATAATAATAACTGTGGCATTTGTTAAGCGCTTGCTATGTTCCAAACAATGTACTAAGTGCTGGAGTACATCGGGTGGCCTAGTGGAAAGAGCATGGGCCTGGAGTCAAACGACCTGGGCTCTAATCCCAGCTCTGACACTTTGTTTTTGTTGTTGATGGCATTTATTAAGTGCTTACTATGTGCAAAGCACTGTTCTAAGCAGTGGGGGGATACAAGGTGAACAGGTTGTCCCACGTGGGGCTCACAGTCTTAATCCCCATTTTACAGATGAGGTAACTGAGGCTCCGAGAAGTTAAGTGACTTGCCCAAGGTCACACAGCAGACATGTGGTGGAGCTGGGATTTGAACCCATGACCTCTGACTCCAGAGCCCATGCCCTTTCCACTGAACCACGCTGCTTCTTGCTTGTTGTGGGACTTTGGGCAAGTGTCTTACCTTTTCTGTGCCTCAGTTTCCTAATTTTTTAAATGGGGATTTAATACCCACTCTCCCTCCTACTTAGACTGTTAGTCCCACGTGGGACAGGGACTCTCTCCAACCTGATTATCCCAGCACTTAGTTCAATGCTTGGCACACAGTAATACTTTTATTATTATTACTATTATCATTAATATTACTTTTGGGCTCCCAAAACTTACCCAGGAGGAAGAACAGATTTTGAATCCCCATTGTAAAGATGAGGAAACTGAGGTACAGAGAAGTGGCTTGCCCAAGGTCACATAGAGGGCAAGTGTCCGAGCTGGGTTTAGAACCCAGGTCCTCTGATTCCCAGGCAGGTGCTGTTTTCACGAGGCCATACTGCCCTGAGGAGGTACCTGGGTAGAAATTCATACTGAAATGAATTTTTACAGTATCTTGTAACATTGTTAGCTCAGGGATTCCTTTGTCTTTCCTTTATTTTCCCTCAGCTGGAGACCCCTGCCTCCTGATAAATGTTGCCGAACTCTGGTACCTCAGAAGGCAAAGGGACTCAATTCAGTGATCTCTGGGAAGCGATTTAGAACACAACTGAATCAGAAGCTCTTGAGGCACTAGGATCGTGCAAGATCAAGTGTGAATGCTCAGAGACGATTATCCGTCCCACAGATATCATCTGCCAGGCCATATGTCACCCATGAGTCCAGCTGCTCATGTGCATTGAGCTCCATGGGTAGCAGCATTGGCAAATTTCAGAGAATGAAGGGGATCAACACGAGAACCTTTTCTAAGTCTGAGGTAGGAAAGCATTACCCCAAAGGACATTCATTTCAGGCATTTGCCCAGGGGTCTTTGGGGAAAACTGCCCTCTTTGTGCATTTTCAGGGTGCTATTTATTTTATTTTGTTAGTATGTTTGGTTTTGTTCTCTGTCTCCCCCCTTTTAGACTGTGAGCCCACTGTTGGGTAGGGACTGTCTCTATATGTTGCCTATTTGTACTTCCCAAGTGCTTAGTACAGTGCTCTGCACATAGTAAGTGCTCAATAAATACGATTGATGATGACAGAGAGCAATTAGCAGCACCTTTAGGCTGTCTTTACCCCCACCCCTGGGTGATGTCACATGTTTCTGACAAATTCCCAGAAGCTTCACCGCTCTGTCCTGACCTCATAACATGTACAAGCTTCTGCCATCCGTATCCTGTATCTGCATTCTTCCCAACTGCGCAGCCTCCTGGAAGATTCATTAGAATGAAAGGTTAATCTCTTACCTGGATGGCATGAGCAAATGAAAGAAACTTCGGCTTCTCTCACTTGTGATTTTTTAGTTACGAAAAAAAGCAACTGTCACTTCATTGTGAGTCTCTGCTTTCCCTCACTCCACTCCGTTTCTACCTCCCCACCAAAATATTCCTAATAAGAGGGATTAAAATTATATTTCTGACACCTCACCACTCAAAGAGCCATGGCTTGCATTAGACTAACTTGTCCTTGAAGGCAGAGGATGTGGGTCTTTCTTTTATTGTGCTTTTCTAAATGCTGTGCATGGCGGAAGGGCTTGGTATATGCCAGTGGTTTTTCATCACTGGGGGCAGGGGTGAGAGTTGGGGCTGGGCTCTATTTGGGGAGAGAACTGTGGTTCCAAGGTAATACACTGTAGCAATGCACTAATTAGTCTCTTGGTCTGGAAAGCCTGGAGCGCACACCCTCCTCTCCTCCACCGCTAATCTCCTCACCGTACCTCGTTCTCGCCTGTCCCGCCATCGACCACCGGCCCACGTCATCCCCCGGGCCTGGAATGCCCTCCCTCTGCCCATCCGCCAAGCTAGCTCTCTTCCTCCCTTCAAGGCCCTTCTGAGAGCTCACCTCCTCCAGGAGGCCTTCCCAGACTGCTCCCCTTCCTTCCTCTCCCCCTCGTCCCCCTCTCCATCCCCCCCATCTTACCTCCTTCCCTTCCCCACAGCACCTGTATATATGTATATATGTTTGTACATATTTATTACTCTATTTTACTTGTACATATCTATCCTATTTATTTTATTTTGTTGGTATGTTTGGTTTTGTTCTCTGTCTCCCCCTTTTAGACTGTGAGCCCACTGTTGGGTAGGGACTGTCTCTATGTGTTGCCAATTTGTACTTCCCAAGCGCTTAGTACAGTGCTCTGCACATAGTAAGCGCTCAATAAATATGATTGATGATGATGATGATGAAAATTAATACCCCTTCCAGAGTTACTACCACACTGTTAAAGTTTTAGCAATGGGAGAGTTGGGCCCAATTACTTTTATTCAGGAAATAATATTAAATGATTACCAAATCAGCCTGGCCTAGTGGAAGAAACATAGGCCTGGCAGTCAGGGGACTGGGATTCTAATCCCGGCTCCATCACTTGCCTGTTGTGTGACTGTGGGTAAGTCACTTAACTTCTCTGGACCCCGGTTTACTCATCTGTAAAATGGGGATTAAATTCCTGGAATCCTTCCCACTTAGACTGTAAATCCTATGTGAGACAGGGTCTATGTCCAATCTGATTGTATTGTGAATATTCCAGCGCTTAGTATGGTGTCTGGCCCACTCTAATCCCTTAAAAAATGCCAGATATTTTTACTGTAAAATGCAAAGCACTGGGCCATGGAAGAGCTTAGTAGAGATTGGAGGTAGAATTGTAGAATGAGGTTGATGCTTGAAAATAGCTCTGTGATGACACCAAATTTGTTAATGAGGCTACCTCATTGCCAGAGTTAATTAAATTGAGGCTCATTGAAAAGCACTAAACCTTTTGAAGCAAGACTTGTTGAGTGACCGGAATAGTGCTTGAAGATTGCTGTGATCCTGTGTCCCTGGTTCCTGCCTTCCTTGCCTGCTCTGAGTCCCCACTCAACAACCCTCAGTTCATTCTGAGTTCTGGGCTCGGGCTACAGGGTCTCAATTCATGTTGATCTTTTCCCTCTCCCACCTCCCCCTTTTCTGGTGCCCAGGTTTGCTTCATTGACGGCACAATAGTCTCTCCCTGGTATGAACACTCTTGGTCTGCAGTGGGTACAGAGACTCCTAGGTAACTTGGATTAAAGGGAGTGGCTGACAGCGTTGGCTCATGAGGAAGGGAAAGGATGAATCCCTTCCCCTCCCGCCCCATCCCACTCAGCTTACTCTCTGTCTTACTGCCCATAGATGGCCTCTGACTATCTGACCAGTAATGGATTGGGTGAGGGATAAAAAGAAGGGCTTGCCAGCAGGGGATTATTAGATGGAAATAAGTACAGGTCTGGGAATCAGAGGACCTGGGTTCTAATTCTGACTCCGCCGCTTTCCTGCTCCGTGACTGTGGGCAAGTCACTTCCCTCATCTGTCAAATATTATTGGGCAAGTTTATTCCAACAAAGTACTTCTGCCTAGACAGAAGAGAACCTGGAGGCTCCTTGCTCTCTGATCTGACTTCTTCGTCTTTCCTGCACAGAATCCAGTTGGAGACAGACCAGGAGGGAGTCCGCGATGGCAGAGTTATGAAATCCTCTTGTTTTTTAAATCTTCAAGAGAAGTGGAAGGGGGGGGTGGTCCCTCTTTGTTTCCCAATTTGTGTCTATTACCTATTGAAATTTGACATAATACCTCTGCAGTCCCCCTTAATATTCAGCTGCATATAGATTCCCACCCTCCCCATCATCTAATTAGTCTCTATCTTGGACCTTCCCATGGAATGGGGCAGGATGCTCAGTTTTTGGGTCCTTGTTTTATCCCAATAAGATTAATGATATATTCTGGATACCCAAGCTTGTTGGACCCAAGACTGACAAGCTAGGGAAGATTGACAGACTCTGTTGTTCAGCAGATGGAACAGCCCCGTGAGTCTGTAATTATCTTTGAAACCAATGTATTTCCTCCCTTTCAGTCCTGAGACAGGAAAGAAGCCTTGATGCTTGAGTAAACCCACTGCCTTAGGTATTTGCTCATTGTTAACATCGGCCAAACACCCCATAAATCTATATAACATAAGGGCTGTTCATTAAACAGAGCAGGTTCAGGAACCACCCTGTCAGCAAACTAACGTAGGCAAGGAAACAAAATTATTTCTGTTCCTTGACAGAGCATGACATCAACATTGCTATTCATGGGGGATTTGGTGAAGGGTGTTTAAGGGTGAGCTGGAATTTAGAAGTATTTTAGTAATGCTGTCCATTATCGTTTTTAGCAGGAAATGAGCAAGCAGCTCCCCTGTAGACCCTTCCCTCTAAAACATCTTACACCCCTCTCTTGAGGCTGCTACTTTCTTGACCTAGCACCTTTCCTGAAAGGCACCCTATTTTCAGGAGAAATTTTTTTATGGCATCTGTTAAGCACTTATTGTATGCCAGGCACTGTACTCAGTGCTGAGGTAGATATGAGCTAATCAGGTTGACACAGCCCATGTCCCACTTGGGGCTCCCAGGTTTAATCCTTATTTTACAGATGGGACAACTGAGGCTCAGAGAGGTTGTGACTTGCCCCAGGTCACCCAGAAGCCAAGTGAAGGAAGCTGGGATTACCCAGGCCCATGTTCCTTCCAGTATGCCACTCTGCTCCACTTGCTTGTGTTCCACGCCTCCCTAACTCAAAAGTGGCTCACTTTTCCTTGCTGCAGGCTGGAGGAGCTGCTTTGGGTTTCTGGTGTAGGGGCATTGGGGTCCAGGGCATCCCTCCCTCTCCCTGCCCCTCTTCAGTCTTTCTTTCCCACACCCACTTCCACTCTGCTTTTGGTAGCAATGGGCAGCAGCAGCAGCTCAGAGCATTGAGTGGGGTAAGGGCAGGCTTGGTTGAGTTTTTTCTCCTCCTCCTTCCCTGCTTCAGTAGTAGTGGTGCTCGGTAACATTCTGTGAGACCAGAGCTGGCATGGGATAACGAATCTTCGGACTTGGTCAGCAACCAACCTGCCCTGAATAGGGAATACAATGTTTGGCCTTACCTGAAACAGAAAAAATGCAAATAAATGTTGTGTTCGAATATGAGTGGGAGTGGTTAACTTTTGTTTTTCCTCACCAGACTTTGCAATCACAGGTTGGGTCTGTCAGTAACTGCTTGTTGAGATTTAGAGAATTTCCCAGCAGGCTGTGCCAGATTTGATAAACAGAGCCATTCTCTGTGCTTTTTGCACTAAGAAAAAAAACGGGGAGAATAATAAGATGCTGTAATTTGACAACTGGGAGATGGTGAGAAAGTACAGTCAGTTTGGAAAAGAGATTAAGGGAGCCGCAATAAAACGTGTGCCTTATGAATCATGGAACACAAGAGAGTCCAGAAAGGACAGTGTGGTCTGCAGGGACCAAGCAGAATGAAGTCGATCTGTTGCAGCCAGGCCGTGAAGGGCCTGGATTTTGGATTTGCACTGTCTAGAGGAAAGAACGGCAGATGCGGCCTTCAAATGAGAGGCTCGGTGTTCTGTAAACACTAGGATGCAGCTTGAGGAAAATGACGATTCTGTTTTCATCCAGAGTACTTATTCGGGGTCCTGGCTGACGGTAAGCCCAGTTTGGGGAGGGATTGTGTCTCTCTGTTGCTAAATTGTATCTTCCAAATGCTTAACACAATGCTCTGCACACAGTAAGTGCTCAATAAATATGAATGAATGAATGAGCTGGCTTTCCCTGACTAGGAGGCATATCCAATTGGGTTTCCAGCTTTTACACAAGGCAGATTTTGAGAACCATTTTCCCTCATGGAGGTTTTTGCCCACCTGACTGTCTGACCTGGGTAAACATGTTTGAGACTGTGACCTTTTGAGCATCACGGCAACAGCAGTGTGCGGACACCGGCTCTGTGGCCTTGTAGAAGGGCTGGATGAGGCTGTCGAGCGTTAACCTTGAGCAGCCATTAAATCATGTTTCTGGAGTTAAAAGATCATTGATTTATGTACCAACTACTTAAGTGCACTCACACTCCTGGCCCAGGACTGCACGTGAAATAGCTCTCAGTGATTCTGGGAGTGGATTTTATTGGCGAGTTGAAATTTAATGGTTGGAATTGGGGATTGGCAATAAAGTAAATTGGACTTGTACCACAGTGACCTCACTGGGTTTTTGTGGGTGGTTTGGGGTGGGTGGGGAGGGGGGGTGATGGAGGGGTGGGATGACAGGCAAACCAAATAAAGTCTCCATCTTTAAAATGGGGTTTACACTTGAAAACCTTCACAGAACCATCAGAGTAAAAATTATTCCATCAAATTTCACTCTACTTAAAATTTCAACCTTTTTGAAATTAGAAGCAGGTAGGGTCCCCCGTCGAGCTTTTTTTTTTTAGCCTGCTAAAATCATCAATAAATAACATTTATTGCAAGTCTACTGTGTACTAAGCACTGGGGAGACTACAATAAGCATTGAAGACCTGATACCTGCCCTCAAAGAGTTTACAATCTCTAGCATTAGAATATCAAATTCACTTCCAAATGTGGTCATAATTGACTGGCTCCTGAACTTTGTCAAGGGAAATTGGAGTTGCCAAAAGTCTCTAAAGATGCATTACAGTGCTAAGAGCTTAGTTCAATGCTCTGCAAACAGTGAGCACTCAATAAATAATTATTGATGAATCGATCGAAGTAATCCAGTTGGGGCTAGAATCTAGTGGTTCCCTGCAGGAATTATGTGGTGTGAAGCAATGCCACATTTTATTTCTTATCAAGAAGGGTTAGCTGTGCACTGATGAGGCCCGCAGATAGCACTAGCTCCAAGTGTTGATGGAAGGAGGGAATCCCATTGTGGGCAGGGAGCGTGTCTGCTAGTTCTGTTGTTTTGAACTCTCCCAAGCGCTTCGTACAGTGCTGTGCACATAGCGCTCAATACATACCGTTGATTGATTGAAGTATTAGTATGGCTGTTGGATTAGTATGGCTGTTGCAGCTCAGTTGTTCAGTGGGTGGGAGAAAGCTAGGAAGGATTAATGCTGGAAAGATGCATGAATGAAGATGTGGATTGGCATGAGTCTGGAATAATATGACAGCAGGAAATGCCCTCTGTCCAAATTTTTAATTAGAAGAGTGTGGGGTAGCTCCCTCCAAAGCCTTTTAGTGGGTTAAACTTTGTAGTCACCCAAGAACCAACGATAAAGAAATCTTCGAGTCAGGGCCAGCTTCAGAAGGTAAGCAAATGCTTCAAGACACTGCATGGGAAGGTGATTGCCTGTCACCTCTTACAGGTGACAGTCACCCTGCCTTTGTCAAAGAGAGCAGCAGGATGGAATCGATATGAACGCAAAGTGAAAATTGAGGTTTTAGAGCCAGGTTACCCAAAGAGTTTTCAGTGGTGGCGGCAGAGAAACCCCCTTCCAAAAACCATTACATAACAGATCACTGTTGTTATACTACCGTGTTTCCAAGATGGAGCGATCGGATTGTTTCCAAGTAAAAGTGCGATTCATTGCCCGGGAACTTAGGTGACCTCTGCAACTGTTTGGTGACATCATTACTAGTTTTGTATGGGAGGTATGTGTGGAAAATATTTATATCCTTCACTACTGAAATTTCAAATCAACTTTGTCCCAGTGATTTCTCCCTATTTGTTTAAAGTTGTGTCTTAGTCTTCATATCTCCAAATGATTGAGTGCTCCATCATGTGAAACCATATTAAATGTGAGGTGTGACCATATCAAATTCCGTGTGACCAGAGGCTTTTGTTTCACCTAAAAAAATAATAAAAAGGTAAAAGGGAATGAAATTCAATTTCGGAGTTGAACTGGTGAAGTAGAGTTTAATCTGAAATGGCAGAAGAAATGTAATTGTAAGTCTTTTTGATAACGATTTGAGGCTCCTTAAAATTGATTCATGTCATTGCACTATTTAGAGAAAATTCATGTTCTAATATGAATGATATTGAATGCTGATTGAATTTTGGGACCTAGGGCTCTTGTGATCCAAGAGGGTAAGGCACCTCAGCAGACTTACAATTCACAATCCTTAAAACATTTCTTCTTTTTTATTTTGTTGAGTTTTTTATGGTGTTCAGTAAGTGCTTACTCTGTGCCAGGCACTTTATTAAGCACTGGAGTAGTTATAAGCTAATCAGGTTGGACACAGTCCATGTCCCACATGGGGACAGTCTTAATCCCCATTTTACAGATGAGGGAACTGAGGCACAGAGAAGTTAAATGACTTGCCCGAGGTCATGCAGCAGCCAGGTGGCAGAAGCAGGATTAGAACTCGGATCCTTCTGACTCCCAGGATCATGCTCTATCCATTAGGCCACACTGCTTCTGCCTCCTATTTCTTTCCTTTTTCCCTCCTCACTCCCTAGTATTTCTGTCTCCTTTAAACATCTGGGGTACCTTGTGCTTTGCGTATGTATGTTATAGATCTTGTTTGCCACATGGTTTGCCCAGTGGAGAGTGTAAATTTCATAAACAGATCAGGATTGTTTATTCTCCACAGTCCATTATGTGCAAGGGATAAAGTTACTGGACATTAATATTCACTCCCAGTGTACCCGTAGCCTTCATCGGAAACACAGAGATTCAATTTGCCCTGTAATTAAATTTAAATCCCAGCCAAATCCTTTTTGTTTCCTTTTGCATATGTGCAAATAACATCAAGTTCTGCACTGGGTAGGAAAAGTGCTGTGAGTGTGAAAGCTAAGAGTGAAATGCAAGATAGATAGCAAAGTACAATTTTTAAAAAACCCACTACTACAATGTAATGGAGGTACTAACATTTACTGGCTGTGATGCACTGTCCTATTGTTTGTATTTGTAAGATATGTCATTCTTTTTTTCTTTTTTTTCCTCCTTACAAAATTTTTCTGCCTCTGAATAGCAAACTGTCACTGAGGAGCAAGGACGTTTGCTTGGCTTGTGGGTTTGGGCCTGGCTTATTCAGAGATCAGAGCATCCCCTTTATAGCAAGGCCTTACCACATTTTTTGGGGGGTGTTTATTGTGTTTTGCCCTGGGGAATGGAAAATATCAAGCATTCAAAAACAGGAGAGCACATTACCAGCCTAGAAAAGGTTGGTGGAGGAAGAAGCTTTCCAGAGCTTAGCACTTACTTAGGTACAGTTCTCAGCACCCATAATGAACCAGTCAAGCTGTGGTCTACCTGCTTCCAATCTGCAGTGCAGTGTTCCCCAGCCATCACCCCAAATTTCACCTCTGATTTGCAAATGCAAAAAGAGCAGTGGGTTTCCAGTAAATTAAAAGCATTTCTATTGTTTGAACACTTTGCTGTCTAAAAATGAAAGTATTTTGGTGTGTGGTTTTTCTTGGTTTCATTTAAGGTTTTGTAGGGGGCACATTATCCAGGGCCTTCTTTAAAGGAAGACCATTTAATTGGCCATTTTGATGAATGAGCTAATTCAAACCCTTTAATCCCCAGAGAGGGGTCGTACCTCTTCGTTTACCATCTAGTCTCACCGGTGATTAATAGTTGGGCTATGAACAGGTGACACTATTCAATTCCACAATGTGGTGGCGTAGTGAAATAAGAGGAATTACAGAAACCCATATTCTGTCACCTCTTCTCCCTCTCCTCGATTTCCTTTGTTAATTTTGGACATGGAACATTGCACTAAGCCTCCGTGTCTTAGTGGATTTTTGTATTTCACCTACATCCCCTACTGAGATGGAGAGGAAATAGATGCACTATGTGCAAGCTCAAATTCAAGGTGCTGGCTATTGCCAGGGTTAAGCACTCTGGGATTTGGTTTCCTCCTCTATCAAGTGGATGTGATAATGTAATGCTTTCTTTCTTGCCTCCAGGAAGTGAGGAGAATAAAATGGAGAGAACGGGTGCAAGAAAGATGCTGTGGAAATCCAAGTTGTAACAGGCTCAAGGGGATTTAATATTCCCTTGACCTTTAACTTTGTACAGTATTGTTTCCTTTGCCTCTCTCCCCTTTTGTCTTCAATTTTTAAAACTCTTCAGTCTTAAGATATCTACCCCTAATGTTTCGGTTTTAAATGGATGTTTTTCCCATCTTGCAACTTATAGCATTCGAATGGAGGTTGTAATCAGTGATTTCTTTCTGGAGCAACCACTGTAATTATAAGCAATTAATTCAAATCAACCTAGAATGAGTTCCAATAGGGCCATCTCGAGTGTAGGGTATTCAGAAAATGTATCTTTGCAGAGGATTAAATCAATCCCTCTGTGTTACTTCACTGGGCCAGAGAGGATGCTGTGGCAAGAGAGCTAGGCAACCCTCATCCATCCGGTTTCCATGGTGACTGTAAATAAATTATGAATGAGGGAGAGGTCAGCAGTGCACATTAAAATGTTTAATACTTAGTCATCTTACTGTCTATCCCCTGCCCCCAACTCAGTCTGGAGAAATGGTTCAATTATAGTTTTCTGTCTTCCCAGCCCTCTGTCAGTTACTAACTAATGCTCTGACAGGATTAACCGAGTTGCAGATGCTGGCCTGTGATGCCTAGATGATTTGAAGGACTGATGATGGCTAGAAACTCTCCCAGAGCTGGGCAGACAATGGCAGACGGAAGGAAGGTTTTGGGAGACCATAGCTCTCCTCTCCAACTTCACCCCAGCCTGCACTCTTTTTTCTTCCCAAGCTCACCTTCTTACTCAATTTTCAATTCTCCTGCCTCTGATCAGGCTCTTCCTCTTTGCCTGAAACAACCTCCCCTTTCAAATCCACCAGACCAGACCTCCCCATTCTCAGAGTCCCTCTGGAATCACACCTCCTTCAGGAGGCTTTCTATGATCAATTTTTCTTGTCCCTGGGACATGTTCTCCCAAACTATCATTTCAGTACTTACGCACTCAAAAGCCACATTTGTGCACTGATGACTCAACTATTTAAGACCTTGTTCTGCATTTTCCTACATTTCCTGATAATGTGATTGTGTCTGGGAGATTTGAAGAGTCAATCAAGTGTCTGTGCCCTACATGACTCTGCCCAGGCCAATTCTCCTCCACAGTGGGAGACAGAACGGGGGTGTCATTGAGCAAGATCTCTGAGGCCATCCCATACTCTTGGCACACTGGTTGACATAACAGTTGGGGAATCCCATAGACTTTGAGCCCATGTGGTGCAGAGATTGTCTGATCTAATTATATCATATCTACCCCAGGGCTTAACACATAATAATCGTTTGAGAAATCCCATTAATGCTGTTATTACTAGTAGAAGTAGTAGTTATGGGCTCTGCAGACCATAATATGTCCCTAAATGAAGGTTCCCATTGCTAGTTGAAGCAAAGTCTAAATGGTTTAAGGGAACCAGAGAGTTGAGAGATTATTTTGTCAAATCTAACTTGGTAGATGGAAAATATGGATCTTTCAAATTGGCGAATGTAGGTAGCCACTCAGCCTCCACTTGGCTTTGGTTGGGGCTCCCTCACCCTGTCGCAGCTCTTCCCTGCCCATGACGTGATTCGTCCTCTGTTAAGGACAAAGATTGGGAGGACCCCTCTCCCCCCACCTCCCCAAATCAGCCCTGGTAGGGTTGTCAGTGATGGCACTTAGAGAGATTGGATAACCCAGATGCCGTGACATTAACCTGGGCACAGAGCATTTGTGTAGACAGTCACCAAGACTATTTTATGGATGTCTACTTGAACCTAGAGCCTCTCTCCCGGGAGGGGGGGCGGAGGGAGGCGGTGGGGAGGGTCCGACCCCTGCTGTCTTGGTCCAGATGACTGCATCCCCCTTTCAGTCCCTTGAAAACATGGGCACCACTTGTGAGCCACAAAACTTGGTGGGAGGAGCTGAGGTAGAGGGAATCTGGGTACTGACCATAAAAATACAGGCCCCAAAGGTTCTCAGTGCCGTATCTGGACCAGTCACAGGACACACCCAACTCACGGGTTGGAAAATGGACGAACAGTCACCTTGGCCCCGTGACCTCGGTATTTGTTCACCTGCATGTATTGGCCACCCCTCCGGCTACTGGAAATCCTTAACAAAACTTTTGGTGGCTTAATTTTCACCAGCCTGTCCATCCTCTGTTGTGCTCAGTTTAAAGCATCACCAGAGCCTCTGCTTGCCCTTTGAGCAGTCTTTATTGCAGGCTAAAAGAAGGAAATGGTCCTTTATTAATTATTCCACGGCTGATGTGAATAATGTCATTACATGCTGCACTGTTCAAAAAAACCATGAACTGAAGTGTCTGTTAAGCCAGTAATCTGCTCCTGCCTATAAAGAAGCTTACATCTTTGTTTATAGCATTAAAGATGGGCTGGCACGGTCAGAATCGATTAAAAGAAATAAGCAGAAAGAGATTCTACAAATGCCGGCAATTAGTTTGGAACTGGGTGACCATCATTCTTTCTGCTTTGAGAAATCAGGCGTGGAGCTTTGCTACTGAGCTGACTTCAGAGGTAGCTAGTATCATCCTCCTGTTTTGTCACCGGTGTATTCAGCCAGTGATTAGGTTGGGAAGGCATCCCACGTAACTGCAGGAAACTGGTTAATCCAGGAGGAGGGAGGGTGTCCTGTTGAAGATAGAGTTTTCCAAAAGTCTTGGAGGGAACTCAGTTGATTTTCCCCCCCGGCGTGTTTGGAGAGACAGACAGGTGTTTGGCTTTGACCCACACACCAAAGAGAACATGCAACCCCCTCTTGTGTCCGCCTTTGGCATTATCTGTTCTGAGAGAGAAAACGTTTGCTCTAGGTTGTCTTTCAGTAATTAATTAGGGGGTAGGCCCTACCGCCTCCACTCTCCCTTTGAAAGAACAGTGCAAAAATGTCATTTCCTCTTGCATGAGGGAAGGAGGACAGCCGTTTTCCCAGCTGACAGCAAAACACCACCAGATCTGCAGAGGCCTTGACGGACTTTCACGAGCCCTGCTCAATCTGGGGTACCCAGGCATCGGACAGAGCCCCCAGATTTGAGATGGTGTTGGAGAAGCCTGGCAACCCACTCCTGTCCACCCATCCCAGCCCCTAGCACGCATCCCGGGGTGGGGGGTGGGGGGGGGGCTTCACAGGGTCTGCACCCCAGCCTTCTGAAAAAACGAGCTGTGCAAAACAGTCTCTTAATAATCAGATCAATCAGTCAACCAGTGTTATTATTGCACGTAGTAAGCGCTCAATAAATATGATTGATGATGATTAAGTGCCTACTGTGTGCAGAAGACTGTACGTAGCACTTGGGAAAGTACAGTTCAACAGAGTTGGTAGATGCAACCCCTACCCACAAGGAGCACGCAGTCTATGTGGAGAGACAGGCAAGTGCTTTCTTGTCCCTTTTGTTCGAAGACATAAAGAACATCTGTGGGAAGGACCGAGGGTGACTATTTGATTGTCCGCTGGTCTGGCATTGATACGGCATCAGATTCATTTTCAGAACCTAGCTTCCCTCTGCCTCCCGTGGCCGAGTCCCATGACTCAGCCTGTGTTTATAAAGACCTGGGAGGGGAACACAGTGGTTCTGAAGCAAGGCAGGGGTCCAGGGTCCCACCTAGTGACACAGTCTAAGTTCTGCAGATTTCCCCAAAAAACCTTTTCATGTGCTCCTATGATGCTTTTATGTTAACCATAGCCTATATGTCTATTGTTCCCGAGTTAACAAAGGAAAGTCCAGCACTCTAAAAGTGACCAATAATTGCCCCATTTCCTATAAGAGGAGGAGGAGATGGGATGGGGGAGGTTTTTCAAACTGATCTCAGTATGCTGAGTGGACTTCCGCCTGGAAAAAGGATCTGGGTTTGTGTTTGTTCATACAACCATGCTCAGGAGAGAGAGCTGTCCAATAGAATCACTCCTGGTTTTTTGTGGTTTTTTTGATGGCATTTATTAAGCGCTTACTATGTGCAAAGCACTGTTCTAAGCACTGGGGAAGTTACAAGGCGATCAGGTTCTCAGGGGGCTAACAGTCTTAATCCCCATTTTACAGATGAGGTAACTGAGGCACAGAGAAGTGAAGTGACTTGCCCAAAGCCACACAACTGACAATTGGCAGAGCTGGGATTTGAACCCATGACCTCTGACTCCAAAGTCCGGGCTCTTTCCACTGAGCCACGCTGGTTCTGCCTCAGATCTCCAGGGCCCACTTGGGAAAGGATGTCCAAGCCATCCTTGTGGGCCATGACACACACTGGTCGAAATTCCTGATTTTAAAACAGCCCATTTGGGCTCCTGCCTCTGTAAGAGCTGATTGCAAACAGGTGTGAATTCCTTGTGTGTGTCAGACACTGAAAATGTTTGGTTTGCAATCATATAGTGAAGCATATTATTGTATGCAATTACATTTCATCCTTTATGGTAGAGAAGCAGCATGGCTTAGTGGGTAGAACACGGGCCTGGGAGTTAGAAAGAGCTGGGTTCTAATCCTGACTCCGCCACTTGTCTACTGTATGACCTTGGACAAGCCATTTAACTTCTCTGTGCCTCAGTTCCCTCATCTGTAAAATGGGGATTAAGATTGTGAGCCCCATGTGGAACAAGGACTGTCTCCAGTCTGATTTGCTTGTATCTTCCCCGTGCTTAGTACCTGGCACATAGTGAGCACTTAACATATAGTATAAAAAAAATGTTTTCCGAGACATTTGGGTGTGAAGATGGTTGGGTTAAGTGCCCGGCTGCATCATTTTATACTTTGGGTACCATCTCTTTATAGTCCTGGATTTCATGGATTTCGTGGATTTAGAATGTAGGATCCTTGAGGGTGGGGATAACTCTCCCAAATCCTTGGTTCAGTGATATGCACATGCTAGGTGATGAATAATACAAGTTCAACTTGTACTTCCCAAGTGCTTAGTACAGTGCTCTGCACACAGTAAGCACTCAATAAATACGATTGATGATAAATAATAATCATTAAAAAAAAATGAAAGTGTAGACAACAATTGATATTTGCTAGCTAGCCTCAATAATTTTAAGTAGATCTAGATCCTCTTGAAGTCAACCAACTAATCAGTGGTGTTTAAGTCCCACTTTCTTTATCTGAAAGTCTTAAGGCAGTTTTCTCACCTAGTTTTTTTAAAAAATTACACCCAATCCTCCAATTTTTAGTGTGCTCTAAAAATTCCAGATATACTTTGAGTGAAATAAAACTGGGAAAAGGAAGCAGGTAGAGAAGAAGGATATGACTAACTCTTCCCCCTTTTTTTTTTCTTTTATGCAAAATGCTTAGGAACTGAGGATTAAGATTAGGAGAGGATCTTAGAGGAAATGCATGTGAATGTAGATATTCCACCATAAAAAGCCACCGTAAAAAGCCTCATACACTGTTTGAAGAATCACTGGCTGTGTCACATGGCCACTGCACCACCAAGTCGCCTGTGCTATTTAAATTATTTCTATACGCCAAGCACTGTACTATGCCTTGGGGCTCACAGTCTAAATAGGTGGGAGAACAGGTTTTGAAGCTTCATTTTACGGATGAGAAACCTGAGGCACCAAGAAGTGAAGTGACTTGTCCAAGGTCATGCAGCAAGTAAGTGGCAGAGTGAGGATTAGAACCCAGGTTCCCGACACCCAGATCCAAACTCTTTCCACTAGGCCATACTGCATCCCTGATTGAATGGTAGTGTTTTGCATTTCATTACCAAGTTCCTTTTCTAGTTATTACTCTTGAAGATTTGAAAAATAGGGAGAGTGGGAAGAGGAAGGAAGACTTTCAGTCATGGCCCAGCAGCAGACGTGACCCATAGTTGGACATTTGGTGCTGCCCAGAGTTTGTGGCAGTAACAGCTGTATTTTGGATGGTTTTGTGGCAGTCTTTAGAAATTTCAGGCTGCTGACGTCTTGATTTGCCAGGAGGTCCCTGAGAGGAAGGGAGTGACTATCAGACATAGCATGAAGGAGAAGGAAGCAACATGGCCTAGTGGATAAAACATGGGCCTGGGAACCAGAGAACCGGGGTTCTAATTCCAGCTCTGCCACTTACCTGCTGTGTGACCTTGGGCAAATCATTTAACTTCTCTATGCCTCAGTCTCCTCAACTGCAAAATGGAGATTCAATACCCATTCTCCCTCCTACTTAGACCGTGAGCCCCATGTGGGACAGAGACTATATGTGGCCTGATTATCTACCCCAGTTCTTAGAACAGTGTTTGATGCATAGTAAGCACTTAACAAATTTCATTTAAAAAAAAAGGAAGAGATAGTGATGCCACAGGAGCTAGGGATAAAGGCTTGCCTGGGAGATCGCTTTAGCAGGGACAGGAGTTAAGAAATGTTCTGGGATCAATAGAAATGCTATAAATAAGTTGTCACATTCTGGTGGGCAGGCAATCCAGTTGTCCACCCTCTGTTTTTCACTATTTTATCAATATGATAAAATAAGACACCTCTAACTTTCCTATCAAACCTTAAGCCTCTCTCTCCGAAGGCTGAAGCGATTCCGTACAGTAAGTATGAGGGAGGGGGCGGGATCGTTGCATGGGTTTTATCAACATGCCAGACGCAGGCCAGATATTAATAACAATAGGAGTCCTCAGATGGAGGCCATTTCAGCATCTCTTTAAGCATCATTGTGACAGAACCCAGACAGGAATGCTGGGTGTGCTTACACAAAGCTCTCTTAAGCATTGTTGATTTTGGCAGAAGTTCTTCCTCCCGGATAAGCAGTGGTACCAAGAGAGCCTTCAGAAAAAAAATCTGCCATCCTTTTCCACAGTTGGAAAAATAAGCTTTGCCTGGGCTCTTCATGTTGTCTCCAGAAGGAGAGTACTGCCAGCTTCCAAAACCCTCCCTCTGAGCATTTATGAAAACGTACCTTGGACTGGAACCCTCAGGGGTTTTATTCCACCATCACTGACTCAGAACTTTTAAGCTCCTTGTAGGAAGGGAATGTGTCAACCAATTCTCTGTTGTTTGTATTCTCAAACGAATAGTATAGTGCTCTGCACACAGTAAGCACTCAAAAAATGCCATTGATTTGATTGACTTGCTCATAAATTATCTCTGTGGAAAAGAGTCTCCTTTAGTAAAATGGGGGCGGGAGGTGGTGGTGGGAAGAGTGTGGTTGTTGAACAGTATGACAGTGGAGTGCCCTTTTTTGCCTAAAATTCATCCTGCTCTTCCAAGTGACCTTGGAATCAGGTAGTGGAGAGTTGATACTGGAATGCTCCAATGGAGTCTAATACAGTAGTATGATTTTCCAGTTTCCAGGGACCCAAGGAAAGGTTTTCAGGAGAAAGGTGGAACAAGTAATTGCGTAAAACAAGATTCCGTCCTTTTTTTTTTAAGCCTCACCGCAAACTCTAGTAGGATCTCCCTGCTGTTATCACAAACTCACCAGATACGTGAGTCTTATATAAATGGATATGCACAAAAATACAGTGAAGAGTGATTGAACTGAAGATTATAATATCATCTGGGTAACTTTACTGATTGTGCATTAAATGCAAAGCACTGAACTAAGCACTTGGAAGAGTTAAATAGAAGCAAGGCACCTATTCCCTGCCCTTAAAGAATTCAGACATAGTCTTCTGGGCAAGCCAGACAAAAATTACAAATTGTGTGATCAGGGGAAAGAGCAAGGATGTATCCGGATGAAATAGCTGAATAAATAATTGAATACATGAATGAAAATACACTTGTTCATAAATGCTGAAGATAGGAAAAAATATCTAAGAGGTTTTTGGTTTAATCTGGGGGAGTCTTCCAGAAGAACGGGGGGTTCTAGGAGGGCTTTAAAGATGACAGAGCTGTGGTCTGATGGATTTGGAGCAGTACATTTACGAGCACACTGCCAAATGCATGTAAGTGATCCTTTCTATCTGGAGAGATTTTTTTCACAAGACAGACCACTGTTTTTAAGGTCCAGCTAATTGCACTGCTCATTCAGAGCTGGATTGCAGACAACGTTATAATATTCTATCTTCTACCTGCTGCCAAAGTGAATATTCTCTGAGAACAGGAAATAATGTCATCTTGTCGTGTTTCAGCTTACAGACATCAGGAGTCGCACAGAAAGTTTGACTCACCTCTGAAAATAGGACTGAGTTAAGATGTTAAGATAGCATGACAAGAACATTTTGAGAGATGGCGGATATTAATACCAGTCTTGAGCTATCTTCAGATCTCGTAAAGATTAATGAGCCTGTTTTTCTGTCCCACCCAGCATGTTGCTCGCAACCGCAACAGTATTGCTGGCTGTCTGCTTTTGCTGGCATTGGCCTCTCCACATCACCCCCATTTCTCTCTGTTCAAAGAAAACAAAAGGGTAAAGGTGTCCCGGCAGGGCAGCACAAACAACTGCTTCAAGGCCATACTGGATTGAAGTCAGTGGCATGACCTAGAGTTCCAGCCAGCTGTTTTTTCTGCTCCCAACTTGACCCTAAACTGTAAGCTGTCTGTGAGCAAGGATCTCGTCTATCAACTCTGTTATAATGTACTCTCCCAAGCACTTAGTGCAGTGCTCCCTGCACACAGTAAGCCCTCAATAAATATCACTGACTGACAGACCCGAATGTCTGCAGGGCCCAGGCTAGAAGGCCATGTGTTGTCTTTTGCACTTCACAGCGACAACTTAGTTTCCTGCCAGGGGGAAACTGAGTAGGGAGATGGCAGTCAGAGTTTCAGCTGTCCTGTGCGGGTACTGTAGCAAACTCCTTTGTGGCTGATATTATTTTAAGCATCTAGTCTCCCTCCATTTTGGCTCCTCCCACCAAGTTCTATGGTTGGAAGTTGTGTCCATAGTTACAGGGGTTTTGGGAAAGGAATGCAATATCTCTGAAAAGACAGTGTGTGTGTGTGTGTGTGTGTGTGTGTGTGTGTGTGTTTGGTCAGGTCCTCTACCCCCTGGAAAAGCACTGTAAGTTCAGGTGGACTTGAACAGGCTTCTGCAAAATGGGGCATATGACTTCATTGCATTACACTACATGCCGGGCTTACTGTCTATGACATCATGGGCCTGGCCACCATAAGTATCGTACAGGCTTGGCTTCCTTGCAAGGGTGAGGAGGATGGAGAGTTGAAAGAGACAGAGAGAAACTAGAATGCTGGAATAGCATATAGTGGATGTTCTGGTCTGGGGAGATTCACCTCGTTTTTGCCTTAGGAGCCCAGGAGTCTTGGGGTTCTGATGCCTAGGTGCCCCGCCGGCCTCTTCCACCTCCACAACCATATTTCCACTGTAGCTGCTTGGGGCCAGCCTGCTGACTGAGGAGCCTGGTATTGAGGCCTTGAGAGAGGAGCTCATTAAGACCCTTGGCTCAGCCATAAAATTCTGCAGCCTTTTTTCAGATGAGCAGTTTTCTCTGTGATATTCTCTCCCAAAAGATCTGAAGCCGTTTTTATCAAATGGGGCATGTTTTCAAAGCTGTTCTTTCAACTTGTAAAAATGTTGCTAGTGTCATAGTCTCTGGGTGCTGCACGTGGTGAACAATGTTGAAGACTTAATTGAATATTTAATGCAATTAAATAATATTTGCCCCTAAAGCATTTCTCACACAATTAAGAATGGGTGGGGAGCAGGGTGGGGAGGGTTGGAGGAGGAGGAAAGTGCCTGATATTTCTTATTGAGAAACAAATCCACAGATATGAAAGAACTAAGAGGGGAGGGAAATGATTCATCCTTAGCAACGTCCCATTTTGGTCTCCACCGAATCTCATTATGGAAGCAGAAGATGCTACCTTTGGGAGCATAGCTGGACCACAGATTTTATTACCCCAGGAAGTAAAAAATGCTTTATAAAGTATGGGTATCTAGGAACCAGGCTATGCAGAGTGTTGGGGAAATGATCCGCATATTCATGAGCATAGGCATATAAATATTCAAAAATGATACACTTAACAGTGAGATGAAGGTGTGGCCAAAAAGATTAATGTGTGTTCGACCTTCATTTCACAGCGGGTGCACATAAAGATTGCCTTTTGCCTTACTGATGCATTTATTTTTTTGCAACATCTGTTGCTGTTTTTGAATCTCCTTAGTCAAGGAAAACAGTCTCTTGCCTGACTGTTGCATGCCAGGCTAATATGTTAGCTGTGTTGGTCTCCCAGTATTATCAAGGACAATGTGTGCAGGAGATTCTATCTTGCAGATGTGCATACAATCAATCAATGATGTTTGATGGCATTTATTGAGCTCTTACTGTGTGCAAAGCAGTGTTCTAAATGGTTGGGAGAGGACAATACAATGGAGTTTGTAGAGATGTTCCCTGCCTCAGTGACAGTCTAGAGGGGGAAACTGTCATTACTTTTCTGTGGTGGTTTCCCTTTTGGGTCAGGTGATGAGAGTTTGAGCAGAACAAAACCAGATAGAGGGCAGGGCTGAAAGCAGAAAAGAGATGAGACAGCCAGATAAAAAGATGGGGGTGGGGGAAGGGGAGAGAAAGAGACAGAAAGAAATAGGGAAATAGGAAGAAATAGGGAGTAGGAGTAAGCAGTGCTCTCTTTACTAGGATATACTGCTTCTCTCTTTTTTTCTACCTTCACTGTCTGTGCATCATTGGCTAGTGTGCAACTTCATCATAGGACTAAGGGAAAGAAACAGGCATTAAGTTTTTGAATTATGAAAAATAAATGCTATTACTACTACTAGATCATCGGGAAAGAGCACATCTTGTCTCTTTTTTTTTGTTTACTTGTTTTTTTAACCAATCCCAATGTCTCTAATATCTGCTGCAGTAGGGATTGAAAACCCTAATTTTTGATAATGATGGATACAGTCATCAATATAAAGCTAGACAGTAAAAAAAATCTGTTTAATTTCATTAACTCCTTGGGCCATGAATAGAAGTCAGGAAGAGATTAGACCTGCCAAGCAACAAGATTCTGGAATGAAAGAAGGCGAGCAGGAAGTTGGAGTGATGCAAAAATTGTTGCCATAGTCACTGAACCTGCCCGCCAAGAACACATCTGATTTTATATTTTGTTAAGGGAAAGCTAGAGAAGTAAGTCACTATCAATTAAATGAAATGGATCTAAGCACCATAGCCCCTTCTAATTTATCTGTACTGTAGCCTCTCTTAATTTATCTCTATTAAGACTAAATTATAGGTTAGTATTAGTTCTGCTATTTTCATTTAAAGGATAATTATAGTATGACTTTGAAAGTGAAACACTTCAGAGTTACACATTACATTTAACATGCCTATTTGCTGTAAAAAATCACAAAGATTATATGATTAGGAGAATGAATCAGTTTATGGAAAGGCTAAACAAACCATTGGTTAATTCTTGTTTTGTTATAGCAACCCCATTTGAGACATCAGAGCGAGAGTTGGCCAACATTCTCATTAATGTGAATTGAGTTTGTGTTGCTTCAGAGTTATGTGGCCTGATTTAACTTTTCAGAGAGAATCCCTTACTGGAAACAAGTCCAGTTTTCCCAATTAAAAAAACAACAACCACAATAACAACAAAAAAACAACAAACCACATTGTTGTGAAAGCTGTAAGATTAGAAGTCAAAACTTGTCTAGAACTTTGCTCTCTACACTCTTTTTCCTTGTGCCCTGAAAGATTCTTTTAGTCTATTGTGATAGGCATGCTCCCATAGCTGATTGATCTTTTATATTTTCAATTGATCAAAACATTCCATGAGAAAATGAATCCTGTGGTTTCCTGGTACAGTTGGCTGTTAGCAGTGCCAGCTTGTGGGATCTTCAAATAAAATCTCCATAGCCCATCTTTTCCCTTGTCTAAAGTAGCCTTTCGATAATATCTAGGTCCCTTAACAGCTTAACCCTTGTACTTTCATTGGTCTTTTGATGGTAAGTGAAGAAATGCCATGAACCCACATAAGAAATTCCAGTAGCAGCGGGGTTATAAAGTGGATTTGGACTGGGGTTTGAGTGAGATCTCTTCTTAAGGACACCTTCATTCAGCTCTACTCCTGAATTCCTACTTCCTCGCTCTCGTACATGAGAGTTATGCACAACTTCCCATTTTTAAGAAACAGCAGCAATTGTTATCAACATGGATTGTGTTGCTGTCAATGAAATCATGTCCTTTACCTTGTGTGCTAAACTTAAAGGTCAGAATGGGTTCACACCTTCACCAAAAGGGAATGCTTGAGGAATATTTGAAGGAAAAGAAAGCGTTGAGTTTGGGAGTGTCGGGGAGGTAGCAGGGAGCTTCAGTGAATCTTATTAGCTTTAACATTCTTTAGAAATCGAAAACAGTCCAGTGTTTTGGGAGAGAACAGACTGGAAATGTTTCCTAGGATAGAAGGATGGTGACTAGTGGGAACAATATCGCATTCCCAGGAAGCCATGTCCCTATAATTTCCTCTGCAGGAAGTCCCTCCAAGCCACTGGCAAGTATATCCAGGCATCTGGCCGTGTGGAATTGGCCCAGCTGGCTGAGTGAAGGTAGTTCAACTTTCAGAAGGAAGGTGGAAAAAAAAAGAAAAGATATGGAGGGGAAAAGCAAAGCTCCCTTTAAAAGGGAATGCTGATCCTTCGGCGGAATTAATAAAAAAAATGGAGGAAAGTCAATGTAACACCTATCAAAAAGTAAGAGGACCACGTGCCCTGCTTTAGGAGGGATAGTCATAGAATTTCAGGGTCTCTCCCTCTTCCACTTTAGTTTTTGGGGACGTGTTTGTGCCCTGAAAAATTTTCAAGGGAGAAAAAGTGGAGGCTGTGGAGGAAGAGGAGCTGCTCCTGGGACACATCCAGAGTTCAAGGCGGTGAGGAAAGGTAGGCGATGGGCAGTACTTTCCCTGTTCTCTTTCCTTCCTTCTCTTTTTCCCTCCTTCCTTTGCCCTTTTTCCCTCTTCTGCTTTTTTGTCCCTACCTAAGATGATTAGATATCTGGCTTACCTCTTGTCATTCCAATATTTGCATCCTCCATTTTCTTCCACACTCTGCTCCACTCCTACTCCCTATTTCTTCTTCCTATCTATTCCTATCTATCCCCCCACAACCCCTATGTCTTTCTTTCTTTCTATTTTCCCCCAGTCTTTTTCTCTGTCTCTGTCTTTTCTGCTCTTTCACCCTGCCTTCTAGCTGACTTTGTTCTGCTCAAACTCTCATCACCTGACTCAAAAGGGAAGACAGAGCAGAAAAGCAAACAGGATGGTCATTAATCTTATTTATTCCTTAGCAAGATGTGCCAATATTTAGTGGCAATAAGGACTTTTCTTTTGAGTAAATATAATTTGGAAAGACAACTTCTTTGTTTTAGTTTAAAATGTCAGTATTTGGATGGACATTTAAGAACGGATGTAGTCAGACTTGAGCAAGTGAGCTCCATTTTGAAATTGTGCTGGATGGAGTTTTCTTTGGTCCTAATTAGTGCCTCTGTGAAAAGGAACATTCCTTTTCCTTTGGTATGTACTTAACTTCCTGAAAGGAGAAAGATTCTGTTTCTTTGAAAGCACCAAATCTGAGTTTTAACACTGGTGAATTTGATCAGTATAGACAGCTGGTCTAAATAATTTAGATTCTTTTCTTTCCTCTTCTCTTTACCCTCTCAAAATATACCCAGACATTTGTGCCTTAAAAGCAGCTTAGTTTTGGCCTGGATTATTCAGATAATTGCCTGAACTCTCAAATTCGTTTTGCTTTTGTAGGCCCAAGGTGTACATGCCTAGATAAAGCAAAGCACAGAAAACATCAGTGCTAAGAGCAATTTGTCTTGGAAATGAGGAAAGGGAACTGTCCAAATGATGCTTAAGACCCAAATCTATTCCACAGTGACATATTGCATCACGTGAGAATGAAAACCAAGCCTGTGTTTACACATTTACTCAATTGGCTTACAAAAGATGAATGGAGAAATAGTTAATGCTGGCCAGTGTGGCATGAGAGAGAGAGAGAGAGATAGATCTTCAGGAACAATACATTTCCTAGTTTAGATATCTTGGCGAGCTTTTGATTTTTCAAATAAAAGAACTGATGATTCAAAACTGATTCTTTAGTTGAGCATATCTAAGTAATAGTAAGGTTTTCTTTTCTAATTTAACTGCCCTTTCCCTGATGTCTTGTAATGCTGTTTAGCCTCTAAGAATTACAGCATGGTTGACTCTTCATAGTAATGCATGGGACGTATCTTAACAGGACAAGATTCTTAAATCCGTAAGAGTATGCCAATCATAAGTATTACTTCTTTTCTTACTAAAAAGGGTAAAATTTCATAAATTATGTCTTCCCATCTGCTGGATCTGCCTTCTAATGCTGATGAACTGTAAGATCCTGGAAGGCAGGTATCAAGTATACCTACTGTACTGTATTGTTCTCTTCCAAATTCTTTGTATAGTGGTCTTCACATCATAAGCGTTAAAATACAGTGACTGATCAGAAAATAGTATCCCCCATATACAATTGTCCCCTGATGGTAAAATGAGAGAGAGAGAGAGAGAGAGAGAGAGAGAGAGAGAGAGAGAGAATGAGAATATATATGTATGTATTTGAAAAGGCCAATGTGGAATCCACAGTTTCAGCCACTCCTTGCATTCAAAAAGACTGTCCCTTATGTTCTTGTGTTATGCTTAATGTTTGCAGTTCCTAGCACCATTTTCCGTTTTGCTTGCTTGTTTCTTGTTCCTTACAAACCTTTGGCTGAAAAGGAGTCACTCCCTTCTTGATGGCAGGGCCACGAGTTGGTCGATCCTCAGTGATTGACTACCAGTTTTCAGCTGGAATGCAGCATTGTCTGATGCTCCACTTTACGGTCCTTAAGACATTTTCACAGTCTTCCTTGCTTTCAGTTTCCCAGTTTCAGCTCTTGGTAACTGTTGGATCCCCTAGAGGATAAAGGGACAATGATTTATCTTTTCTCCATGCAGGAAGCATTTTTAGTGTGGTTTCTTTTTTTTTTTTGCGAACACGCTTTCTAGATCAAACAGTGAGCCCCAGTGTCTTTAACAAAGATCACAGAACCCTTTGCAAGGCAGCTACCACCCTTATGCAACTTCCCTAAAGTTTGCTGTGAAGCTGTAACAATGGGGAAATTCTTAGGAGAGATCCACTTGAATTTTACAGGGAGAGGGTCAGATCCTTGTTTCAGTTGTGGGTGAGTGAATAGAGGTGGGACTCCACAGGTGACTTTCCACCACAATGGTCTAGGCTAGTGCAGACTGCCCCAGCAAACCCTCCTAGGAACTGCCTGACTTTCCCGAGGGGGAGTCCACCACTGAGTCTCAACAGATAGTTGAACACGTTATAAATGTGCTTCTATGCCTTCATTTCCTCTTTTCCCATTCTCTTCTGTGTCTCCCTGATTTTGCTTCCTTTACTCATCACCTTCCCCTGCCCTCCAGCCACAAAGTACTTATGGATATATCCATAATTGATTTATTTATATTGATATCCATCTCCCCTCCGCTCCTTAGATTGACAGCCTGTTGAGGGCAGGGGATGTGTCCGTTATATTGTCATGTCATAGTCCCCCAAGCACTTTATACAGTAGCCTGCACACAGTAAGCACTCAATAAATACAAGTGATAATTGATTGATAAGTCTGTTCCTTAGTGGATGTTCAATAGTGATGCCCATTGGAAAGTTCTTTGGGGAAAATGTTTTGGTAAGGAGGGAGGAAGTGACTCCTTGTGGGCAAGGATCTTATGTATGCTCTCCCAAGTCCTTAATGCAGCTGTCTTTTTTTGTGGTATTTGTTAAGTGCTTACTATGCGACGGTCACTGTAATAATAATAATAATAATAATTGTGGTATTTGTAAAGCACTTACTGTGTGCCAGGCTCTGTGCTAAGCATTGGGATGGATACAAACAAATCAGATTGGACACTGTCCCTGTCCCACGTGGGGCTCACAGTCTCAAACCCCATTTTACAGAGGTGGTAACTGAGGCCCAAAGAAGTGAAGGGACTTGCCCAAGGTCCCACAGCAGATAAGTGGAGGAGCCGGGATTAGAACCCGTGACCTTCCAACTCCCAGACCCAGGCTCTATCACTATGCTGTGCTTCACTAGGGCAAATTCAAGCAATTCAGGTTGGGCACAATCCCTGTCCCACATGCAGCTCACAGTCTTAACCCCCATTTTATAGATGAGGGAACTGAGGGCCAGAGAAATTAAGTGATTTGCCCAAGGTCACACAGCAGACAGCTGCCAAGCTGGAAATAGAACCCAGTGTCCTCCTGACTGCCAGGCTTCTCTGCTTTATCCACCAGACCACACTGCTTCTGCATTCTTTTCACAGGTGCTCACTAAATACTGTTGATTTATTATGAGAGGTTAAATCCCAGACTGAAATTTTCACAGCCGGTGAGATGGGATGGGACTTGAGAGAACCAAGATAAAGGTCACTTCTGATCTCAAAGGTATAGCAATAACTGGTATTTTTTAAGCACTCTCTGTGTGCCAAGCATTGTTCTAGGGGTTGGGGTAGGTACAAGGTAATCAGGTGAGACAGATCCATGTTCCCACATGGGGCTCACAGTCTAAGCCAAAGGGAAAGCAGGCATTGAGTCCCCATTTTACAGCTGAGGAAACTGAGGCCCAGAGAACTGAAGTGATTTGCCCAGCAGGCAAGTGGCGGAGCCAGGATTAGAACCAGATCCTGTGATTCTCAGACCTGGTCTCTTCCCACTAGGCCATAAATGATTCAAACCATGATTGAGGGACAACATGGTTCCAGCAGAATTAACTTAAACTTGCCCTTTATGTACTTGAAACTGGTGTTTGGCTCCCGGTACTAGGATCAGCCACCATTCTTTACTCATTCATTCATTCGATCATATTTATTGAGCACTTACTGTGTGCAGAGCACTGTACTAAGTGCTGGGAAGGTGCAGTTCAGCAACAGAGACAATCCCTACCCAGCAAAGGGCTCACGGTCTAGAAGGGGGGAGACAGACAACAAAATAAGTAGACAGACATCAATAGAATCAATATAAATAGAATTATAGATATATACACATCATTAATAAAATAAATAGAATGATAAATATGTACATATATACACAAGTGCTGTGGGGTGGGGAGGGAGGTAGAGCAGAGAGAGGGAGTTGGGACGATGGGGAGGGGAGGAGGAACAGGGGAAAAGGCGGCCTAGTTTGGGAAGGCCTCTTGGAGGAGGTAAACTAGCTGGTGAGGATTTAGGTTTCTAAATCCTGTTGTCTTGCATATCATCAATCGTATTTATTGAGCGCTTACTGCGTGCAGAGCACTGTACTAAGCGCTGGGGAAGTACACGCTGCTATCCTGAATCGGTTAAAGTGTTTTCAAAGAGCACTGCCTACATTTCACACAGATACACAGACGGTGCCCAGTGGCAAGCAGGTGGATCCCTTTCTGAACCCATCAACAACCTAAGGGCCGAATGTTCACTTGTGCTGGGGATGGGAGCTTTCTCTTTCTCCTGGCTCCCACGCCGGCGCTGATGAATCACTGGACTTCTGAGTGGGGAAATGAAAGGCAAAGCTGGAAAATACATTTCAGAAGGTCAGCGCGGCTCGTGGCTGTCGTCATACTTATTAATTTGGATGTTTTATCTGCCAGACCAGGAAAATGAGAGCCCTTCATTTTGCCTGCTTGCCCAGCTAGGAGAAATGGATTGTTCCATTTTCACAGAGGCCCTCAGGGGGTGGTCTGGGTGTGCACTTCCTCCTGCAGACACTCATTCATTTCAGGAACAGTAACCACCAAATTAAGGTGATTTACCCTGCCGTCGATGTCTGCTTCAAAGAATGGTGAACAGAGCTTTGCTGTGATGGGCGGGGAGTGCCGGGGTCCAGGGTGGGGAGGGGGAGTGGGGAAGGAGGAGGCAGGCAAAGAGGAGGCCAGATTAGAGCATCTCGGGAGCAGCACCGACGCCACTTGGGCTCTTCGTCCCCCCATTTCTGGCTCCAACGGGCAACAGTTTGCAGAGAGGACACAGTTATTAAGCATGATGAATTTCTCCAAATAGCTACTGGTGGGGTCACTATCATTACTGCTCTGTCAGCATTTCCATTACAAGTGCCCATTTCAGGAGTTTCTGGTGAGGCCTATTTTAGCCTACTGCTAATATTCTCATTTGCGGCTTGGACACAGACATTATAAGCGTAGGAGATAAGCTGGACCTGTTACTTGAAATTGGCTTCGGGATTTGTTCCTTCTATTAGGAATGGTTTTCCAATCGAATTTTGGAAATGGGCTGGGGAAGGGCTTGCTGTGGGCAGCGAGAATCCACGTTAAAGAAGAAAAATGAAAAATAAACATGGGTCCGGAAATCTGAAACTGTGAACGCTGAGTGTGGTTTCTGCATGATCAGGGGCTGGGGTGTGAACCTCTTCGTGCAGGCAGTAGAGGTATCGGCATTTATTCATTCAGTCGTATTTATTGAGTGCTTACTGTGTGCAGTGCACTGTACTAAGCGCATGAATAGCCTCTTGTCCATCAGAGGGAGAGAGTTTAGAACTGTTGTGAGTCCTATGACTCTGTGTATTCTAACTCGTGCCAGCAATATGGGCCCATCCTGCCTCCACATCCTAATCCTCCTCGACCTCTCAGCTGCCTTTGGCACTGTGTACCACCCCCTTCTCCTCAACATGCCATCCAACCTTCATTCATTCTGAGTCTCCTTTGCGGGCTCCTCCTCCCCCTCCCATCCCCTTACTGTAGGGGTTCCTCAGGGGTCAGTACTTGGTCCCCTTCTGTTCTGTATCTACACTCACTCCTTTGGTGAACTCATTCGCTCCCATGGCTTCAACTATCATCTCTACGCTGATGACACCCAAATCTACATCGCTGTCCCTGCTCTCTCTCCCTCCCTTCGGGCTCATGTCTCCTCCTGCCTTCAGGACATCTCCATCTGGATGTCTGCCCGCCATCTAAAACTCAATATGTCCAAGACTGAACTCCTTATCTTCCCTCCCAAACCCTGCCCTCTCCCTGACTTTTCCGTCACTGTAGATGGCACTACCATCCTTCCCGTCTCACAAGCCTGCAGCCTTGGTGTCATCCTTGACTCCGCTCTCTCGTTCACCCCACACATCCAATCCGTCACCAAACCTGCCGGTCTCACCTCCACAACATCGCCAAGATCCACCCTTTCCTCTCCATCCAAACCACTACCTTGCTGGTTCAATCTCTCATCCTATCCCGACTGGATTACTGCATCAGCCTCCTCTCTTATCTCCCATCCTCCTGTCTCTCCCCACTTCAGTCTGTACTTCACTCTGCGGCCCGGATCGTCTTTGTGCAGAAATGCGCTGGGCACGTTACTCCCCTCCTCATAAATCTCCACTGGCTACCCGTCAACCTACGAATCAAGCAAAAACTCCTCACTCTCAGCTTCAAGGCTGTCCATCACCTCACCCCCTCCTACCTCACCTCCCTTCTCTCCTTCTCTAGCCCAGCCCGCAGCCTCTGCTCCTCTGCTGCCGCTAACCTCCTCAGTGTACCTCGTTCTCGCCTGTCCTGCCGTTGACCCCCAGCACGTCCTTCCCTGGCCTGGAATGCCCTCCCTCCACATATCCGCCAAGCTAGCTCTCTTCCTCCCTTCAAAGCCCTACTGAGAGCTCACCTCCTCCAAAAGGCCTTCCCAGACTGAGCCCTCCTTTTCCTCTCCTCCTCCCCACCCCCCTGCCCTACCTCCTTCCCCTCCCCATAGCACTTGTATATATATTTGTACAGATTTATTACTCTATATCATCCATATTTACTGTTATATTTATTTTGTTAATGATGTACATATAGCTTTAATTCTATTTGTTCTGATGACTTTGACACCTGTCTACATGTTTTGTTTTGTTGTCTGTCTCCCCCTTCTAGACTGTGAGCCCGTTGTTGGGTAGAGACCAGCTCTATTTGCTGCCAACTTGTACTTCCCAAGTGCTTAGTACAGTGCTCTGCACACAGTAAGCACTCAATAAATGCGATTCAATGAATGAATGAACATGGAAAGAATTGGGGTAGAACTGTGAGCATAGTTAGCCCACACATAGACAAAGGAGAAGCCTCCTTGGTTAGCCTCCAAATGCTTTCCACCTCAGAAACACAGGCCATGGGGAGGGGGCTGCTTCCCATTGAGGTACCTGCCAGGCTTCCTAAGTGGACAGCCATGCAGGTGGGTTTTGTTTACAGAAGAGGGGAGGAGGAGGCATGTTAATAGATGAAAAGTACATCAAGCTATAGATGAGCACACCTGCTGGCCCTGAACTCTCCCTGGTTTTTTGGTGATTTAAAGACTAAAATCAGGTACCCAGGGTGAACTCAATGTGAGGGGCTTTGGACAAGTTAGACTTGGCTGGTATATAGATCACTTTCTTCCTCTTCCACACCTCATTTATGCTACCCAGGAATTGTTTGTGTTCATCTCTTCTAGTTTTAGATGGTGAGCCCCTGGTGAGACAGGGACTGTGTCCAACCTAATTATCTTGTATCTATCCCAATGCCTAGTGTAG
The DNA here is from genome assembly GCF_015852505.1 of Tachyglossus aculeatus. Lineage (NCBI taxonomy): Eukaryota > Metazoa > Chordata > Mammalia > Monotremata > Tachyglossidae > Tachyglossus > Tachyglossus aculeatus. The sequence continues at coordinate 9,202,187 of NC_052078.1, read as the reverse complement.
TCATTGGTACATACACAGCACTTAACAAGTACCATTATTAATAATGATGGCATTTAAGTGCTTACTGTGGGCCAAGCACTGTTCTAAGTGCTGATTTTCATTACTACTACTGATAGTAAAATTAATGGTTTTTTCAGTGATATCTGTGATCCTAGCTAGGTGTCTTTTTTTAAGAAACAAACCAAAAACAAATGGTATTTGTTAACCATGTTCTTTTTGCCAAACACTGTACTAAGCACTTGGGAGATACAAGATAATCAGATTAGACGCAGCCTTTGCCCTTCATTGGGCTCACAGTCTTAAGAGGAGGGAGAACAGGATTTAGTCCTCATTTAAAAGATGAGAAAACTGAGGCACGGAGAAGTCAATTTGCCCAAAGTCATACAGCTGGCAAATGGCAGAGCTGGAATTAGAACCCAGGTCCTTTGACTTCTAGGCTGTTGCTCTTATCAGTAGCTTATGCTGCTTCCCATGCTTCTCCTTTGGGCTTTAAGTTGCATGGTCATGTTTGTCTGTGAGGGATACGATATGTGTCCAGAATGGTCAGTGCAGTGACTCCTGATACTTGCTCAGTTTTGAAGCTGAGCTTTATGGATACATGTTGCTCATCCCCACTATCGAGTTTGGTCAAGAAATTTCTGATTTCTGGTGCCAAAGGGTTAACCCTAGAATGCAACTTCCTAAACTAATTAACTTTTTTCTACTCTCTCCCTTGCTGTAAGATGCTTCTTGGCAGCTGATAGCTGCACAGGTGTGCAATTGAATAATTAAATATAACAAGCGCCGCAATGTGATTGACCAGGTGTGAAGAAAAAAAATTCTTACTAAAGGATGAATTGAAAACAAAAAAAGACCCATACTTACTAACTCTCCATTGCCTTGTTCTCCTCTTTCCTGATAAATTAAATTTGAACATTCTCATTTGACCCAAACCAGGAAGCTTGGATTTATGTACAACTTGGGGAAGTTAAGGCCAACATTGAATTAGGGCTTGAGTGTGCTTTCCCTGAAAAGAAAATTGACAGCTGAGCCCCAACCTGCAGAATTAAGTCACAGCATTTGCTCCTCTAGGCAGCCTGGAGAACATCTGGGATGCAATTTAGGCAGGAGTGGAGAACTGGTGTGTAGGATAGGTTGAAGATGGAAAAGCTATTTGGGGGCATTCTTGGTTATCTGTCTCCACCTTGGAGAGGACCACTTGCCTGAAGCTGTAGCAATTTTTGCCGGGACAGTTGCAGAGAATAGCCTGCTGAATAGTTGCACAGAACAGGCTAGTAAATTAAATATGTTTGTGGGTCGGGACATTTTCAGAATGATTTCTCCTTTCATTCCATCAGTGGTATTTATTGAGCATCTGCTGAATGCAAAGCACTGTACTGAGCATTTGGAAATGCATGGTGGCGTTTGCCTACCTCTCTCATTCCCCCTGTTTTTCTTCTTCACTTACCTCAGCATCTCCTGTTCCCCACAGATAGCACAATTCTATAGTTTTATTGAGTTAAGGGCAATTAAAAGCTGGGAAAAGAAAGCCCTCCTGAAATGCTACCTCCTCCAAGAGGCTCTCCCCCAATTAATTTTTCTTCCTCTCAGGTCATATGTTCGTGACCTCCTCTACGTTTTTAAGCCTTTTCTGCACTTGTGCCATTAAAACTGCAGTGAGACTTCTGTACTTAAGGCCTTACTCATCCCTTCATTCATTTTTCCAGTCTCATGTTGTGGTGTTTTTGCCTTGGCTTTATTTAATGACCGATAGGGTTTTTTTCCTTGAGTATATAATGAGATGATTTTGACACCTGTCTACATGTTTTGTTTTGTTGTCTGTTTCCCCCTTCTAGACTGTGAGCCCGTTGTTGGGTAGGGACCGTCTCTATATATTGCCAACTTGTACTTCCCAAGCGCTTAGTACAGTGCTTTGCACACAGTAAGTGCTCAATAAATACGATTGAATGAATGAATGATTCTTCAACCTCTCTGGATCCTTCCCATTTCTCTAGAACTGCTACCTTCTGTAGATTTGCTTATGTGTGAAGACAGGTACTTGAATAATTTCAAGCCCCATTTGTTAGCATTACTGGCCCACTAATATATGATGTGTCATGGAAGCTTCTATTGAAATTCCTGCTCAAAAAAGAGGCTTGGGGAAAAAAAAAGTTGTTGGGCCCTGTGCCCCCCCCAAGAACCTGAGAGCAGATTAGAAAAGCATTTTCTGAAAGGATGTTAATTGGGGATTTTTTTTTTTATTTGGTTCCTGGGTTGGATTTGTTTAAAGGACTATATTTCTGTGGTTCTTGGAGCAGCTCCAAGTTTTTCCTTTTTGCAGGTGAGTGGTTGCTTGCTCTTCATTTTGTTTCCATTTTGACACTTTGAACCCCAGCACTGAACACACATCTTGAAGAATTCCTGACAGTGTATAGGAGTGCTCTTCATTATATCCAGAGGCCGATCCCACTGGCAGAGTTTGAAGGGCCTTCTGGTTTCCTTTGAGCACGTTCCTGATCGTCATCCTCGTCAACAGTGGTGTTGATTGAGGCCTTGTGAATAAGCAGCACTCGATTCAGTGCTTGAGACAGTACAACAGAAACAAGACACAGTCATTGCCCTCTGGAGGCTTACAATCTAATTGGGCGAGCAGCAGACTGTGTCAAAAGTGGGAGCAGGAGGAAGAGCCAGGATGTAACAGAAAGTAGTACAGATGAATCAGGATGAAATTTAGTAAATAATCGAATTAGACCCATATACAGGGGTATATTATAAATATATAATGAATTTTATTTCCTCCTGCATTCATAAACACAGAGGCATATTAAGTGCTCTGCACAAAGGCACTTAAGAAGTACCATTGATTAGATACATATATGTACATATATACATATACATATGTGTATATATATAAATTCTAAAAGTAGGCAGGATGATGTGATTGGGGTCATGTGAATCAGTCGGGGGAAGGTTTCTTGGAGAAGGTGGGATTTTAGGATGGCTTCGAAGATGGGAATAATTCTTTCAAGGCTTAAAGATCCATGACATTTCTCTCTCTGGCTTAATTACACCGAGGGAGTAGTTTACTAATCTATTCACATCGGGCCTATAGTGCTCACTCAGTCTGATTGCAGGCAAGTTTTCACTTACTAGTTTAATGGAAAGCCACTTTGTTATATGGCTTACATAACATATGCTTTAGTTCATTATTTATTTCCTAACAACTCTTGCACAGATTAATATATGTATACATTTGTTCAATGTTAGTTGGTGATCTATTAAGAAAAGGATTCTGAAGAACTGCTCTTAATGAATCTTCTCTTTGACAGATATGGACGGTGTCTCAGGTTTCTGAAGGAAGCCGTGTTTGCTGAGGCACTCCTAGCTAATGTGTCATAATTACAAGGTTTAAGAGCATTGAAAAATTAATCGACAACATTTCTGAAAATGCTCCTGTACATTGCTCTTAGTCTGTATTCCATTATAGTTAAGATGGAATCAATACAACCTCTTGTTTCATCTGCCATTTTCATCAACTTGAGACCATGTAATAAAAGTAGCAAGGAATGTGCCACTCTCAAACGGTACAGGCAGTAAACATATTAAAACATATCTGGGTTCATGGTCATCAGTCGGTCACTTATCATCATCATCAATCGTATTTATTGAGCGCTTACTGTTGTCAGAGCACTATACTAAGCGCTTGGGAAGTACAGGTTGGCAACGTATAGAGACAGTCCCTACCCAACAGTGGGCTCACAGTCTAAAAGGGGGAGACTTATGCCTCTGGTCAAACTTGGGTGGCAGAAGACCCAGCAAATCTGATTACCTTGTATCTACCCCAGTGCTTAGAACAGTGCTTAGTGCACTGTAAGCACTTAGCAAATACCATAATAAAGCATTATTATCTTGGAAGGAGGGTGGAGGGGATGCAGAGAGTTTCAGGCTAGGGATGGGGCTGTTTAGGAGGGGGGGGGGGGTGGGAATAAGGAGGTCCCTCCACGTTCTCCTGCTTTCCACAAGAAAACTTTCCGGGGAGGTTTTCGAGGTTAGATTGAGTCATAACTGACAGCATTATGTATCAGAAAAGATCTATGCATAACGCCTAGAGAGGGGTTCAAACCTTTGTCATCGACAGGCAGATTTGAAACGAAGTGCCCCCGTTTTAGAATTACCACAGCACCCCAGAGTGAGACAGAGAGAGATTTTTAGAGATCAAGGCGGGCAAGATCTGTAAATTGCACCAGTTACGAAAATAGTTTTTCCTAAACAAGGGCTGGACAGCGCCCTGAAAAGCTGGAGCTGAGGAGGGTAGGGCCCAGAGTCCGACCGGCAGGGCCTGGCAGGGCTGGTCCGAACTGAGGAGAGCCCAGCAAAGCTATGCAGGCTCCCGAGGGGGCCGGGCAATGCCCAAACAGGCTGCAACGGAATCATCCCTGACCTACTGCTACAAGTTCCTGCCGTCAACTGACTAGGGACGGCCCTAGGGGAAATGAGGGCTTGGACATGGACAGTCTCCACTTCCAAACTTTTATTGGAAGTTTTATTGCCCTGTTCCAAGCGCCGGAGGGGGATACAAGGTGATCAGGTTGTCCCACGTGGGGCTCACAGCCTTCACCCCCACTTTACAGATGAGGGAACTGAGGGAACTTTTAGACTGTGAGCCCAATGTTGGGTAGGGACTGTCTCTACGTGTTGCCAATTTGTACTTCTCAAGCGCTTAGTACAGTGCTCTGCACATAGTAAGCGCTCAATAAATACGATTGATGATGATGATGAGGCCCAGAGAAGTGAAGTGACTTGCCCAAAGTCACACAGCTGACAACTGGTGGAGCCAGGATTTGATGCACTAGTTGCTTAGGCTGGTTACGATGGTTTGGCGGTTTCTGGCGAGAGGCGGCATTTCATTCGTTCATTCATTCATTCATTCAATTGTATTTATTGAGCGCTTACTGTGTGCAAAGCACTGTACTCAGCGCTTGGGAAGTACAAGTTGGCAACATATAGAGACGGTCCCTACCCAACAGTGGGCTCACAGCCTAGAAGGGGGAGGCAGAGAACGAGACAAAACATATTAACAAAATAAAATAAATAGAATAAACATGTACAAATAAAATAATAATAATGGTATTTGTTAAGTGCTTACTATGTGCAGAGCACTGTACTAAGCGCTTGGGAACTCCAAGTTGGCAACATCTAAAATAGAGTGATAAATACGTACAAACATTATATATCTATATATATATCTATATATATATACATATAGATAGATATATATAGATATATATATATACACACATATATATTTCCGATTTCAGGCCCGCCCTTGGCGGCTGCAGGGTGCTTTGATTGTTAAATCCGGGCCCTTATCAGTGGAATTACCGGAACTGTCCTAATCCTCCCCTCACCCATGCAACACTTCCGCACGCTCCCACTCCTCACTTTCCCCCCACCACTGCAGCACTGCACCCCGCCTGCTCCCCTCCACATGGTGCAACTCCCCCCGACGCTGCAACGCTCCTCCCGAAACACTGCAGCCCGCTGCCCCTTGCACACACACGCTGCAGCCCCTCGCCCGCTGCCCCTTGCACACACACGCTGCAGCCCCTCGCCCGCTGCTCCTTGCACACACACGCTGCAGCCCCTTGCCCACTGCCCCTTGCACACACACACTGCAGCCCCTTCCCACCCCACGTGTGCCCCATGCCGTCTCCTCAAACGTGAGCACGAGGCCCAGGCAACCTCCCCGAGGGGACCGAGGCCACCGGATCGGGTGGGAGACAGCTGGAGGTGAAGATGTGGGAGAGCATAATAAAATAGAGGTGATAGACACAGCCCCTGCCCACAAAGAGCCTACAGTCTGCAGGGAGAGATGGCCTTTAAAATAATAATAATAAGAACAATAACAATGGCATTTATTATGAGCTTACTATGTGCAAAGCACTGTTCTAAGCGCCGGGGAGGTTACAAGGTGATCAGGTTGTCCCCCGGGGGGCTCACAGTCTTCATCCCCATTTTACAGGTGAGGGAACTGAGGCCCAGAGAAGTTAAGTGACTTGCCCAAAGTCACACAGCTGACAATTGGCGGAGCTGGGATTTGAACCCATGACCACTTCCCTGTCTGGTGAGGTGCTGGGAAAGAAAAGGAAGCTCTGCATTTTATATATTTCTGATTTTTTTCTGATTTCATCCCCATATTACAGATGAGGGAACTGAGGCACAGAGAAGTTGATTTGCCCAAAGTCACACAGCTGACAATTGGCAGAGCTGGGATTAGAACCTGTGACCTCTGACAACAAAGCCCGTGCTCTTTTCCACTGAGCCACGCTGCTTTTCTACCTCACCTCAGATGATAGGTGTTGACGATTTGTATTTCCCAAGCGCTTAGTACGGTGCTGTGCACACAGTAAGTGCTCAATAAATACGATTGAGTGAATAGGGTAAATGACAGAGTGCAGGACTGGGTACATGAGGGCTGAGGGGCCAGAGTGAGTATCAAAGTGCTTTAGGGTACAGGCCCAAAGCGTACAGACGTCGCAGGGTGGAGGGCCGATGGGAGAATGAGTCTAGGAAGGCTTCCTGGAGGAGGCGTGATTTTTAGGAAAGGTTTGAAGGTAGGGGGAATGGTGGTCTGGCTGATGTGGCAGGGGAGTGAGGCCGTGGGCACAGGGTCAGCAGCCAGAGATGCGAGATGGAGGCCCGTGAGCAGGTTGGAGTTAGGAGTGGACTGGGCGGGCTGAGCCTGGGGCGATCAGCGAGGCGAGGTTGGAAGGCAGCACCGATGGACAGCCGGAAACCCGCAGTCGAGGCCTGTCCGCTGCCATGGTGGAAGGTGGACAAAGAGCGGAGGATTTGGAGGAGTCGAGAGACGTGGACGGGGCCGCTTTTCGGAAGAGCGGTCGTCGACCCTGTGGACGGCGCGGCCCCGAGCCCGAAAGGTCAGGTCCGCTGAGGCCCCGACACCAGGTGAGAGCAGCGGGGACCTGCGGGGACACCTCAGCCTCGGCCTCCTCCTGGCACGGAGTCAGAGGGAGGAGAGCCGCAACTGGGCTGAGGAGGAGATGGCTGGACATCCCTCCACATTAATTCAGTCAGTCATATTTATTGAACGCTTACTGTGTGTAAAGCACCATACTAAGCACTTGAGAGAGTACAATATAACAGTAAGTAGACACAGGCCCTGTCCGCAATGTTCCGTTGTTTTTCACAAGAAAAATTTCCTGGGAGGACCTGCGAGGTAGGATTGAGTCATAAATGACAGTTTTATATACCATGAAAGATCTATGCACAGCTCCTAGAGGTAGGTATTCAAGTTTTATTGCCATTCAGCTGAGCAGAGAGGGCTGGAGTAAACTGGTAGTAGGCTGGAGTAGAGGCTGTTTTCCCCGCTCTTGACTTAGTTTTTCTGTTGTCCAAAAGGACTTGAAGCTGTAGCTTGTGGATGGATCTACTGTACCCTTGTTTCTGCCAGGGGATTTCAAGCTTCTGTCATCGACAGGTATATTTTAATCAAAGGGCCTCACCCTTAGAATGGTCATAGCATCCCAGAATGAGGAAGCTGGAAGGGATTTTAAGTGATTGAATGATTCCTGAGTTCGGCAGCCCCTTTAGGATGCAGGCCCATGTCACTTTTCTGCCTGACCGTGTCCAGGCACGACTGGGCCCTGTAGCTCTGAGATTGAGTTTAGCTAGGCTTGATTTTTGGTTCAGGCAAGCCTCTAAGCAGTTGATAATGGATGTGTGCGATCAATGTGCTGGAGGCTGATGGTGCATGCCCCTGGAGAAGCAGGGTGTGGGGCCTGTTGGGTGGGAGCTGAATGAAGAGTGTAAGAGGGCAGCAGCCAACATGAAGCCCCTGGGAAAATCTTAGGGTGTGACTCAGTCTCATTCTCTCTCCTGGTTATTAGGGAGTTAATGTCCTGTAAAGTGAATATCGTAGGTCGTCTGTGCTGAGCAATTATTGGTAAAATGTCTGGTTAAAGTAAAGACATCAAAGCTGATATTTTTACAGGCTTCTCCAGGAACTAAATTAGAATTGCTAAGCTGATTTGTTAACAGTCTACTTTAGCCATACAGTGCTTTCATAATAAACTCATTATGTTAGCCTGGAAGGAAACTTTCCCTTTACAAATAATCCTGGTCTGAATGGAATATTGAAAGTGCGTTTCAAAGCACTTACTATACGTCAAGCACTGAATTAGAAGAAATTCTGTTTGAAGCCAGCCTCAGTCTTTTATGGGGCTCTTATTCAGCTCTTAGAACAGTGCTTGGCACATAGTAAGCGCTTAACAAATGCCATCACTATTGTTATTATTCTAAGCCAGAGGGAAAGCAGGTATCTTCTGCCCATTTTCCAGATGAGGTAACTGACAAAATTCTGAGTTGACAAAGGTCACAGAGCAGACCATTGGCAGACCTGGGATTAGAACCCAGACCCGGATGTGTGGAGGGAGGGCATTCCAGGCCAGGGGAAGGATGTGGGCCAGGGGTCGACGGCGGGGCAGGTGAGAACGAGGCACGGTGAGGAGGGTAGCGCAGAGGATTGGAGGGTGCGGGCTGGCTGTAGAAGGAGAGAAGGGAGATGAGGTAGGAGGGGGTGAGGTGATGGAGAGCCTTGAAGCCGAAAGAGAAGTTTTTGCTAGATTAATAGGTTGACAGGCAGCCACTGGAGATTTTTGAGGAGGGGAGTAACATGCCCGGAGCGTTTCTGTACAGAGATGATCCGGGCAGCAGAGTGAAGTATAGACAGAAAGGGGGAGAGACAGGAGGATGGAAGATCAGAGAGGAGGCAGATGCAGTAATCCATTTGGGATAGGATGAGAGATTAAGCCAGCAAGGTAGAGGTTTGGATGGAGAGGGAAGGCTCTCTTCCTCCCTACTGAGAGCTCACCTCCTCCAGTAGGCCTTCCCAGACTGAGCCCCCTTTTCCCTCTCCTCCTCCCCACCCACCTGCCCTACCTCTTTCCCCTGTCCATAGCACTTGTATATATTTGTACAGATTTCTTACTCTGTTTTACTTGTACATAGTTACTATTCTATGTATTTTGTTAATGATGAGCATATAGCTATAATTCTATTTGTTCTGACGATTTTGACACCTGTCTGAATGTTTTGTTTTGTTGTCTGTCTCCCCCTTCTAGGCTGTGAGCCCATTGTTGGGTAGGGACCAAGCGCTTAAGTACAGTTGCTGACTTGTACTTCCCAAGCGCTTAGTACAGTGCTCTGCACACAGGAAGCGCTCAGTAAATACGATTGAATGAATGAATGAATGACTCCCGGGATCCTCCTCTTTCCCTAGGCCACATTGCTTTCCCAGGCAAGAGTGAATTGTGGGTTTCTTCTTTGATTAGTACAGTGCTCTGCATACAGTATGCACTTAGTAAATATGATTACTGTTAAATTTGTTTCTCCCTCTTTGTGTCACCATCTCCCCAAAGCCTCTGCTCCTTAAATCACCCCATGCTTGACTGCTGCCTGTCTGACAGACCTGACTCCTGCTCATGTTTCTCAGGGATGCAAGATTCAGTCCAGAAGACTGGTGATCTCCCACTTTAGGGTAGTGCCAGCCCTACTGACTTCACAACTGTCCTGTGTCACGCTCAAGTCTCATCAAAGCAGTCAGTAGTATTTATTAAACAGCTACTGCATGCAGAGCAATGTGCTATAAGCCCATGGAAGAGTTGGAGAGGATTAGAAGGTACCATCCCTGTCCATTCAGATTTGAGTGCTGTTTTCTGTGTATTTGGAAGATGTTTCTATTTGCACACTCAGTTCATGCTCACCTTTTGCTACAATTTGGATGAGGCTAGCAATTTTTAGGACTTTCTGTTTTGAGTCCATCTCCCCATTTAGGGCTGCTGGAGAACACTTTTCTGACCTGTTTATACACTGAAAATCCATCTGAACATCTAAATTAGTTCCAACGTGTGAAAGAGTATGTATATACAGATAGTTCTGTTTCACTCAAGTGTGATTGGAAATATACATAAAAACAGGCTGACCATGTTTTTTTGATTGGAAACAATGAGAAAACCAACCCATGCTTTATGCCTTTCTCTTTCCATTTATGATAGCAGAGGGATAAGGGGTGGGAAATTGTCAGCTTAAGGTCCTCCAGTATTCTGTAAAGTCATTAGTGTGAGACTGTACTGAGTGTGCTCAAGCCGGAACACGGAAGTTCAAGTAATTGAAATGAGCAAGACTAGCTGGAGATTGGTGCAAAGTAGGCTAACCAGTGTAAATAAGCCAGGTCCAATTTCTGATCCTAGTGATGTTTTTCTAAGATTGCAGGGGCCAGTCCAAAATATCTGGGACTGTTCTATAGTTATGTTGGAACAAATAGATGATCAGGGCAAACAGACTTTTTTTTCTGGCATTTGCTGCTTCTCAATCACTGAGTAGAATTTTGAGACCACAAAGCAACATATTCAGTAGAAAAACCCAGGTTTTTACTTGTCAGATTCATTTTTGGTTCACTTTCATGGCCACCATCAGCCTGTTGTTTTGAGTTCTGATCAGACGTGTTTTTTGAGTAAAGAGTGCATTACATTACCCAGCTGTCCTAAAAAAACCATTACTTATCACTGTGCAGATTTAATCCAAACCATCTGTTATATTTCTTTTCCCTTTTTTTCTCAAGGCAGATCACAGAAAAGCTGTTCCTTGAAATATCTCACTCTGAGAAACTACAAGAAGGAAAACATGTCAAAAATTTAGATGTCATTTTAACAGTATTTTGCGGTTAGGATTAAATGTTGTATTTCACTTAGAGATCAAAGCCCCCTTTCCATGCCTATATAACATACATAAGGGATGAGAAGCACCAGAAATACATACTAAATATCTTGTTCGGTTCATATTTTTAAATGGGGAAAACTGGATAATCTCTAGGTTAAAGGCTTGGTTTTGAGCATTCGATCCTATCAGGTAATTGGAACAAACCTCTTATCTGAAGAGTTGAAACTGCCAGGTTATTTTTTTTTCTTCTGTTCCAGAACTGTTATAAATGGCTCTATCTCAGAGATTTGTGTTCCCGAAACTCCAGGATAGAGTTTTGATGTGCTGCTTTTGTGAAGTGTTAGCTTCGTTAGTTCATGATGCGAAGGTTTGCCTTCTGAAAGAGCTACTGTGAATATTCCTGCAACAAATTTCCAGGTCAATGGGAAGTTGGTATTGGAGGTCTCATCCTAAAACCTCAGAAAGGACAGATTTCTACTCTTTGGGGCCCAGCACAAACCTGCTACCACCCTTCTCATTAAGCTAATGTTCAGTTAGCCAAGTCCAGTCAGTGAAATTGGGCCTTGGGACACCCAAGTCCCATTCATTCATTCACTCATTCAATCGTATTTATTGAGCACTTACTGGGTGCAGAGAACTGTACTAAGCGCTTGGGCAGTAAAATTTGGCAATGAATAAGGACAATCCCTACCCAACAACGGGCTCACACCCACTGCCAGAAGCCCAGAAGGCCACTGAAATCATCCTGGGGGTTCCGGTAGAGGGATAATAATAATAATAATAATAGCATTTATTAAGCACTTACTATGTGCAAAGCACTGTTCTAAGCACTGGGGAGGTTACAGGGTGATCAGGTTGTCCCACGGGGGGCTCACAGTCTTAATCCCCATTTTACAGATGAGGTAACTGAGGCCCAGAGAAGTTAAGTGACTTGCCCAAATTCACACAGCTGACAGTTGGCGGAGCTGGGATTTGAACCCATGACCTCTGACTCCAAAGCTCGTGCTCTTTCCACTGAGCCACGCTGCTTCTCAACTGACTGCGTTTGTGAAAGCTGGGTGCTCTTTGACTGATCTGGAAATAAGACACATAAGTCCTGTGGGCTATGCCAGTTATGAAGTATAGCGCATAGATGGCATATGGAACCTTCTGTGGAAGTCCACAGAATCTGGAGCATGTCCATGGGAGGGATCATGACCCCCTTCCCTCCTCATTCCAGAGGCATTGAATTCCTCCTTCAGGTCCCTGTAAAGGTGGGTGCTAAAACTTAGTTCCGTGAATGAGTGGCCGAAGCTGAGGCTGAGGGGAGGCCAGCTGACGGGAAGTCAGATGTTTGTGCCCGGGACTAAATTGTTACTTTATAGGGACCCACCTCTATGTCCATACTGGAAGGGGATGGGCAAGCTAAAAACTGGCCCCTCTGGAATAAATCTGGCAGGTGGCCACAACTAATAAAGAGTCAGATGAGGACCTCAAAAATCTTCTCTTAAGCAACCTACACCTCCTGCTTCTCTCTCCAGCCCCTCTTCCTTTCTCCCAGAGATCTCAGTGGGCTGTAGGATCTTAATAGAACGAGTCTCCTCTCTGAGATTCCCCGCCGCCCCAGTCTAATTAAAACCACAGGGGGTGGGTCAGGTCTTGGAATCACACCCCTTTGGGGAGCGTTCATGAATGGTGCCCATTTTCCTTTTCCATACATAACCTCAGCACAGTCCTTCATTACTGTCTATCCTTAAGGTGCTTCAAGCAAGATGTACTCTACCTGACTTCAAGTGAAACCAGTCAGAAAGAGAAGTGTTCATCTTTTCTTTCTTCCCTTTTTTTTACCTCCCTACCTAGCCTCCATCATTTAATCCCTTGCCCATCTTCTGTATATCTGGAGAGAGTGCAATCATTTCACCTATAAGGAACTTATTTGGCACTTTTGACCCCCTCACTGTGCTGCCCTCACATTCAGTGCATCTGGACTTCTTCCTGAATTGTATTTCCCCCTCTGCCCATCTTTCCCACCCCCCAAACCAGAATCTTCGGTCCATGTCCATGTTACACCTTGAACTTCAGCCCCCTTCCCCTCACCGGCTCTGTGGGTCTAGCTTACCAGCCCACCATCAGGCTGCCCCAAGCTAGGTGACATCTCGTATCCTCTGTCTTTGCTGCACTGACCCAATACCCGTTGGCTTGATCAGTCTTGCCGCCTCCTTCTGACTTCTCAGCTTCACTTTCAACACATCCTACACCTGGAGAGCTCTCTCTTCCTCCTCACCAAGGTCCCTCTTTTCCGGCTTTTAAAGGTATCACCTCACTTCCCTCCTCAAGGCTTTCCCTTCTTAAATGGAAACGTGAGGATTGTCTTCCTTTGAACCGTATACCTAAACACTTCCTAGGTGCGGCTGCATCCTCCCCCATTCGCCAACCACACGGTAGCCAACTTATGAGGTGAGGGGAATTGTGGCCTTCAGCTTCTGTGAAGAAGTAGTTCGGTGGTCTCCCGACCCAAGTCCACACCAGGGGCTAGGTGGGACTGAGGTGGCATGGGAGTTCACGATTCAGCCCTGCATTTATACCTCAGGTGTGGTAGAAAGTCCAAACCAGGGAATGCCAGGTTCCCTGGGGCTAAGCCAGAAGGGTGCTTTCTGTCCATGCATCAATCCCATCACTGGGTCCAAAGATATGCCATCTCAGCACAAGTCCCAAATTGATGCACTGGAGATCAAAAAGAAGTGAAGAAACAGTTTATGATTTTTGCATCCGTATCAACTTTGTTTTGCAAGTAAAGCAAAATTTTTAATAACCTATGGTCATGCCAGCTCAGATACTTGGGGAATACAGATAATCTTGAAACAGGGTGAAATATTGTTCAGTAGCTAAACCGATTAGGCACTCCGTGTAATGTATTATATTGTTTTTCAGTTTCTATTTTATTACAATTCGCAAAGGCCTAAGGAAAGCAAATGCAGCACAGCGGAAGGACTGTGAAAATACAGTGTAGAAGGGGTTGTCGATCACCTATCAGTCATCAACCTTTTCAACCACGTCTGCCCAGCTGCATCCTGTTTCTGGTGACACCAGTAGTGGCACGGTCAAACTAGAAGCAGCTATAAGTGTTTGTTCTCGATGCAGCTAAGTGGGCACCCTCTTGTTCAAGTCATGTAAGTGGTGGTGCCGGAAGTGTACTGCAAATGGGTCGCTTCCTTTATTTTGTTTCCTTGTCATCCAAAGCATTTATGAAATCTCCTTGGTCCTGGCCCTCTTAAGAGCTGACATTCTTAAGCAGATACTAGAGCCCCAGACAGGGCCTCTGCCAAGGAAGAAGAGTGGTTGGAATCCACCTATCCAGTTGGGAACGTTAGAGCCTTCATTTACTATGTCTGAAGCTAGAGTACAGCCCATTTCCCTCCAGCGGTCATCTAGGGCGGAATTTCAAATGAAGCCCATTAGTACTGAAATCCCATGCGCACTTTAGTGGGATTCAAAATCCACTTACCAGTCTCGCTCATGAGGTTCATTGAACAGTATCTAAACTCTGCCCCTTTGATGATTCCATTCCAAGCTCACCCAAACCTTGCCTGACTCAAGAAGGAGAAATAGACTTGGCTTTTTCAATTGGATAATGAAAGAGTTGAAGTCCCTTTTTCTAGGCTAAAATACTCTCTTTCTCACACCCACCTTCACTCACTCTCTCCTGCAGCCTTTCCAGCTCCTTGCCAGCACACTGACCCTCCAGAACGTTGGTGTTTCTTCAGTTTTGTCTATTTAACATGACAGGAACTAAATTTGCCAGGGATGGAATATCACTATGTCTTCCTCATTTCTGCAAGTCTAAACAGGATTAAAAAAAAAAAAATTAGAAATGCCCTGTGAAATGACCTGCCATTCACTGCCCAATTCAGAAACTACATGCTTAATAAATACTGGAACAGCAAAGTGGGCTGTTGATTATTTTGGGACTTGGTAGGGAAATTCAGTTCAGGAGACATTGATTTGTGGCCCAGCCGGTTGGATTTTTGGTTTCTCTGCCCATAGCAAATGCGTAATTTCAACTCATTAGTTTGTTGCAAAATGCTGAATGGCCTTTTGGTGTGAAATGGAATTGCAAAAGGGCCATTAGAGCCAGAATCAATCTTTTAGGAATGATGTTGTGTCGGAAAGAGCTGAGGTTTGTCTGACTTTCCACTTTAATGATGTTTTTGTTAACCTACACGTTTTTGTGAGTCTTAAGGGCTTCCTAATGCACTGGATTGTCTCTTCCCAAGTGTATGATTAGTAATTACAGATCCTTGCTTATTACGGAGTGTGTAATGTTTGCCTGCTTCCCTCAGGCAAGAAAGGCTTCATGTAGAAAGCCTACTGTTAGGTGGTAAAAATCTCAAGCGGCCATAGAAGAAAAGGCATAAGATATATAGAGCCACTTCACAGTCATCCCCATTAGCAAGCACTAAGCCCCCACAGGTGCAGAACTCTGTATCACCTGAACAAAGATAGGTGAACAGATACCAAGTAATCCACCCCTGGCCTTCAGGTCCTATTTGGAGAAAATAATAATAATGATGATGACATTTGTTAAGTTCTTACTATGTGCTAATGAAAGACCCTCTTCTCCCCTGGGTGTCAGTCGGCAAAGACTTATAACACCAAGACTTTTATGGGAATGAGACCTCTTGGAGAAGCAGTGTGGGCTAGTGCCTGCTAACAATAATAATAATAATAATAATAGCATTTATTAAGCGCTTACTATGCAAAAAGCACTGTTCTAAACACTGGGGAGGTTACAAGGTGAACAGGTTGTCCCACGTGGGGCTCACAGTCTTAATCCCCATTTTACAGATGAGGTAACTTAGGCCCAGAGAAGTTAAGTGACTTGCCCAAAGCCTCACAGCTGACAACTGGTGGAGCCGGGATTTGAATCCACGACCTCTGACTCCAAAGCCCATGCTCTTTCCATTGAGCCACACTGCTTCTCTAATAGCATGTAGCATGCTATAGCATGTAGAGTTGACTTGCAGACCAAGACAGCTGATCCCCAGAGTCAATCTTTTAGAACATGGGGGCAGAGTTGTTGCAAGGCTCCAAATGAAGAGAAACTCGCCAGGTAGTACTTACTGGGTCCTCCACGTACACACTTATGTGCTCAAATGGATTCTTCTGGCACCGCCTTGGCTGTGTCAAAACTAGGTTTGCGTTGTTGGATGAAATGTTCCCTAGTTCTAGAGGAAACTCGTGTTCTAGTAGACCCGATTTTTAATAGGGATGGAGGACAGTGTTTATTAGGTGTGTCCCAAGCAGAGGTATAGGCCTTAGGGGTCTGGGTTGGTGCTTTAAGGGATGGGAGTTTACAGCATAGAGCAGCTTAGCCAGTGCTGTAGATGTTTGCTACCCAGCATGGGTACCATTCATGACGGCTCAGGATTGGGTAGAAGAGAACTTGAAAATTGGCTGAGGAAGAGCGGAGGGAGGGACTAAATGGGGGAGACTAGGGTAAGTGGACCAGAAATGACCTGGAAGAGTTTGGATCAATCAGTAGTATTTATTGAGGATCTACGGTGTATAGAACACTGTACTAAGAGGCTGGTATGATAGAGAAGCTAACAGTCCACCAGGAGGTTACATACAGAGGGTGACAGAGAGCCATTGAAATAAAAAAAAAGATCCTAGGGATGGGTAAGAAGGATGACTTGAGTGGTAAATTTGCCTTGCTTTTTATTTAAAATCACACCTTGATGAGCAAATCAGAGGTTTTTTTTATTGAAATGCCAGAATGCAGATGTACTGAAGGTAGTCAGGTAGAGTAGTACATTTAGTGGCAGAAAAAAGAAACTGATCCAAGCTAAATCCCGGGAACATTCCTACTAGCTAGATTTGTCTGCCCATGTGTGTATGTGTTTCAATTTTCAGAGGATTCCAGGTATTTATATAAATGCATTTGAGTGGTTATAGTGGTAATTGGGGAAAATGAATTTTAAATTTCAAATCTGGAGGCACAGTTTATAGTTACGAAGTGGGTCAAGAAAGTACACTGGTTTGAGCATTATTTAACTACGAAGTTTCTGTTTAAGATGATTACAACTGAAAAGGCCCCATTAATTTAATTGCGTCGCTTTCTCTGCCGCAAAATGAAGCTCCTCTTTTTTCCGGTAGATGACTAATAGCATTTCCCTTCCAAAAAGTTGTTTTATTCAATTAATTTGATGGCTCTGACCTGACCTATCAAGCCAGAATTTCCCCAACCTTGAAATACGACACCGAGTGTTACATGAGGAAACTCAAAGTATTAACCATATACTGCTAAGAACTTGGAGGTAGGAGGTCTATGATAAGAAACTATAACACTGGATTTAGAACCTCATTGATGTCTTTGTGGAGCAATAAAAACGTAAGGCTGCTTCTAGCTTCCATTCCCGACACAGTCTGAGCTGGTATCTTCTTAATGGGGCTTCTCAGTGGGTGCCTCTGATGTATTACTTCTGAACCAGGGTGATGCTTGATTTCTTTGGTTGTCTCATTTTGTGGATGAAATTGCTGACCTGAAATTTGGGTAGAGTATCTAACAGATGAGAATCTATTTTAAGGTGATTTCTGTCTTGGCTAATGAGTTTTTTGACTGAATGGCCATTGTTGGGTGCTCTGATTCACTCCCCAATCAATTAATCAGTGGTATTTATTGAACACTTACTGTGCCTAGCGCACTGCACCAAGCATTTGGGGGAGTTCAGAGTTGGGAGATGGGTTCGCAGCCCACAAGGATCTTACCTTCTATTGGGGGAGGCAGACATTAAAATAGGTTATGGCTTTGAAATTAAATGCTATGGGGTGGAGGGTGGGGTGAATATCAAGTGCTTTAAGAGTACAGATCTAAGTGCATAGGCAGTGCAGAAGGGAGAGGGGTTAGGGGAAATGAGAGCTTAGTTGGGGACCTGGCTTTTGTAAATATTCTTTCAAAGATCCCAGCTGGATTAATATTAACCACACTCCATGATGCAGTATTGAATATTGTCAGAAGATGGAGTCCCTTTTGTATCTTTGGTTATAGGATGATAGAAGACTGGAAAGAAATTGATTAAGAGAAGGAAACCGTGAATACGGCTATCTACTGTCTCTGGGAAATATATGTTTGATCTGTTAGTAGCCTGACTCATTTTGCTTTTACCTTACTATTTCCATTCCTCGTGATTTGTAGATGAAAATCTGAATTTCGGGTTTCGTTGCTCTAAAAGTGTTGAAAAACACAGGTGCCAAAATGTTCTCCTCCTAGGCCAGGTGACCAGGATTCTGTTTAGTCAGGTGTAGATGCAACACATTCAAGCAGCATCAAAGGAGCAATGAGGTGAGCAGAATAAGAAATTAGGAGTTCAAAATACCTGGTTTCAGTGAAATCCAGAAGAAAAACAATAGGCATCTACTAATGGAAAATCAATTGCATAGAGGAACTTGCTGTAGAAGTAGAATTCTTTGAAACAGATCACAGATCCAAACTGGAGGTGTTAGTGAACCTTTCAAAAAAGTTTTCCCTGTTTTTTGAGAGGAAAAACCCCTAAGCATCTGAGGGTGCCAGGGCCTCCCGGTTTAGGTCATGGCACTTAACTCCTCCTCCTCTCATAATCCTCATCAGCCACAGTCCCCACTCCCGGTTGTGTCCAAGTGTCTATAGTGTCAGTATAGGAGGCCCTTGAGAATGAATGACCTCGTCCTGGTATCAAATGGCCTCTACTCTGTGTCCTACAAGCATAGGTCAAGGAGGATAGGAGCTTCCAAGGAGAAGGCAGTAACAGACTGGAAATTAAGGCTGAAGTTCGAGCACAGCCTTTGGGGGATCTGGGAAGAAGGGGGTCAGGAGCAGTGAATATGCGTTTTGGAGTGTGAATCTTTTTTATCTCCCTTCTAGACTGTGAGACCGTTGTGGGGTAGGGACCGTATCTATATGTTGCTGACTTGTACTTCCCAAGTGCTTAGTACAGTGCTCTGCACACAGTAAGTGCTCAATTAATACAATTAAATGAATGAATGAATCTCCCTAACCGTGACACTAATTGCCTTGTTTGTGAGTGGATCCATTTTTGCCTCACATTTCAGTTAATTTAGTTGTTGGTCAGCCATCTTGACTGCACTGTTTGCTCTGTTGGTCTTTGTTTGTCTGCATTAAGCCAGGCAAAAACAAAACAAAAACTAGGCCTCACAGCTTGGTTGTGAGGCTGACAGAATTGCCACCTAGGAAGTCACATATAGTGTAAATGTGTGCTGATTCTGGCAAACATTTTTATACTTGTGGGACCTAATGTCAGACAAGGTGGGAAATTCTTTATTGGGGTGTCAGGGTGAGGCGAGTATGTATAAATAGAGGCTAGGGATAGGAGGGAATCGTCTATGTGATGAGTGGAGGGAAAGGCCTCACTAAATAAAGTACTGCTTCTCAAGATGGCCTCTCACAATCAGGAAGGGACTGGCACAGGGATGAGGAGAGGTGGCTGGCTCCCCGAGCCCCTCAAACTACTGACTGGGACCAATGTCTGAACACATGTCTGATTGATTCTGAAGGCAAATTTCCAGCACTGATTGAAGAAACAGATCAAATACAGAAATCCTTTGTAATGCAGATGAAGCCCCACAGCCCTATGGTGATGTGATGAGTAAGTGCTACACACATAGATTAAAAATCCCCCTGGGGGTGGGTGGAAGCTGTTTAAGCATATTCCAGACTTTTCAAGTTTTTGGAAAACTTTAGAAAGCAAGGTCACAGACAAGGTGCAGGCAACTGCTTTTCATCTGCTTTTAGGATCAGAGATATCATCACGTTTCAGCTTTTCCTCTGTTAGCTAGACACCAGATTGAGCATCAGGCTCTGTAGCAGGTATTCCAGATGAAAATTTATTTGATGAGTGAACCTGTTTCTGTTTGTAATTGCTTCAAAACTTGAAAATGCAGTGGATAGGGTCCTAGGATTTAGTGCCCATCATAAGAGCATGGGCTTGGAAGTCAGAGGTCGTGGGTTCTAATCCTGACTCTGCCTCTTATCAGCTGTGTGACTTTGGCCACAGCTTAACTTCCTAACTTTAACTTCTCCGTGCCTCAGTTACCCCATCTGTAAAATGGGGATTAAGACTGTGAGCCCTACTTGGGACAACCTGATTACCTTGTATTTTCCCCAGTGCTTAGAACAGTGCTTGGCACATAGTACGTGCTTAACAAATATCATCATTATTCAGAAGCAGCGTGGCTTATGAGAAGCAGCATGGCTTATTGGAAAAAGCCCAGGCTTGGGAGTCAGAGGTCGTGGGTTCTAATCCCAGCTCTGCCACTTGCCTGCTGTGTGACCTTGGGCAAGTCACTTAACTTCTTTTTGCCTCAGTTCCCTCATCTGCAAAATGGAGATTGACTGGGAGCCCCACGTGGGACAACCTGATTACCATGTATCTACCTCAGCGTTTAGAACAGTGCTTGGCACATTGTAAGCACTTAACAAATACCATTATTATTATTATTATTATTATTACTGTTTTTTAAGGTATTTAAGCATTTACTGTGTGCCAGGCACCGGACTAAGTACTGCAGTAAATGGACGATAATCAGATTGGACACAGTCCCTGTCCCACATAGGTCTCACACTCTTAATCAGCATTTTGCAGATGAGGCAGCTGAGGCACAGAGAAGTCAAGTGACTTGCCCAAGATCACTCAGCAGACAAGGGACAGAGCTGGGTTTAGAATCCAGGTCTTCTGACTCTCAGCCCCATAGTTCTTTCCACTAGGCCATGCTGTGTCTTTGTGTGTTTGTTGATATCAGGACTATTGGGTTTTAAATTGGCTTCATCAAGCACTACAGAGGTGCTTATCAGCATCAGTCTGTTTGCCCAGGACTGATACTAGCTGAAATTTACCACAGGGCATTCTACTTCTATATGGGTACTTCCAATTTAGAAGAAGCTACGGTCACTGTTATCCAGGCTCTATAGGGGATTTTAATTAATTAATGATGGCATTTATTAAGCACTTACTATGTGCAAAGCACTGTTCTAAGCGCTGAGGAGGTTACAAGGTGATCAGGTTGCCCCCCGGGGGGGGCTCACAGTCTTAATCCCCATTTTACAGATGAGGTAACTGAGGCACAGAGAAGTGAAGTGACTTGCCCAAAGTCACACAGCTGGCAATTGGCGGAGCCGGGATTTGAACCCATGACCTCTGACTCCAAAGCCCGGGCTCTTTCCACTGAGCCACGCTGCTTCGGCTGTCTTATTGCTCAATGTCGTAGATAACCAGGAAAACTAGAGTAGATGCAATTCTCTCAAGAGACAACTAACATGGAATTGCTTCTCATCATGGTGTTTATATCAAGCCCCCAACTCGCCATAGCCAGTATTTATTTCCTTTCCGACATTAAAGGCCACCAGATGTCAGTGTGACTTAAAGAATGAAGTCAAAGCTAACATGACAATGAGTCGATCACTCATTCTGCGGCTAGAAATTGCCTGGATTTTTTCCAGTTCCCGAGTACTCTGCAGCCCAGATTAATCAGTGGTGCTTATTGAGCACTTACTGTGCACAGAACACTGTACTCAGTGCGTGGGAGAGTACAAGAAGAGAAGCAGCATGGCTCAGCGGAAAGAGCATGGGCTTTGGAGTCAGAGGTCACGGGTTCGAATCCCGACTCACCCACATGTCTGCTGTGTGGCCTTGGGCAAGTCACTTCCTTCTCTGAGCCTCAGTTACCTCATCTGCAAAATGGGGATTAAGATTGGGAGCCCCACGTAGGGCAACTTGATCACCTTGTATCCCCCCAGCACTTAGAACAGTGCTCTGCACATAGTAAGCGCTTAACAAATGCCATTATTATTATTATTATTACAATACAACAGAGTCGGTCAACATGTTCCTTCCCCTCAAGGAAGGAACTTAACTTTTGAGAGCAATAGCTCCTCGCTATAACCAGAGGCCCCAGGAGGTAGTAGACATCTTATCCTTTCATTGTACTATTTGTGGAGTGTTCACGATAATGTAGCTCCAGCAAGAGAAAGCTGCCACTTTCATTATTATTATTATTAGTAGTAGTAGTAGTAGTAATAATACTGGCATTTATCAAGTGTTTTCTATGTATTAAGCCCTGGTATCAGTACAAAATAATCTGATTAGGCAGTCTGGGTTACAGGGCTCACAGTCTGAGAGAGGGAGCAATCTATCAGTATTACTGAGTATTTATTTTGTGTAGAGCACTGTACTAGGTGCTTGGGAGAGTACACTACAACAGAGTTGGTAGCCACATTCCCTGCCCTCTGGGAGTTTACAAGTATCTCATCCCCATTTTAGAGATAAGGGAAATAAGGCCCAAAAAGTTTAGGTGAGTGGAAGCTGAAGGCTTTAACAGGCCAGTGGCAGAATTGGGATTAGAATTTGGGTCTAACTCCCTAATCCATGCACTTTCCTTGTGATTTTGCTGCCTCTCTGTGTTACTAAACATTTTAAATACTGCTACCCCATGGGCCGTGATTGGTTTTCCTGAACCAGCTTTATTTTGCTCACGGTGACCTCTGCATCCTGGGTGGCAGAGTTTTCTGGACAGGAAAGGAAAAAGACTGGGGACGGACCATTGGCCCGCGGCTCCATGGGATTATCGACAGGAACCGATGCCAAAAGCTCTCTTGGCTGATTGCCGAGCCTGCTCAGCTGCAAGAGAGCATGGCTGTCGCTTCTTTGCCTGGTGATCAGGTGATCCTGTCCTCATCTTTTACGTTTCCCATATTACCATTATACCAGAGCAGGGAAATATGCCTGGGAAGGCTGGGCTATTAAAATGGAAGGGGCCATACACACATCCACTTGCTCTTCCCCTTCTTGGTCCCCCACCAGTCTTACTGTGAATGCCATAGGCCCACTGCTCCTCCTCCTCTTGCCCCTTCCCATCCTGGTCCCTGCAGTTATAGCTGTCCTGGTGATGAAGTTGGGGAGGGGTCAGCTCAGCCATAAAGCAGGTATTTTTTTTTATTAATGTGCTACCCAGGCATGGGAGGCCATAAGGAAACCATCTGAATGGGTGGATTAGGGCACACAGGTAGGATTATATGGGGGTTGCCAGTTAGCTACAGGAAAATGGGGAAACAATTTTAAATATCATCACGGGGATGGGGGTGCATAGGGGAAGAATTCTAGGGGTGGAGAGGACTGAAATAGGGGAGGCCAGAGTTACCTGTTTGTCAGGCCGGAGGGATAAATGACAACAGTCAGTCTACCCTGAACTCCCTGCAAAATGTGTTCTTTCTTTTTTTGGGTGTGGGCAGGGGGACACTATGTCGACAATTACCACATAAAGGATTGCAGGCATCAGATACTTTCATGCTCCTTGTTAGGAATAATCCAGACAGTGCCTGTGCTCTAAAGGGCTGCTCCTGAATGTTAAGATTTTTGGGTAGTTTCATTAGGGAGATTTTTTTCCCTCCTGAATGAGAATGTGGGAGTATAGCCAAAGTTGATACATTGTCCAAGCGGTTTGCCTTTTGTTCAGGCAGCCTTACTATGCTGACTTGTGATGTTTTCATATATGGGTGGATTTCTGTGTATGTGTTGGAGACTTGTTTTATATGAAAGTCAGAGGGCGGGGTTTTGTTTTTATTTTAAAGGAAAATAAAAACATCCATCCACGGAATGTGGGGAGATTTGAAGCAGAATCCAAAGTACAGACTACATTGGTCAAATGGGCATCCATATCATCATCATCATCATCAATCGTATTTATTGAGCGCTTACTGTGTGCAGAGCACTGTACTAAGCGCTTGGGAAGTACAAGTTTGCAACACATAGAGACAGTCCCTACCCATCAGTGGGCTCACAGTCTAAAAGGGGGAGACAGAGAACAAAACCAAACATACTAACAAAATAAAATAAATAGAATAGATATGTACAAGTAAAATAAATAAATAGAGTAATAAATATGTACAAACATATGTACATATATACAGGTGCTGTGGGGAAGGGAAGGAGGTAAGATGGGGGGATGGAGAGGGGGATGAGGGGGAGAGGAAGGAAGGGGCTCAGTCTGGGAAGGCCTCCTGGAGGAGGTGAGCTCTCAGTAGGGCCTTGAAGGGAGGAAGAGAGCTAGCTTGGGAAGGGCTTCCAAACACAGATTCAATAATATCAAATAGAAATCTACTATGGAGATGAAAGAATACTTGCAAAATGTAGACTACTAAGTGATTCCAAAGGAGTTTAGATTTTCTGTGACTTGTGGTCATGATGGGTTTACTAGTGGGAAAGGTAGGGCTGGTATATTCATAAATATTAGGATTGTTGTCTTGGAGGGTAACGGTCACCCTGTGTCTCCAAGCCTCTGATGGAGCCAGCCCTGTTGGTTGGTGAGTCCCGTTCTGACTCCAGAATGGCTTTGCCAATGTTAATGTGTCCTTCTCTTGAGAGGGAAATAGGTACGGATGGAGCTGAACCTATCTCCAGCAGAACAGCTGAAAACCCACCCCGTTTCTGACGCATCTCCTCCGCAGTGGCCTTCCAGGTTCCTAGTGGAGCTTGTTGGGGCCTGGGGCTCAGGTTGGCCTGTTAAAGAGGCAGGGGCAGTGCACTCGCGCACACACACATACATACCCACCCCGACCTGCTTCCTCTCCGGCAGTCTTAACGTGGATGCCATCAGCTCACAATCCCTCCTTTTCAGCAGAGCCCGATGGGGCCAGTGGCATGGAGCGGTGATGTCTAGCGCTCTCCCGCCCGGCAAAATTTGTCGCTGCTCCCTACAGATCAAAATGTTTAGGGAATTCTGGCTCCCGGTTCCTCGCAGCCTATCTTTGCAGGCTGATGGAGCACTTGCTCGGCTGATAGGGGCTTTACCCAGCATGGACACGGCCTGACAGGTGTTCCTCAGGGACCAAGAGAGCAGCAGGAAATGCCGGAGCCGCTGCACTGCTTCAGTGGGCAGCATGACTTCCAGCAGGAGGAGCGCAGTGTCAACTCGGGAGTGACCGCGTCTTAGCCGTGGTTTGAACAGTGTGTTCCGGACCACCCTGGGATGGAGGAGCTGACACCTGCCCTGTTGCCAGGGCGATAGCCAAGCCTCCCCTGCTTGGAGCCTAACCTGGGTGACTGGCTCCGGACTTGGATCCCCTGGCTGTCTTGAAGCAACTCCACTTTAGGCCCCCTGACTCCGATTATGCCACATACCGCCAGAAACGCCCAAATCCTCACACACATAAGTGCTTGGCTAAGCGAGGCAGGGGTTTCTAGAATGACGATTCCTCTCTTTTTCTACCAGACAACCTGGTTTGCAGTGGGCGTATCCCCTGCCTGGAATGGATATAGACCCAGAAGCCTCCAAGTCCAGTGTTTTTATTTTGAACAACCAGTCTCTTTCCACCACAGTTCCTGCCACAGCACTCTGCAATTGTGTGGGTTCCTAGGGACCCAGGAGGAGAAGGTGGTGGTTCTGGAGGAAAGGGAGAGGGTCAGGACTCCCCTCAGGGATGCGCTGCAGGTTCTGTGGATTTCCATACTAGGCTCTCTATGACCTCATTAAGTTATGTGACAAAACCTGCAGAGCCCCTTATGTAGCTAATGCACATTAACATAATGCATGCCTATTATTTCTGGATCAGAAAAGGCACATCTGATGTCCACTGATGCTTTTGGGGTCCCTTCTAAGCGTTTTGACACCCCAAGCCTTCGTAGTGGGGGAGGTTTAATGATAGCATCTGGGAGCCGGAGATTTATGTGGCACTGGAAGAAAGTTAGTCCTTGGGAAGGCCTTTGGATTAGAAAGCACTCTTAGGTCACTTGGCAGAATGGGCACACATCTGAGCCAAGGGCATTGTCACCAGCTGACTGGAAGTTATCCGGCCCTCTTTGAAGGCTAAGTGGAGCTGACTGTTCTGTCTCTTGTCTTCCTGACAAGATTTCCCTTTCAGCCGGCACTTTCTTGGCCTTTGGAGTGAAAGACACCGACTCCCAGATCAATGTCCAAAGTTAGTAGTAGTAGTAGTAGTAGAAATTGTATTTATTGCGCACCCACTGAATGCAGAGCACTGAATTAAGTGGAGAGAAAAGTACACCAGGCACCAGACCCTTTGCTTGCCTTCAAGGGGCTTATGCTCTGACAGGAGCCACTTGCTGGATCCCTGTGGCTGTCATTTCTGTGTCCTTTTTCTTCTCTCGTGCCTCCTTTCTGGTCACTTCTCATCCCCATCCTTCACATTCCTGTGCCCTTGAGGGTTTGGAGAAGCAAACGAGTTTACATCTGGGGAAAGTTGGTTATTCCAGGCACTTCAAGCTGTCCTTCAAACCCTGTCAAAGTGAAAGCCCTGTCAAAATGCTGTTTCTGGTTCCAAGAACAGTTCACAGTTTTTGTCTGTTCTTGCCTTTCAAAAGTGACTGAAGAGGCTGTCTGGAAAACATAAAACCAACCAAAGATCTACTCTTATGCAAAGGTCAAATATGAAAACTTTCATCGTAGTGGATGAAATGGAGATTTGTGTCAGTCTCTGCCATCATCTTTCGGGGGGAAATGAGGATGTTAGAATTAAGGATTAGGGTAGAAATGGTTAGCATTTTCGTTAGCATTTCCTCTCTTAGGGTGTATGTAATCTATTGGACACGACGTCCATGAACGTGTGCATATATACATCTCCCTGATTGATAGCGATTGAGGGGCCGTGAGGGGTCCAGGCCCCATTTCTTTCTGTAATTATCTTTGTGCTTCATATGACATTTTAGCAGTTGGCATTGATAGTGCTGAATACATTTTGCAGGTTGAGGTTGATTGAAACGAACGTGAGAACCTGTCATGATAACCTCTTGGAATACCTTTTGGATTGGAGAACACAACGAAGTAATTGAGTTGGAGATGGAGCATAAACTTTATCTGCCTATCTGCAATAATTATGGAGCGTTTCAGATGTGACAAGAATTCAAAAGTGGATCAACTGCCTCACACTTTTAATCTTAGGCTTGAAAGTTTTGGAGGCATGAATGAAGACAGCAACAGTGCTTTTTCGTGTCCCGGCCGTTTGAGATGCCACCAGACACTTTGGAGACCAAACGTATCAATTTGTACTTCCCAAGCGCTTAGTACAGTGCTCTGCACACAGTAAGCGCTCAATAAATACGATTGATGATAACAGAGGGGAAGATTGGGTGATTATTTCACCATGCACTAATGGTCTCCTTGTTACAGAGATTTATTTGTAGAGGAGCTTTATCTTTTGTAAGGGGCAGTTTGTCAGCCAACGTGAATCTAGCCTTGAGACAATGTGGTTCACATATGTGGGGTGTGTGTGTTTGTGGTAGGGTTTTTTAATTATTATTTTTATGGTACTTGTTAGGCACTTACTGTGTGCCAGGCACTGTGCTGAGCACTAGGGTAGATACAAGCTAATGAGGGTGGACATAGTCCATGTCCCACATGGGGCTCACAGTCTTAATCCCCGTTTTACAGATGAGGTAACCGAAGCACAGGGAAGTTAAATGACTGGCCCAAGGTCACACAGCAGACAAGTAGCAGAGCCAGGATTAGAAACCAGATCCTTCTGACTTCCGGGTCCAAGCTCTGTCCACTAGACCGTGCTGCTTCTCTGTGTATATGTGTGAATGTTGGCCTAGAGACGATGCAGTTTGTGTATGTAGTGTATATTAATTTAGTATCTAGAGAGAAGGAAGCATACCTCATTAGGGATCATAATTCAGCTGCGGAAGGTGTGACTACATGTCCTGGATTGAAATATTGGGTATAGGATTCTTGGAATTTCTTCAAAGTGGCTCGAGATTTTTGCCCACAGAAGAATGTAGTGTCTACAGAGGACAAGCAATGTTCTGATGAAGTAGTAACTTGTGCTTTTGATCCTGTTAGCCTGGTAATGGTGAGTTGATAAAAATCCATCTTCAGTGACAGCAGATGATCCACTTCCGACTCTGTCCGTATTTGTTGGCGAGGCAGAGAGAAATGGGGGCAGGAGAGGGAAAGCATTATTCTGTTGAAGGCTTTGGACTTTCTGCCGCCGTTCCTTATGGATTCACTGTTTGGCAAATGGGGCTGCTGAGTCAGGAGACCTCTCGGGAGAAGGCGAAGGAAGTTTTCGGGGTACAGGTTTTATGAGTAAACACAACAAGGTGGGTTTTTATCCTGTTTAGGAAGATTAAAAATTATGGAGTTACAAAATGAAAAGCCATCTTCTTTCCTTTTTCAATCTAGTAGCATTTTCCTGCTCTATCTAACCTTTGTAAATCAAATGAGTACTACAGGTGCTTGTGATGGAGTTGCATTGGTTCCCTAAAGACATCTATTTGCTGGACTCCCCTGACCCAGACTTTCCCCCTTGGCTTTGTTCCATGACTGGGCTTGCTGCTCTCTCCACCTCCTGTTCCCTGGCTAATGGGTCTCAAAGCTAATGGACCTGGCAGATGGCAACTCACCCCTTGGGGAAGGGAGGTGCCAGAGACACTCATGCCCTGGCGGTCAGCCTCTTTTCAGGGGTGGTCAGCCTGTGTTCTCAGCCCCTGCTTTTCCTCCCTCCCTTCCTTCCTTCCTTCCTCCCTTCCTCACTCCCTCCCTCCCTTCCTTCCTCCATACGTCCCTTCCTTCCTTCCTTTCCTTCCTTTCCTTCCTTTCCTTCCTTCCTTCCTTCCTTCCTTTCCTTCCTTCCTTCCTTCCTTCCTTCCTTCCTTCCTTCCTTCCTTCCTTCCTTCCCTTCCTTCCCTTCTTTCCTGCCTTCCTGCCTTCCCGCCTTCCCGTCTTCCCGCCTTCCCTCCCTCCGCCACCCCTCCCCTCCCTCTGGTCTTGGCACCAGGAGCATACAGGTTCTGTATGTGGGCAAACCAAGAAACCCTTGGGATTAATCAATCATTCAATCAGGCTTGTTGAGCACTTAGTGTACAGAGCACTGTACTAAGCACTTGGGAGAGGACAACATAACAGAGGTGGTAGACAAGCTCCCAGTGCCCAAGGAGCTTGCAGCCTAGAGGGGTTGTTAATGAAATGTCGATAAAGAAAAGCTGGGCCTTTCAGGACTGTTCATGAGTCCATATTCAGTCTGTTTCCTCCTTTCTCCTCCCTCCTCCTCAGACTCAGCTGTGTAGGGTAGCATTGTTTCTGGGGCAACTGCAGTGAGTCCTGCTATAACACCTATGTTATACTCTATCCCCCCACCCCCTCCAGTGCCACTTACTAAGTTGGGAATCCTATCGAACCTGTATCTGTGGCTTCCTCTCTGTGACCAAACCCACAGCCTGGAATACTCGCTGTTGTGGCAACAGTGATATCCCGGTCCCCTCTTAAGGCACACCTCTGATCTCAGAGTTCTGCCTTTTGAGCATGCGGATGCAATGGTGGATGTAGAGGGCTACAAGAGGGAGACCTGGGGGAGTTAGATACCTGCGTAGAGTGGAGGGCATGGGCAGAAATATCATGATGCCCTGGAACCAAAGGGTCAAAAATGAGACTAGAGGTTTAGAGTAGTTATGGCTCACCCACTTCTAATCTGCATTTGCAAGGACTCCCCATCTTCCACCTGCCCACGCACATTCACTTCTTCCCATATCCGCCACAAACCACGTGGGCAGCCACAGATTTCCTAGGGCAAGGACAGTCCACACATTTGTAGCCCATAATAAGAATAATAATGGCATTTATTAAGCGCTTACTATATGCAAAGCGCTGTTTTAAGCTCTGGGGAGGTTACAAGCTGATCAAGTTGTCCCATGGGGGGCTCACAGTGTTAATCCCCCATTTTACAGATGAGGTAACTGAGGCCCAGAGAAGTTAAGTGACTTGCCCAAAGTCACACAGCTGACAATTGGCAGATCCAGGATTTGAACCCATGACCTCTGATTCCAAAGCCCGGGCTCTTTCCACTGAACCACACTGCTTTGACGCTCTATGTTCCCTTCAAGGAAAGTGTGAGCTTTCATTTGGTATTTGAGCAGTCACCCTGAAGCTGGGCTCTGAGGGAGAGCTAGACCATCGGGTGTGTGGGAGAATTGGTATACTGACTCTCATCGGGTCCACCCGGAGGTGGGGTTGTGGGGAAGGGCTTTCCCTGGTCTTCCCACCTGCCTGGCAGCACCACGGTGGTGGCGGCTGCTGTTCGTTTGCCCGCTGTTTAGAGCCCTTTGCGTGTCTGCTCAGTGGTGGAAGCTGGGGCTTTGGGAAATGGTTTGTCAGGACAGTTTTCTCGTCTCCTCATTATGACCATTTTCATTCGTGTCCCTGCCACCTGCTTTATTACCTCGGTGACATTTTCAGAGCCCTGGATCAGCTGTTCCTCGGGTGGCCACTGATAACCCCCAGGAACACCAGGTAATCCTCTACCCACTGAGGCAATAGATGTGTGTTACATAGGTTATGTCACCCAGGGGCACGCTAAGGGACACACAGTAGAGTTGTTTGTGGAAGTCTCCAGTGGGGACTCCTGGCCACTGTGGCCAGCCCTTGCATTCTCCTCAAGGTGACTGAAAGTAGAAGTGTCACTTTCAAGCCCTGGAATCCGACCGTGGGAGGCAGGGCCCAGTGATTTCGAATACAGCTGCTGCTGCAGTGTATTTTGGCTATACAGTCACAGGCATGAGCAGTTACTAGCTAAGGACCATGGGGATAAGCGGGGGCATCACAGGGAGAAGAAAGGTGGGGTGCAGAGGGAAAGCTGTCTTGGTACCCAAAAAACCAGAAAGGGGTAGGATGGGCATATGCCCATACAATTTCAATTGTAGATTAGATATAATTCATTAATTCAGTCATATTTATTGGGTGCTTACTGGATGCGGAGCACTGTACTAAGCATTTGGGAGAGTACACTGCAACAATAAACAGACACATTCCCTGCCCACAATGAGCTTACAGTCTAGAGCAAACTTGTGGGTGACATGGCTAAGAAGAATAGAAGAGGGTGAGGAGGATCAGGTAATAATCTGAGGCAGATGCTCAGAGCAAATCTTCTAGAACTACAAGGCACATATAAAATCAGATTCATTTAAAGTAAGTCGGTAATAGCTTTGAAATGCTTGTAATGTGTTAAGTACTGCACCAAGTGCTGGAAAGAATCCTTGGATGTTAACTCAAACATCTTACTGGCCCACCAGTGGGCTCTCAGTCTAAGAATGGGGAGGACAGATATAGAGTTGGGAAAAAAAATCACCCAGTTTTGAAGACAAAGGAAAACTTACTGTATAAAGAGTACATATTTATTTTGCCACCTCACAGATTTTTGGGGAGAGTCCCAAAGGAAAGAAGCTAAGACCAAAATGGCCATGAAGGCCAACACCCGCCTCGTTGTCCCCCTGGCCTGTCTGGCCACCCTCTTTTGAAAGAGCATGATGTGGAGCTGATTCGGGGAGTCGGAGCAATTCCCACATTCTCCATCTTTCCAACAGCCAGCTCACTGTCACCATCCCAGCCTGACTCCCCACTGTGCCTTCCACTCCCACCAAAGCAGGAGTTGGCCAAGAACTGCGGCCGAATCCAGGAAAGCAGGGCACCTAACAACATTTCTTCTCCCATTCGCTCATCAAGCTGCCACCTGGCCACCAGGATAAGCCAGCTTCAGCCTGCCAACCCTCTCTGGAACAGGACCCCAGGCTGGGCCCTGGCTTATCTCTCCCACCTACTAAACTGCTAGAGCATAAATAGGGTGCTGGACTATGCTTGGAAAAAGAGGGGCTCAGTTACAGGCTGTCTCCTTCCACCTGCCTGTTAGACCGTGGCCCCACCCTGATTCTATTGGCTGGAAGACATAGGGTGGACACAGAGAAGGAAGAAGGAGGAAGAGAGTGTGAGAGATGGAAAGGGACTTTGAGAGGAAGAGTGAAAGTGTTAGACACAGAGAGGAATAAAGGGAGAGAAAGAGGGAGGAGAGCAGAGCATTATGAAAAAGGCTAAGTGGAAAAATGTAAACTGATAGGAAGAGAACTGACAGAGACTACATGGAGAGAGTGACGGGTAAAATGGAAAGAGGATGAGATGGGGAGACTGCAGAGGTGAAGGAGGAGGAGAGGGATGATGGATTCTAGCAACCAATAGCAATGAGAAGGGCAGTGATAAGGGGAACTAGAGGGGCCAAGAGGGACAGCAGGATAAGGGCAGAGAGAGGGACAAATGATGTGACTTCTGCTTCTGTTGTACTCTCCCAAGCACTGATTCAGTGCCTCGTACTCAGTGGGTGCTCAAACAGTACCACTGATTGATGGAAATAAAGCCAGGTAAATGGAGAGCGGAAGAGGCAGAGTGAATGGAGATAGGTAGAAAAGAGATCAACATGAGAGTTGAGAGAACCCAAGGAGGAGGAAAAACTCAGTGTTAGTCAAAACTGGGTGAAGTTTCAATAAATATCTCTAGGCAAGAGTTGCCTAGAGCCTTGAAGGCCTTTTGAGCTCGTGTTTCTTGGACTAGACTTCACATCTCTCCATTTGTTTAGTCAGACACCTTGCCTCTAGTCTGAAGCAAAGACTTCACTTCTTAGGTAGGCTTAGAGAGACTTACTGGGCCAGACACTGTCTGAATTTCTCTTAATGTGGAACTCAGCACAAAGCAAGCACTCAATCAACACCATTACTACCAGAGAGTTAGTGAGAGCCAGTGAAATCTGCCAAGGCATTTTGGTGCTTCTATTTGTTAAGCTCTTACGATGTGCCAGGCACTGTACTAAGTGCTGGGGTAGATACAAGATAGCCGGGTCAAACACAGTCCCTGATTTTACAGATGAGGTAACAGAGATGTTGTGACTTGGCCAAGGTCACAAAGCAGACGGGTGGCGGAGCCGGGATTAAAACCCAGGTCCTCTGATTCTCAGGCCTATTGGTCTTTCCACTAGGCGTTGCTGCTTCTCCTACCATCCCCTCTCCTCTTCCCCCGCCACAGCACTCCAGGTCGGAGTTTGTGTAGTTTGTATTTGTGTCGCAGTTTGGGAAAGTCCTAATGGTGGTAATAATATTTTATTCAACAAGCACTGGTGCATTGGACTTGCACTTCCTGTCGGGCCGGGATCATGTCTACCAACTCATATTGTATTTTCCCAAGTACTTAGTAGAGTGCTCTCCACACAGTAAGTGCTCAATAAATATTGCTGGTATTAAATGCTTGGAAATTGCAAAATACTGAAGTGACACATTCCAGCATGGCCTAGTGGCAAGAACCTGGGCTTGGGAGTCAGAGGACGTGGGTTCTAATCCCAGGTCCGCCACTAGTCTGCTGTGTGACCTAGGGCAAGTCACTTAACTTCTCTGTGCCTCAGTTACTCCATCTGTAAAATGGGAATCAAGACTATGAGCCCTACGTAGGACAACCTGATTACCTTGTATCTACCCCAGTACTTAAAACAGTGCTTGGTACGTAGTAAGTGCTTAGCAAATACTATTATTGTTATTATTGTTCTCTAATCAGGGAGGCAGCTTTAAAAATATTTCCAAATGTTACAGGGATTGGCAAAGAGCCATCTAAGGATAAGGATGCTTAACAACGTCTCATCTTTCCCTGTAGTAGAAATCAAGTTTGTGGTGGTTTAATGTCACTGTTTTATTTTTTTGGCATTGACTTTACATTAATTTAACCTGTGTAATATTAAGGCTCTTAGGGCTTTTGGTGAAATTTACTTTGGTAATCATATGAACTCCATTGATTTATCTTTTTTTTGGGGGGGGGGGCGGTGATGTATTGTGTTGCTGTTGCAAACTAGTTTCTTCAGCTAGCTATGGAGCAATGTGTCTGATTAATATTTAGCAGTAAAATTAGTGGGAAAGCCTGAAATGTGCAGAAAATGATGATCGCACAAAACTGCTGTAGTTCTTGAGAAATCTCATTTGTTCTCACCAGGAGAATCAGCAAGTGGACTAGTGCTCTTAGCTGAAAGGAAATCAGGTCTGAAAGAAATTTAAGCAGCATATCTTAACACTTAGTCTTTCCAAAAGATGGTATTGATTTTCATTTTGGTAAATTTGCAAAGGAACTTAGGTTTGGAGAAAGTGTTAACATGATTGGCACCCAGACAGTGGAATTTACTCCTCTCCCCTAGAGAATGTTTTCTACTCCCAGTGGGTCACCAAAGGATCAGGTCCACTGTGATGGGCCTGGCTAGAATTTTTTAACATCTGTGATGGGGTGGGGAGGGGCTGACATGAACCTCTATTATATTCAATTCGTGTTCATTTACTGCCAAAGAAATGGTTGGAAACAGAGGTATCTTTTTACTTTTTAAATTGCATAACAACCTGCCTGTTGAATTCATTGCTCCATGTAGTCCCCACATGCTTTAAAACTCCTAGAGATGAATTTGCCCGTTAGAGTTTTGGAGAAAGCATATTGCATTGTGGTAAACGACTCTTTAATACATTCGAACTGCTTGTTGGAGAGCTCCCCAGGGCTGGAAGGGAAGGAAGATATGGCATCTTAAGAAGCTGTTTTTATGAACGTTTTTAAATGCAAGAGAGATTTCATTTCCTGCAGGAAGTTGCCTAGAGACGGTAATTAGTTTTCAGGTAAAGAAAGGAACATATTTACAATCTAAAGGCCTGTTACCCTGTGCAAAGAGGTAAGCTGTGTCTCGGGAAGAGAGGAAGGAGTGAGGCTGGGGCTTGTTTTGGTCTGTCAAATCCTTTGTGGGGTGTTTTCACAGACCTCAAACACTGGCCCTCTCTCCCCATCCTAAGGGTTTATTGCTTCTCTCTTTCCATTTCCTTCCCTCTCCCTTACACTCTCTCTCTTCCTCCCAATCCCTTTCACTATCTCTCTATCCTCTCTCTATTTTCCTTCCCCTCTTTTTTTTGTCTCTCTCTCCCCTCCCTCACTCTTCCCCCCACCCCCCGGGCTCCCTCTCTCCCTTCCTCAGTCAGAGAGTGCTTACTCTGTGCCAAGTACTATGCTTGGGAGAGTACAGTACAATAGACTTGGTAGACAACAATCCCTGCTACACAATCCCTGCAACGTGGCCCAGTGGAAAGAGGGCAGGCCTGGGAGTCAGAGGACCTGGGTTCTAATTCTGGCTCTGCAACTTGTGTGCTTTGTGACCTTGAGCAAGTCACTTCACTTCTCTGAGCCTTAGGTATTTCATCTCTAAAGTGGGCGTTAAATCCAACTTAAACTATGAGCCCCATGTGGGACAGGTTCGGTGTCCAACCTGATTATCTTGTATCTACCCCAGTGCCCAGTACAGTGTTTGGCATATAGTAAGTGCTTAACAAGTACCATTTTTGTTTTTTTTTTTAAAAAAGCTTACAATCTAGAGGTGGGGGGCAGGCATTAGTGAGTTACAGATAGGGAAGTGACGTATTTCCTCCTCCTTTCTTTCTTGCTCCCTCTCTCAACCATATTTTCTTCCCCTTTCCATCTCCCCCAGTCCCTCAACAGCAGCCTAGAGGAAACGCTTAATGAAAACACAGCTTATGGCAGAATTGATGGTAACTGGACACCAGTCTTCCAGTTTGACTCAAATGGAGTGCCTGGTCAGTGAGTCCTGGGGGTCACAGAAGGAAGGATGAGTGGCACAATGCAAGCAATCATCCTCATAAACAAACACAAAGTGACAGGTCAGCATGTTCAGTCAAGGAAGAAAGACATCAAAGCAGCGTCATCAGGGTCTTTGAGGATGGATTGTAGTTTGGGGAAGTCCAAATTGTATGTTTGAAAGGGGTGTGGGGGAAGATATTAAGATTGTGACTTGGAAATTGATATGGCAGTCTTTTTTTTTTTCAATGTGGTATTTCTTTTTAGAATTATGGGAGGAAGTAAGTTAAGATAATGTCAAAATTATTAGCCTTGAAAGGGTCACAGCGCACACAAATGTCAGGCAGTCACCTCACATAACCCTTGTAGAATGCATAAAAGAAAGCATGGGAAGCCAAGGGTGCTATACAGATACACAGTTGTCTAATGGGGTCATTTGGATTCAAAAGCTAGAAAATGAAATTTCCCTTGAAGAACGCCAACACTTCTCATCTCAAGAAGAATGAATGTGTCCTCCTAGGTCCTGAGCATTTTGTTGTTTCATTTCTTTCTTAAGCATCATTTTGCCATCAGAATTCTGCCCAGGGAGCACAAGAGCTAGCCAAAGTCTGCTCTGGGCAAATAAATGTCCTAACGGAGAAAATGACGATCTACAACTTCCTCTGTGCGGAAATATTTTTATTCTCATTTTCAAGGGAACAACATAGAGATTTGCAGTCAAGGCCCTAATAACAAGTGGCTTTTTGGTGGGAGATTGTCCTTGGGTGAGATACTGATTTGCCTGAGAATCTGCCTGGAAGAGTGAAGCCTTTGTGAAGATCTGCAAGGTGGGGGGAACAGCCAAGTAGCTGCAGGAAGAGAAGGCCTGTAAAGGGCATGGGGCCGGCCAGGTAGCAAGGTGGGTAAGTCTGAGAGGCTACTGCTAGTCAAGAGAAGGCGGCAGAGCTAGGCGAACCCCCTGCAGTGGCAGCTGAACAGGACTAGTAGCTTCTGCTCCCCCAAACATTCAGAGTCTGGGCCTGTTCTGTCTCTCCATATGTGTGTTTCATCTTAATGGAGATGCAGAGGCATCATTTCTGCTCTGACCCAGGGGTTGTATTCTTCAAGAACTTCAGGTTTTGCGGAAACCTTGTTAGAGCCACCATTGATGCCAGTGGGAATTGAAGTGGCAGGACATTCTTCACCATCACTCTGGTATTTCTTAAGCGCTTACTGTATGCCAAGCACTGTGTTAAGGTTGGACACTGTCCTTGTTTCACATGGGATTCACAGTCTGAGAGGGAGAACAGGCATTGACTCCATATTTTACAGATAAGGAAAATGGAGCACAGAGAGTTTAAGGGACTCACCCAGGGTCATGCAGGAACAAGTGACAGACTCAGGATTAGAAGTCAGTCCCTATGACTAACTGTGCTGTGCACTTTTCACTAGACCATGCTGCTTCCCTATGTGTTAGTTTAGATTGTAAACTCCTTGTCAGGGACTTGCTTCGTGGGAACTCTCCCATGTTTTATGTTCAGTAGGTGCTCAATCAGTGCCATTGAATGAACTGACCGAGGAACAGCAGGTATGGGCCCATTCCATTCTGGACTTTTCTTGTTCAAGATTCAGCCAACGGGCAATCTTCCATCCTTATGAACTCTCTTGCTTTCAATCAGTGGCATTTGTTGAACGTGTACTGTTATGTAGAACACTCTTACTAAGCGCTTGGCCTTGACACACAAATCTAGATCTTTGATATGTAGGCATCATTTGACATCACAGCCAAGATGATAATAATAACAACAATAATGGTGTTTAATACTTACTATGTGTCAAGCACCGTACTAAGCACTGGAATAGGTTAAACTGGTTGGACACAGACCCTGCACTACATAGGACTCACAGTCCAGAGGAAAGGGAGAACAGATCCTGAATCCCCATTTTACAGGTGAGGAAAGTGAGGCACAGGGAAGTAAAGTGACTTGCCCAAGGTCACACAGCAGACATGCGGTAGAGCCAGAATTAGAACCCAGGTCCTTTGATTCCCAGGTCT